>NC_041384.1:338327522-338352844 GCF_002162155.2 Triticum dicoccoides
TTCGGCGCGGGCGGCGGCGGGATCCGGCGCGGGCGGCGGGATCCGGCGCGGGCGGCGGGTGGCGGCTAGGGTTAGGGTTTCGGGTGGGGCGGCGGTAACGGGCCTCGGGGCGCGGCTTATAAAGGCCTGGCCCAAGAAGTCCTGGCCGAGTACGGCCCTAAGTCGGTCGACTTTTTTTTTAAATAATTTTGATGCGTAGAAAAAGAAAGAAAAGAAATACTAAACGGACTCCAAAAATCCCGAAATAAATTTTCCCCGACTTCTAAAATCAAGTCGGACAAAGTGAACATTTATTTGGGGCCTAAATGCAATTTTGAAAAACGCGCATTTTTCCTAAATTCAAATAAAATAGCGAAAAACTCCAAAATAAAAACCTTATTTGACTTTAATATTAAATCTTTGATATTTCTTTATTTTGAGGAAGTCATTTTATCCTTGCTCTTTCATTTTTAATAAAACAAATAATTTAGAGAAAAAATAATTAAAATCAAACGATCCTGTTTTCTTAATTCGAGAAAACCTCAAATATGAAAATAACAAAATCCCCAACTCTCTCCGTAGGTCCTTGAGTTGCGTGGAATTTCTAGGATCAACCAAAGTGCAATAAAACATGATATGCAAAGATGCTCTAATGTATAACATTCCAAATTGAAAATTTAGGATGTTACAATTTCATAATCATAAAATGCGGCAATTGCTAACATGATTCGGGTAGACTTAAGCACCGCTACTGGTGAGAAGGTCTCATTGTAGTCAACTCTTTGAACTTGTCGAAAACCTTTTGCAACAAGTCGAGCTTTGTAGACAATAACATTACCGTCAGCGTCAGTCTTCTTCTTGAAGATCCATTTATTTTCTATTGCTTGCCAACCATCCGGCAAGTCAACCAAAGTCCATACTTTTTCTCATACATGGATCCCATCTCAGATTTCATGGCCTCAAGCCATTTCGCGGAATCTGGGTTCATCATGCTTGCTCATAGTTCGTAGGTTCGTGATGATCAAGTAACATGACCTCCAGAACAGGATTACCATACCACTCTGGTGCGGATCTTACTCTGGTTGACCTAGGAGGTTCGGTAGTAACTTGATCAGAATTTTCATGATCATCATCATTAGCTTCCTCACTAATTGGTGTATGAATCACTGGAACTGATTTTTGTGATGAACTACTTTCCAATAAGAGAGAAGGTACAATTACCTCATCAATTTCTACTTTCCTCCCACTCACTTCTTTCGAGAGAAACTCCTTCTCTAGAAAGGATCCATTCTTAGCAATGAATATCTTGCCTTCAGATCTGTGATAGAAGGTGTACCCAATAGTCTCCTTTGGTTATCCTATGAAGACACATTTCTCCGATTTGGGTTCGAGCTTATCAGGTTGAAGCTTTTTCACATAAGCATCACAGCCCCAAACTTTAAGAAACGACAACTTGGGTTTCTTGCCAAACCACAGTTCATATGGTGTCGTCTCAACGGATTTCGATGGTGCCCTATTCAATGTGAATGCAGCTATCTCTAAAGCATAACCCCAAAACGATAGTGGTAAATCAGTAAGAGACATCATAGATCGCACCATATCTAATAAAGTGCGGTTACAACATTCGAACACACCATTACATTGTGGTGTTCTAGGTGGCGTGAGTTGCGAAACTATTCCGCATTGTTTCAAATGAAGACCAAACTCATAACTCAAATATTCACCTCCACGATTAGATTGTAGAAACTTTATTTTCTTGTTATGATGATTTTTCACTTCACTTTGAAACTCTTTGAACTTTTCAAATGTTTTAGACTTACGTTTCATCAAGTAGATATACCCATATCTGCTTAAATCATCTGTGAAGGTTAGAAAATAACGATAACCGTTGCAAGCATCAACACTCGTCGGACCGCATACATCAGTGTGTATTACTCCCTCCGTCCCAAAATTCTTGTCTTAGATTTATCTAGACACGGATGTATCATACATCCGTATCTAGATAAATCTAAGACAAGAATTTTGGGGCGGAGGAAGTATTTCCAATAAGTCTGTTGCTCGCTCCATTGTTCCGGAGAACGGAGTCTTAGTCATCTTGCCCATGAGGCACGGTTCGCAAGTATCAAGTGATTCATAATCAAGTGATTCCAAAAGCCCATCAACATGGAGTTTCTTCATGTGCTTTACACCAATATGATCTAAACGACAGTGCCACAAATAAGTTGAACTATCATTATTAAACTTATATCTTTTGGCTTCAATATTATGAATATGTGTATCACTACTATCAAGATTCAATAAAAATAGACCACTCATCAAGGGTGCATGACCATAAAAAATACTACTCATATAAATAGAATAAGCATTATTCTCTAATTTAAATGAATAACTGTCTCGCATCAAACAAGATCCAGATATAATGTTCATGCTTAATGCTGGCACCAAATAACAATTATTCAGGTCTAAAACTAATCCCGAAGGTAGATGTAGAGGTAGCGTGCCGATGGCGATCACATCGACTTTGGAACCATTTCCCACGCGCATCGTCACCTCGTCCTTAGCCAATCTTCGTTTAATCCGTAGCCCCTGTTTCGAGTTGCAAATATGAGCAACAAAACCAGTATCAAATACCCAGGCGCTACTACGAGCATTAGTAAGGTACACATCAATAACATGTATATCAAATATACCTTTCACTTTGCCATGCTTCTTATCCGCCAAATACTTCGGGCAGTTCCGCTTCCAGTGACTAGTCCCTTTGCAGTAGAAGCACTCAGTCTCAGGCTTAGGTCCAGACTTGGGCTTCTTCACTTGAGCAGCAACTTGCTTGCCGTTCTTCTTGAATTTACTCTTCCCTTTGCCCTTTTTCTTGAAACTAGTGGTCTTGTTGACCATCAACACTTGATGTTCCTTCTTGATTTCTACCTCCGCAGCCTTTAGCATTGCGAAGAGCTCGGGAATTGTCTTATCCGTCCCTTGCATATTATAGTTCATCACGAAGCTTTTGTAGCTTGGTGGCAGTGATTGAAAAACTCTGTCAATGACACTATCATTAGGAAGATTAACTCCCATTTGAGTCAAGTGGTTGTGGTATCCAGACATTCTGAGTATATGTTCACTAACAGAACTATTCTCCTCCATCTTGCAGTTGTAGAACTTATTGGAGACTTCATATCTCTCAATCTAGGCATTTGCTTGAAATATTAACTTCAACTCCTGGAACATCTCGTATGCTCCATGATGTTGAAAATGTCACTGAAGTCCCGGTTCTAAGCCGTAAAGCATGGCACACTGAACTATCGAGTAGTCATCAACTTTGTTCTGCCAGACGTTCATAACATCTGGTATTACTCCTGCAGCGGGCTTGGCACCTAGCGGTGCTTCCAGAACGTAATTCTTTTGTGCAGCAATGAGGATAATCCTCAAGTTACACACCCAGTCTGTGTAGTTGCTACCATCATCTTTCAACTTAGCTTTCTCTAGGAACACATTAAAATTCAAAGGAACAGTAGCACGGGTCATTTATCTACAACAACATAGGCATGCAAAATACTATCAAGTACTAAGTTCATGATAAACTAAAGTTCAATTAATCATATTACTTAAGAACTCCCACTTAGATAGACATCTCTCTAATCATCTAAGTGATCACGCGATCCATATCAACTAAACCATGTCCGATCATCACATGAGATGGAGTAGTTTTCAATGGTGAACATCACTATGTTGATCATATCTACTATATGATTCACGCTCGACCTTTCGGTCTCAGTGTTCCAAGGCCATATCTGCATATGCTAGGCTCGTCAAGTTTAACCCGAGTATTCGGCGTGTGCAAAACTGGCTTGCACCCGTTGTATGTGAACGTAGAGCTTATCACACCCGATCATCACGTGGTGTCTCGGCACGACGAACTGTAGCAACGGTGCATACTCAGGGAGAACACTTATACCTTGAAATTTAGTGAGAGATCATCTTATAATGCTACCGCCGTACCAAGCAAAATAAGATGCATAAAGGATGAACATCACATGCAATCAAAATAAGTGATATGATATGGCCATCATCATCTTGTGCCTTTTGATCTCCATCTCCAAAGCACCGTCATGATCACCATCGTCAGCGGCTAGACACCTTGATCTCCATCGTAGCATCGTTGTCATCTCGCCAACTATTGCTTCTATGACTATCGCTACCGCTTAGTGATAAAGTAAAGCAATTACATGGCAATTGCATTTCATACAATAATGCGACAACTATATGGCTCCTGCCAGTTGTCGATAACTTTTAAAAAACATGATCATCTCATACAACAATTTATATATCATCACGTCTTGACCATATCACATCACAACATGCCCTGCAAAAACAAGTTAGACGTCCTCTACTTTGTTGTTGCAAGTTTTACGTGGCTGTTACGGGCTTCTAGCAAGAACCGTTCTTACCTATGCATAAAAACCACAACGATTTTTCGTCAAGTGTGTTGTTTTAACCTTTAATAAGGACCGAGCATAGTCAGATTCGATTCAACTAAAGTTGGAGAAACAGACACCCGCCAGCCACCTGTGTGCAAAGCACATCGGTAGAACCAGTTTCATGAACGTGGTCATGTAATCTCGGTCCGGGCACATCCATGACGATTTTATGACAGAATCAAGATAGTCATACATGTGCTATTGTAGAAGTGTTCCATGCCATTACCAAATTTATCATCAGGGAAGTGTCCACTTCCATGAAGATAAATGGCACGTCATGGAAGTGCTTTGGTCAAGGGTAACCGACACGTGCCATCCACCGTAATGGGTCATCGTTAAGCTATCGGGTCCGCTTTTGGATCCGATAACCCGTTAACTACGCAGACCAATGGGGATTTTCCATGTGTAAAATTCTCAATGGCCAGAGGAACCACGTGTTGGCTCACCATTGGGACAGATGGCATCCCCTCATTGGACTGGAGGCGCCTATGATACCTCGACACATGGCACGGCCCAACAGAGGCCCATTCCTGTGAAAAGGTAGGCATGTTTAACTTGGTCAAAAGGTAGCATGTTGGCCCACGAAGAGCATGTTAACGGCCTGTTCGCATATAGCCCATTTATAGCCCGCTAACTCACGGCCCGTTACGGCCTATCCGAATTAGGCCCAGTAGCGTCATCTGGGCCGTCCAATATGATTCCAACCCATTGTAACTTCCGGCCCATGTATGACCCATGATGTCTTTTGGACCATATGAGGCCCTTTGTAACTCTTGGCCCATTAACGGCCCGTGGTGAAACTGGCTCGTAATGAATAGTGTATCACTTTCTACCCATTAATGACCCATTATTCCATTGGGCCGTTTCCAGCCTATGTTATCTTTCGGCCTTCTCAGGACCCGTATATTCTTGGGCTCATTTCCACCATTCGGTTACTTATGGCCCATTACTGGCCTTTTTTGATTGTGTGCCAAATTCAGCCCGTGGTTACAGTCGGCCCGTTTGTGGCTCGTTAATCCGTTGGGCCGTTTTCATAGCGTCATCAAATACGGCCGATTAACGATGGCCCGTTATGGTTGGCCCATGAACGGACGATTCCAACTCTAGCCCATTTATGACCCATAATGCGGTCCGTTATTGGCCCATGTTTGGCCAATCGATCATACGGCCCGTAGAAGGCCCTAGAAGGCCCACTGTTTCTACGACCCATAGAAGGCCCATTGTTTGTACGGCTCGTAGGAGGCCCATGGTCACTACAGTAAATATGTAGCCCATGGTTATTATTCCCTAGTTTTAAAAAATAGGTTACTGCGGCTACTAGCAAACTACAAAAAAAGAACTGCGCTGACTACAAGAAAACAAATAAACAAGACAAGAAGGAAATAAATAAGCAAGCAACTTATGCTAGGCTATCACGGCTATTACACATATTGCGTCCACTGGGCATCAAAGTTCGCCACTAGTGCAAATATAGGGAACAAAGCAACATATCACATACACTGGTTGTCAAAGTTGGCAACCAGTGCAAATAAACATCGCAGCAAAACAAGTCCAGAACTGAACCACTTTGGAAGAGCTCAAGAAACAATATCCTGGGTACCCATAAGGTTGGAAAGATGCTTAGCAAGCTTATTAACTTTCTCTTGTTTGGCGCTTAAATCCTCCAGCGCTTGCTGTTGCCCTAAAAAGTATGCATCTGAATTCTGCAGGGACTTCCTAAGTCCTTCGGCTTCCTGTTGCAGAACATCTGATCGATGTCTTTCAACTTGAAGTTGAGACTCAAGAACCTGAACTGATTCAACCAGCAAGTTCGAAGAGCTAGTGCCAGCAGTAGTGGCCAGTAACTCGAACACTACATCAAGACGGGACTTTGGGATTGTCTAAGTGTCTTCAATATAGTTTTTATCAGCTTTCTTGGAGACCAACAGGGATGTCTCACTATCTTGAACCTTATCTGCATTACTTCCTTTACCATTGCATAATGGGGTACTCTTCTCCAATATTTTATCCACATTCTAAAAGAGAAACGAATAGACACATCACAGGTTTACCATGTTGTATATGGAACTCATTTTGGTAAACCAGTTCAGTAGTAAGGTGGACAAGATAACAACATGAAACAAACATACATCTATGTAGTATGGTCACTATATGGTCTATATCATTCTAGTTTACGTTGCCAAATCAAGATAGAGACAGTTCAAATCATATCTATTTAAGACAAAGCAGCATAGATAGAGTATAAGTGTGGGAAACTACACATCAATAACAACACTTTTAATGTGCATGGCATGATAACATAACTACTTATTCAATTGAAACTGAAATCAACATAGAGCAAGTCACAACAGCAAACACGTTAAAGAAACAGGTTTAAAGCATACCTGTTGTGCCATTAAAGTTTCAATTGCATCCTTCAAATTTGAAATTAGTTGGTATGAGTAAATACAGTGATGCAAGAGCAAAGGAGTATGAACCATAGCTACGGAACCTGACCTGAGAACAATTCTTCTACTTCTTTAAGCGTTGACTTGGGGTTTGGAGTGGTGGTTCTCGTGCTTTAGGCACTGCAATTGCCTTACTAACTGCTCGTGTCTGGGTGCTTTGTGGTGGAGACAGTGATGTGTCAACTGGAACTTGGTTACTATCTGCTGGGGTTGGGGTTAGAAGGGGTGTAGCTGGTTCTCTGTCCAACTGGGTAGGGGTACAATCTGTGTGAGTCTGGGTTATGTCTGGTGGGGCTGGTTCTTGGGCAAGTACAACTATGGTTCTATCTACATCGACAGATAGCACAGTCTTTTCTGAAGACTAGGTTTTTACTCCCATAGATACTGCCATCACCCCCTCCAATTCAAATGACTGATAAACAAGAAAAGTAATTGAATGTACAGACATTGTAAAATAGACAGGTGCAACGGATAATAGGGAAGAAAACAGGGCATGAAATGATTCACATTTATGTTGTCTAACCAAACAGAATACCATAACATAATTTCACATATATGATGGCTAATTAAATAGGATAGCATGACACAATTTCACATGTATGATGGCTAGCTAAACATGATAGAATGACACACTTCAAAATATGATGACTATGTAAACAATATGACATGATATAACTATACGATGTGTCTATTAAAGTGGTTGGCATGCCATAATTCACAAACATGTCGTCGATGGAAACATGATGGCATGATATAATTCACGGATATAATGACATAATTCAAAATATGATGACTATATAAACATGATGAGATGACATAACTATATTATGTCTTTAGAAAATGGGTTGGCATGCCATAATTCAAATACATGTTGTCTATGTAAACATCATGGCATGCTATAATTCAAATATATGATTTATATACTAAGCAAGTGAGCAGAGGGCAATCGCATATATGATGAGTCAACTAAGGAGATGGCATTCAATATTGTGTATATGATGTAAAAACTAAGCATTGCAAGACAACATATGCATGATATGAGTAATATAACCCTGCCAAGTTTGAGCATACACCTCAGGGGGATAAAATAGGACTGGTCATCTACCTCTGAATCCTCCTCTGAGGAGCTATCTGTAACCAACAAGATATCTGTTTCAGAAGGTAGCATTATCTGCTCTGAAGACCTTGTTTTCACTCCAAATTTCTCCATCACCAATTCAAATGGCTGATGCACAGGAAGAGCAGTTGAATATACACACATTTGTCGACAAATGCAATGAGTAATACAAAAAAGGACGACATGATATAATTCACATATATGACGCTTGGCTAAACATCATGTCATTGCATAATTCACATACATAATGCCTTGCCACAAGATATCATTGCATAATTCACATATATAATGTCTTGCAACAAGATGGCATTGCAAAATTCACATACATGGTAATTAGACACTAAACAAGTGGCATTCACACAAAGCATGTCTAAACTAAGAAAATGACATGCCAATGCAAGACACCATATGCATGATATGAGCAATATAACCCTGCCAAGTTAGAGCATGCACCTAGGGGGGAAATAGGACTGGTCACATGTCTCTGAATCCTCCTCCGAGGAGCTATCTGTAACCAGCAAGACATGCGCTTCGTCAGATAGCATTGTCTGCTGTGAAGACCTTGTTTCCACTCCAGTTTTTTGCATGACCATGTCGAATGGCTGATGCACATGAAGATTAATTGAATGTACTAAAATTGTTGACAAATTTAATACGTAATAAAAAATGATGGCATGATCTAATTCCCATATAAGATGACTGGCTAACTAGGGTGGCATTGCAAAATTCATATATATGATGCCCGACTAAACAAGATGGCATTGCATGATTCACATATATGATATAGAAACTAAACAGATGGCATTCACACAATGCATGTCTAAACTAAGCAGATGACATATTTTATGTATAAAGTAAGCAATGAAAGGCACCATATGCATGATATGACCAACATCAGCATGCCAAGTTAGAGAAAAAGACCTTAGGGAGTAAATAGGAGTGGTCTACTCCCTCTGAATCCCCCTCTGAACTGTTATCTTCCTCTTGATTACAGTCTAGAATGGGGCAAGGGGGGTTGCTTTTGCGCCGACCATGGAGCGACATATGCATGAAATTTTATTGCCACGCAAGGCTCGCCTCTTTTGCTCTACATGTTCAGTACCATTGTGAACAATAACTGACATGCATAGAAATAAAACATAGTGAGATTATGTAAGGAGTGGATGCACAAATCCATAGTGATGGTAGCAAACTATGGATAGACCCAAAACCAATGATAGCAGGCAGATAATAGCTTTAGTTAAAAAATACAGATAATGGCTCCTTTAATGTTTGTTTCCACCCAACATGAAACTCATAGTAGACACCCGAGATTAACCAGATAGTAGACAGATAGTATTGATTGTTGCCCCAATATGTACCCCACAACCATTTAAAAACTCAAGTTTGAGCATTAGTTTGGACCTGACTCAAAGTCTAATCGGTGAACACGACGATAAAGTAGCATGTCATCATATTAAGTGATGCATAACATAAGTAGACACGAAAGAGTGCGACCTCTCTTGCGGACTCGTGTAGTCCTCAAGTCCATCTTCTCAGTTGATGATGGTAATGTAGTTGTCGTGGCTGCCGGCGGCGGGGAAGAATATCTGAGGTGGAAATAGATAGTCTTGAGGGCGGATCCCTGCTATGGTGAACCCTTCTGTCATTGGAGCAGCTGAGCTGGAGTGGAACACAGCGCAGCAGGAGCGGGACAGACTGCACAAGGTTTTCTTTGACGCACATGTGTAACAGAAGTAATTGTGTAATGGATTGTTTGAATTTGAGGATTCTAACAATGCAAGGATAGGAAATACATGGGAATAGGATAGGAATGCACGTGCAAAACAGAGGATTTAAAAACAGAGGATTTCCGCCAATCTGGGTGTTTGGTTCACAAGAATTGGAAGATCACGGGATGCAAAGAAGCATGGTGAGATTAAGTCAAACAACAAGAAAATGTACGGTTATAATGCTATTATGATACTATCTCTTAGTCTTGTGCTTCATAAATAGGAATTTGAAAAGGAGGACAAGTGGATATTAAAATTACTATGGTTTTTCTTTCAAGGAGACACTAAAGGAACAAATCCGCCAGTTTTCCTTTGCTCCATTCCTTTGAACCAAATGAATGAATAGTAGTACCATAGGAAACATCCCAGGCCACTGCCCTACTAGCTCAACTCCCAGGCCCATCAACAAACGCATAGCTCAAACACGTAGAGATAAATAACGATGGTGTTAAAGAGAGTCCATTAGTGATAGCTAAGTTGCCTCGTACCTCATTGCTTGTCATAGAGCAGGAGAAACTAATCGTATTTCACGTTACTATGTGTGCTAAGTTGTAACATCCCAATTTTCAATTTGTGTGCTCTACATAGGTCATGATATGCATAACATATTTTATTTGCATTTTGGTTGTGATCCTAGAAATCTTAAGAAAATCAAGGACCCAAGGAGAGAGTTGGGGATTTCATTTATTTTCATATTTGAATTTTTCTCAAATTTGAAAAGAGGATCAATTTGGTTTTTATATTTTTCTCTCCAATTATTTCCAAAATTTAAATTAAAAGAGAGTAGATAATAGGACTTCTTCAAAAAGAGAGGAATATTGGAGGAAAAATTTTAAAATCAAATAAATATTTTATTTGGATTTTATTTGAGATTTTATTTGAATTAGAAAAATATGCATTTTTGAAAATTGCCTTTTAGGCCAAAAAATGTTCACTTGTTCTAAATATTTTATTTAGTAGGTGAAAATTGTTTTTGGAATTTTTAGAATTTCTTTTATATTTTATTAGGATTTTATTCGGGAGAAATTTATTTTAAAAAGAGGTTCTCCGCCTGACTAAGCCAAAGGCCCAACCGAGCCGGGCCGCCGCCGCCTTCCCCGCGAGGGAGTCGCGCCGTCGCCAGACTCCCGGAGTTCGAGCCGGACTCCACCACCACCGCCCCTCGCCCAAGGAAGCCACCGCCTCCTTTATATACGCCGCCACCCCCGGCCCCTCTCAACCACAAGCCGCCGCCCGCGCCGCCGACGCCGCAGCCGCCCGCACCGCCACTCGCCGACGCCGCACGCCACCCCGCCTCGCTCGATCTCGCCTCGCCGCCGTCGTCCCGGGTTTTTTGGAAGAATCGGTAAAACCCGACAAAACCTTCGCCCCAGTTTTTTTCGTTAGATCGGTTTAGTTTGGATTTTTCGGTTTCGCTAATTGGAGAACGTTCGTCCGAACGTTTCTGTTAGTGAACGCTTTTCGTCCGTTTGTCCATGATAGCGAACGCTTGTTAGATAGTCTTTTTCTTTTCTTTTATTTTTCTGCTAGGGACCTATCCATGATTATTTTTATCGCAGATTAGCCCCTGATGTTCAAACGCTCGCAACTTTTTACTCGCTTGTCCAAATCCAGTGAAACCAACGCCAAAATCTTCGTCTCAGACCCCTCTTTCCAGTTAACTAACTTGAACATGATTTTGACAATTTAAAATTTGGCTGCAAGAAGATTTGAATTTGAATTTCTTTTAACCGCAGTTTGAGTTTCATAGCTCTTATTTGATTGATACTTTTTGCAAATCGAAGCTCTTCTCATATACTTCCAATTTGGATTTTTTTTTCTCTCTTGAGTTTTACTCTTGCATCTATTGCTCGAGTGCTTATGTATGCTATTGTTTGTTTGTGATAGAGTTTCCGGAGTGCGAAGCGTACTACTACGAGTCACTAGGGTTTTCATATCGTCAGCAAGGCAAGTAACACTTTGATCATACACCTTTATTACCCAGTTTTTATGCATTAGTTTCAAACCCTCAAACATTGCATGAGTAGGAATTGTTTAACACGTGGGTATTGGGAAGTAGTTGTTGAGGTAGTACATATTGCCCTTTTCAATTAAACCCTGGGAGTTACTTCTACGTTATGCTTATACTGCTATGCTATGCTCGTAGACGTGCTTTGGTTTGAGTGGTTCATGACAGTTGTGAGCATTATTATGAACTAAGGGTTTATTCAAGGTGGCTAATTTAACGCAAATCTGGGTGGATTGTTGGTGGGCACCTGGGGTATCCCAATGTTGTCCAAGGAGATCCCGGGGAATCTGTGTGATCATTCTATGTTCTGCCACCCAGGTTCAAAGGGATCATAAAATTATTCATGCTAGAAACTTCCGTGTGCAGCCACAAGCCATTATGGGTTCTGTCATAGTTGAGTATGTTGTGTGATCTCTTTCAGTGGTAGACTAGCAGATGTAGGGGATTGTAGGTGGTATGGTCTACCTGTCATAAAGATTTAATGCTTCTGAAAGACTGTGTCTCGGTCATCTGTTTCTCAAACATCATGTAGTGCGAGAAATACAATGAAGGAGATCGAGTCTTGTGGGGAAAAGTGCACAAACCTCTGCAGAGTGTACAAACTAATCATGGTTAGTCGTGTCCCCGGTTACGGACATCTTGAGTATTTGGTGCTTGAATTATTATGTTGATCTCATCACTTTACTTAATTAATTTCTAAGGTTAACGATTATTAATTTTGGGATTGAGATGGGGTTACCATTCTCAATGTTTTCAACAAACTTGTAGTTAAATAAAATATATTCCTTTGTTGTAGGGAAAAACTAGCTTTCTGCAAAAATAACCATAGAGCCTCCACCAACCAAATATGCATATAGTTATAGCTACTACTTGTTCATTTCTCTACAGTGTTATTTTGCCAGCATATTCCATGTGCTGACCCGTTTTGGGCTGCATCATATTATGTTGCAGACTTTTCAGACGGAGAGTAAGGTGCGCTAGGTTGTTGTCTTGCACTCAGCTATGCCGTTGGAGTTGATGGACTCATTTTACCTTTGAAGCCTTCCGATGTTATCTTCATTAGATGGCCTTCAGCCTTATATTGCAAAAAGTACTCTCTTTTGAGATATTCGATGTAATAAGTGTGTGATTGAACTCTGTTATAAATCCTTCAAGTACTGTGTGTGTCAGCATTACCGATCCAGGACACTTATGCACAGAGATTTGACCGTTTAAGGTCGGATCGCTATAAGATAGTATCAGAGCACACGCTGACTATAAGACGCAACCACTAAGATAAGCCTTAGTTCACTCTTCACTACTCATTTCTGACTCTTCTCCACTTTCCACTCTATAGATGGCGGATTCAAGGAACAAGTTTGCTCAACCGGATGAAGACACCCCTTTTGTACGACACTTGAAGGAGGCCACTAGATACCTGAACATCGAAATACCAAGCTTCATCGGGACCTACACCGCCACTCTATCGGAAGAAAAGCGCTGGACCATTCGAGTACATGTACCAGGAAGGACATTCATACCAGTTACTGAGCCCATAGAGTTTTCCTTTGATGCACCAACCTAGAGTCTAGGAAAGAGCATGGCAGCTCACATCGCCATGGTATGCATCAACCAAGTTTACCGCAAGGATCTTAAGGACACCATATACTAGATATGTGGACGCCGAGATGAGCAATGGGGATGATCAGCACCAGGAGGGACAAGTCCATTGCAGCCTACATCCAGGAGTTAAACCAACACATTCGTCGTCAGGACAACCAGATGTGCGCCAGCCTGATAGACCCGAAGAAGGTGGTGACCAGAAACATGGAGCTAGAAGAGGAACTCAAGTCTACACGCGATGGATATGAAGAGGAAATTGCAGTTCTAATGGAGAAGAATGAAAATCTAAAGAAGCTAGGAGTATTCATGGGAGACCCCGCGCCAGGAGGTGATGAGCATCCCGAAGACTACATCATCATCAACGACACTGACTCCAACCCCGACAGTGATAATGACTATGAAGACGAAGCTGGAGCAGATATCATGGAATCTTCTTCCGATCAAAATTTCTAGTTGACCACCATATTATCAGTAGTATGCCCCCATGTATATAGAATAGTCTGAATATTTTTGTAATGGTAGTCAGATCGATTGTATGCCCTTTTTTGAATTGAGTGATATGATATGATTGTGTTTGTCTCATGAGCATATGAGTAGTGATTTTCTCCTTAGACCTCACTCTATTCTAATCTCTCCCCTCTAAAACCTATCAGATGCCTCCGAGACGTGACCCCGGATTTGTCTTCCCGCCGGAGCTCACCCGGTTGATCCAGAAGCAAAATGCCTTGATGCAGCTACTAGTCCAGAACCAAGGCAACAACAACAGTAATAACAATAGCCCACCACCACCACCTCCAGTTGACAACTTAGCCCATTTTCTAAGGTTAAATCCGCCGGTGTGTTCCAGTAGCACCGAGCCGATTGTTGCTGATGATTGGCTCCTCAGAATTGGAAGAGAGCTGACCACCGCAGGTTGCACAGATGCAGAGAAGGTCCGCTTCGCCGCACATTAATTGGATGGACTAGCAACCTCATGGTGGGAGAATTACACAACCACTTTTCCCATAGCCAATGTCACATGGGATCAGTTTCAGCAAGCTTTCTGTACCGACCATATCTCAACTAGAGCAATGAGTATTAAGAAGCGTGAGTTTCGCAACTTACGCCAGGGAAATCGTACTGTGGGGCAGTACGTGGATGAGTTTAATAAGTTAGCTCGTTATTCCCCGGATGATGTGGCCACAGATGCCGCAAAGCAGGAGAAGTTTATGGAAGGGCTGAATGATGAGCTGAGCATGAAGTTGATGGTGGCAACATTCAATAACTACCAGGATTTGGTAGATAGGGCCCTAATGATTGAAAGCAAACAGCAGCAGATAGAGAGCCGCAAACCGAAGTATGGACATGGGAAGTACAATTCTGGAGCTTAGCAGAAGCCTCGCTTTACCCCTAACTCCAGAGGTTACACCCATAACCATGCAGGCCATACCCACAATGGAGGAAGCTCACATAACCGCAGTGGGCCTAAGAATGGAAATGGGAATGGAGCAAGCAGTAACCAGAACCGTCCCAACCCAGCAACACCCGCCAAGAAGGACCTGAGCCATGTTACCTGTTACAAGTGCGGGAAGACTGGACATTACGCCAATGATTGCTCAGAGTTGAAGAATGGCAACGGAAATGGAAACTCTGGGAAGAAGCCCAATCCCTTCACCATAGGTCGGGTGAACCACATCAACGTGGAGGAGGTTGAAGGTCAGCCTGACCCAGTGATCGGTAAGTTTTTGATTAAGTCATTTACCGCACATGTTCTTTTTGACACTGGTGCATCATCATACATATCAAGGGGATTTGTGGACAAGTTCAAATTGCCAACCTTAGCCCTTAGGTCACCCATGTTAGTAAGCTCGCCAGGAGCAGATTATATGGCCAGCCAATGGTGTGATTGGTTAGCCTTAACCATTGGTAGCCATGTTTTCCCCTCGGACCTAATAATTTTGGAGTCCCAAGGATTGGATATAATATTAGGCATGGATTGGTTATCGAAGTATGGAGGAAATATCGATTGTGCTAGTAAGTCAATTTTACTCATCATCCCTGAGGGAAAAAGGATCAAGTATGTGTCTAGGCATGCACCAAGGAGGACCCAAGTAAATTCTCTCTCGGTAGTTGTTCAGGAAGAAGTGCTTGTTGTGAAGGATTACCCAGATGTATTTCTAGAGGAACTACCAGGCATGCCGCCAGATCGAGACATAGAATTTTTGATTGAGTTGTTGCCAGGCACCAGACCAATATCAAAGAGACCGTATCGGATGCCCGCAAATGATCTCGAGGAAATTAAGAAGCAGATTAAGGAGTTATTGGAGAAAGTTTACATCCGACCAAGTTCATCACCGTGGGGAGCCCAGTGCTCTTAGTTGAGAAGAAGGATGGATCTTTGAGAATGGTTCTTGTGTATCGGGCCTTAAATGAGGTGACGATCAAGAACAAGTACCCACTACCGATGATCAATGATCTATTTGACCAGTTGCAAGGAGCTAAAGTATTCTCCAAGATCTATCTGCGATCAGGATACCACCAACTGAAGATTCGAGAATAGGATATATCTAAGACAACTTTTACCACAAGGTACATGCTATATGAGTACACGGTCATGTCATTTGGACTGACTAATGACCCTGGCTATTTTATGAGAATCATGAACAAGGTGTTCATGGAGTTTTTGGATAAGTTTGTAGTGGTGTTCATTGATGATATTTTGGTGTACTCAAAGAATGAAGAGGAACATAAGGAACACTTGCGCTTAGTTCTCGAGAAGCTCAGGGAACATCAGTTGTATGCCAAGATTAGCAAGTGTGAGTTTTGGTTGAAGGAAGTTGGATTTCTTGGACATGTTATATCAGGAGAAGGTATAGCAGTAGACACCACCAAGGTTCAGTTTGTCACTGAGTGGTTGGCACCCACCTCAGTTGGAGAGATCCGCAATTTTCTGGGACTCGCAGGATATTACAGGAGGTTCATTGAGAATTTCTCCAAGATTGCGAAACCCATGACCGAGTTGTTGAAGAAGGACACCAAGTTCAAATGGACTGAAGATTGTGAGGCTAGTTTTCAGGAGTTGAAGAAACGTTTGGTTACAACCCCAGTGCTGATTATTCCGGATATACGCAAGGATTTCCAAGTGTATTGCGATGCTTCTCGCTTAGGACTTGGAGGAGTACTGATGTAGGATGGAAGATTTGTTTCATATGCCTCACGTCAGCTTCGACCTCATGAGTTGAACTATGCCACACCTAATTTGGAGTTAGCAGCTGTAGTGCATGCGCTCAAGACCTGGAGACATGTTCTGATTGGAAATAGATGCGATGTGTACACGGATCACAAGAGTTTGAAGTACGTTTTCATGCAGAAGGAGTTGAATCTCAGGTAGAGGAGATGGTTGGAGCTCATAAAGGATTATGATGTGAAGTTGCACTATCATCCAGGGAAGGCCAATGTTGTAGCAGACGCTTTGAGCTGCAAGAGTTATGCCAATACCCTCGTAAGAGGAGGATTACCGCAGGAATTATTTACGATCTCAAAGAACTTTATTTGGAGATAGTTCCAAGAGGTTTTTTTGCAGCAATGGAGGTTCAGTCTATGTTATTGGGAAAGATTCGAGAAGCTCAGAAGGATGATAAGGAAATCACTGAGATAAAGGAGAAGATGAGCAAAGGAAAAGCCAAGGGTTTCCGTGACGATGAGCATGATACTTTATGGTTTCAGGATCGTGTATATGTGCCCAATAATGCGGAGATCAGGAAGTTAATACTTCAGGAAGCTCATGATTCACCCCAGAAACACCAAGATGTATTTGGATCTGAAGGAACGTTTCTGGTGGACAGGTATGAAGAAGGATATTGCCGAGTATGTAGCAGTATGTGATATATGCAAGAGAGTGAAGGCAGAACATCAGAAGCTGTCAGGATTGCTTCAGCCTATGCCGATACCCGAATGGAAGTGGGACAAGCTTGGCATGGATTTCATCACTGGATTACCCAGGACCCGATCGGGATATGATTCAATCTGGGTACTAGTTGATCGCTTGACCAAGGTAGCTCACTTTATCCTAGTAAAAAACCCTATTAAAGCGCGAAGTTGGCCAAGATATATATGACTAGGATCGTATGTCTGCATGGAGTTCCGAGGACCATCGTATCAGATAGAGGGACACGGTTTACTTCAAAGTTTTGGAATCAATTTCACCATACTTTGGGTACTAGGCTAGAGTTCAGTACAACCTTTCATCCACAAACCGATGGACAGATAGAGAGAGTCATTCAGATTCTGGAGGACATGTTGAGAGCTTGTGAACTGGATTATGGATCTAGTTGGGATGACAATTTTCCTTACACAGAGTTCTCTTACAACAACAGTTATTAGGCTAGTTTGAAAATGGCACCTTTTGAAACCTTGTATGGAAGAAGGTGCACGACACCGTTGATGTGGGATTAAGTTGGAGACCGTCAGTTGTTTGGACCAGATCTGATCAAAGAGTCTGAAGATAAGGTTAAGTTTATTCGAGATAGACTGAAGGTAGCTCAGTCCAGGCAGAAGAGTTATGCCGACACCAAACGCAAGGAGGTAGCCTATGAAATTGGAGAACAAGCATATCTTCGTGTGTCACCACTCCGAGGAATTAGACGATTTGGAGTTAAGGGAAAGTTAGCCTCGAGATTTGTAGGACCGTAGCGAGTTCTGGAACGTATGGGAAAAGTTGCCTACAAGTTGGAGTTACCCGAAGGATTGTCAAGAGTTCATGATGTGTTTCATGTTTCCCAGTTGAAGAAGTGCCATGCTAAGATGGTCGATATTCCTCCGAGAGATACAGTGCCCCTGGAAGCAATTCAGTTGGATAGTGACCTAACCTACGAGGAGAAGCCCGTCAAGATTCTCGAGTTTGCCAGTCGAGTTACACGCAGCAAGGTTATCAAGTTTTGCAAAGTTCAGTGGAGCCACCATACCGAGGATGAAGCCACCTGGGAGCGAGAGGAAGACTTGCGTAAAGACCACCCACACCTATTTTTTAACCAACCCGAATCTCGAGGGCGAGATTCATCTTAAGGGGGGTAGGTTTGTAACATCCCAATTTTCAATTTGGATGTTATACATAGGTCATCATATGCATAACATATTTTATTTGCATTTTGGTTCTGATCCTAGAAATCTTAAGCAACTCAAGGACACAAGGAGAGATTTGGGGATTTCATTTATTTTCATATTTGAATTTTTCTCAAATTTGAAAAGCGGATCAATTTGTTTTTTATATTTTCTTTCCAATTATTTCCAAAATTTAAATTAAAAGAGATAAGATAATAGGACTTCTTCAAAAAGAGAGGAAAATTGGAGGAAAATATTTAAAATCAAATAAATATTTTATTTGGATTTTATTTGAATTAGAAAAATATGCATTTTTGAAAATTGCATTTTAGGCCAGAAAAATGTTCATTTTGTTCTAAATTTTTTATTTAGACGGTGAAAATTGTTTTTGGAATTTTCAGAATTCTTTATATTTTATTAGGATTTTATTCGTGCGAAATTTATTTTAAAAAAAGGTTCTCCGCCTGACTGGGCCAAAGGCCCAGCCGAGCCGGGCCGCCGCCGCCGGACTCCCGGAGTCCGAGCCGGACTCCACCACTCCCGCCCCCTTGCCCGGCACCGCCCACCCTTTATATACGCCGCCACCCCCGGCCCCTCTCCACCCCAAGCCGCCGCCCGCGCCGCCGCCCCCGCTGCTCCGCCGCTGACGCCGCAGCCGCCCACACCGCCACTTGCCGATGCCGCATGCCGCCCCGCCTCGCCAGATCTCGCCTCGCAGCCGTCGTCCCGGTTTTTTTTTTGAAGAATCGGTAACAACTGACAAGACCGTCACCCCGGTTTTTTGTTAGATTGGTTTTTTATTGGTTTCGCTAATTAGTGACAGCTCGTCCGAACGTTTCTGTTAGCGAACGCTTTTCGTCCGTTTGTCCCTGATAGTGAACATTCGTTCGATAGTCTTTTTCTTTTATTTTATTTTTCTGCCAGGGACCTATCCGCGATTATTTTTATCGCAGATTAGCCCCTGATGTTCAAACGCTCGCAACTTTTTGCTCGCATGTCCAAATCCAGTGAAACCAACACCAAAATCTTCGTCGCAGACCCCTCTTTCCAGTTAAACAACTTGAACATGATTTTTACAATTTAAAATTTGGTTGCAAGCAGATTTAAATTTGAATTTCTTTTGACCGCAGTTTGTGTTTTGTAGCTCCGATTTGATTGATTCTTTTTGCAAATTGACTTCTCTTGTACTTTCGATTTGGATTTTTTTTCTCTCTTGAGTTTTACCCTTGCATCTATTGCTTGAGTGCTTATGTATGCTATTGTTTGTTTGTGATAGAGTTTCCGGAGTGCGAAGCGTGCTACTACGAGTCACTAGGGTTTTCAGATCGTCAGCAAGGCAAGTAACACTTTGAAAACACACCTATTACCCAGTTCTTATGCTTTAGTTTCAAACCCTCAAACATTGCATGAGTAGGAACTATTTAACATGTGGGTATTGGGAAGTAGTTGTTGAGGTAGTACCTATTGCTCTTTTCAATTAAACCCTGGAAGTTACTTCTACGTTATGCTTATACTGCTATGCTATGCTCGTAGACATGGTTTGGTTTGAGTGATTCATGACAGTTGTGAGCATTATTATTAACTATGGGTTTATTTAAGGTGGCTACTTTAACACACATCTGGGTGGATTATTGGTGGGCACATGGGGTAATCCAGTGTTATCCAAGGAGATCCCGGGGAATCCGTGTGATCATCCTATGGTCTGCCACCCAGGGTCAAAGGGATCATAAATTATTCATGCTAGAAACTTCCGTGTGCAACCACAAGACACTATGGGCTCTGGCATAGTTGATATGTTGTGTGACCTCTTTCAGTGGCAGACTAGTAGATGTAGGGGACAATAGGTGGTACGGTCTACCCGTCGTAAAGAGTTAATGCTTCTGAAAGACTGTGTCTCGGTCATCCGTTTCTCAAACATCATGCAGTGCAAGAAATACAATGAAGGAGATCGAGTCTTGTGGGGGAAAAGTGCGCAAACCTCTGCAGAGTGTACAAACTAATCATGGTTAGCCGTGTCCCCGGTTACGGACATCTTGAGTATCTGGTGCTTGAATTATTATGTTGATCTCATCACTTTACTTAATTAATTTGTTGGGTTAACGATTATTAATTTTGGGATTGAGATGGGTTACCAATGTTTTCAACAAACTTGTAGTTAAATAAAATATATTCCTTTGTTGTAGGGAAAAACTAGCTTTCTGCAAAAATAACCATAGAGCCTCCACCAACCAAATATGCATATAGTTATAGCTGCAACTTGTTCATTGCTCTACTGTGTTATTTTGCCAGCACATTCCATGTGCTGACCCATTTCGGGTTGCAACATATTATTTTGCAGACTTTTCAGACGAAGAGTAAGGTGCGATAGGTCATTGTCTTGCACCCAGCTATGTCGTTGGAGTTGATGGACTCATTTTACCTTCGAAGCCTTCCGTTGTTATCTTCATTAGATGGCCTTCAGCCATATTATTGTAATAAGTACTCTCTTTTGAGATATTCGATGTAATAAGTGTGTGATTGAACTCTGTTATAAATCCTTCAAGTATTGTGTGTGTCAGCATTAACGATCTAGGGATGACACTTATGCATAGAGATTTGACCGTTTGAGGTCGGATCGCGACATAAATGGACTATATATATAACATGTAGAGTAAAAAAGCGATGCAACAAGTGTACAACCTCTTTGGCAAAGCCATGTAAAAGGATCAAGAAGAGGTGTCTAGAGGGGTGGGAGGATTAGACCCTCAACAAGCAAAAGTAGCAGTTTTTAAATTCTTCAAGTTGAGGTGGAGTTTTAGCACAAGTTTAAGCACTCACAATACATTTCAAGCAAGCATGGCAAGAGTATATGAGCAGCGAAAAGTAAAGCATGCAAGTTGCACGAAAGTAAAGGGATGGGATTGGAGTGTGCAAGCGCAATTGGAGACACGGAGATTCTTGGCGTGGTTCCGATAGGTGGTGCTATCGTACATCCACGTTGGTGGAGACTTCAACCCACGAAGGGTAACAGTTGCACGAGTCCACGGAGGGCTCCACCCACGAAGGGTCCACGAAGAAGAAACCTTGTGTATCCCACCATGGCCATCGCCCACGAAGGACTTGCCTCACTTGGGTAGATCTTCACGAAGTAGGCGATCTCCTTGGCCTTATAAACTCCTTGGTTCAACTCCACAATCTTGACGGAGGCTCCCAAGTGACACCTAACCAATCTAGGAAACACCACTCTCCAAAAGGTAATAGATGGTGTGATGATGATGAACTCCTTGCTCTTGTGCTTCAAATGATAGTATCCCAACAATGAACTCTCTCTCACATATTTGGCTATGGTGGAAAGATGATTTGAGTGGAAAGCAACTTGGGAAAGGCTAGAGATCAAGATTCTTGTTGTTGGATTGGAATGTCTTGGTCTCAACACATGAGTAGGTGGTTCTCTCTCAAAAAATGAATAGTAGAAGTGTAGGCACATTCTGAGGCTCTCTCTTGAATAGAGAAGGGGTTGGAGGGGTATATATAGTCTCCACACAAAATCTAACCGTTACACACATTTGACCCAACTCTGTCAGACCGAATTGGTGAACTCAGTGAGATCGGTTCAGTTCAAAATGTGAACTTTAGGATTCTCGGTGGGACCGACATGATCAACTCGGTGGGACCGATGTGCTAGGGTTAGGGCAAAACCTCATCTCGGTGTGACCGATTGCATGAACTCGGTGGGACATATTTTAGTAATGAGAAAACCAAAGAGTTGGCCAGGCAAACTCAGTGGGACCGATCGTTCATTCCCGTAAGAACGAAATGTTACGAAGGGAAACAGAGAGTTTGCAATCCCATATTGGTGAGAACAAAATCCCTATGAGTGAGACCAAACTGATTAGGGTTTCTGGCTATGGCTATGTCAAAGAAACTCGGTGGTGCCGGATAGATCAAATCGGTGGGGCCAAGTTTGACTTTAGGTTTAGGACATATTTGGAATTGGGAAAGTGGTTGACGGCTTTGGAGTATATCACTAAGCATTTTGAGAAAGTACACCATTAAGAAACACCTAATCTCCTTTTACTAGTATTAGCTTTTCCTATGGACTCAATGTGATCTTGGATCACTAAAATAGAAATGAAGAGTCTGGAACTTGCGAAACTTTGTCCTTAGCATCTTGAAGGGGTTCCACATCCTCTTGTCCATGCCACGCCGTTGTTGAACTTTCTGGAATATAGTAGTTGAAAATATTAGTCCAACAAGAGATATGTTGACATTAATTACCAAAATCACCAAGGGAGCACTTGTGCTTTCAATCTCTCCCCTTTTGGTAATTGATGACAACATACATCAAAACTTCACTTAAAGATATGAAGAGTATCAGGCAAAGCTTTGGAAAGACATGTAACATGCATTTGGCTCCCCTACATGTATGCAATCATGTAAAGATAGAGTATGAGAGCATGTGAATGCATAGTCATGTCAGAGCAAGCAATGAGCTACATGTATCTTGACTATATGCATTAGAGTAAACTAGCAAAAGGGCATGTGCGTTGCAACGGGAGAAAAAAATCTCTCATATCTCTAGCTGGGCCAGTTGGACAAATTGTGTGTGGCCGGTTGGCAGGTTATGAGATCGAACCCTTCCGTCGGTAATTTTATTTTTTGCCAGCTCTCCAGACCTCGGCCACAGTGCGCCACTAGCCGGGCTTCCTCCGTTGAGCCAAAACGGGTGGCAAGGAACGAAACCAAATAGCATGCGCCGCCAGATGGGCTTCCTCTGTTGGGCCAAAACGGGTGGCAAGTAACGAAACCAAATAACGTGTGCCGCCAGATGGGCTTCCACTGTTGGGCCAAAATGGATGGCAAGTAACGAAACCAAATAGCGGACGTAAAATTAATTGGAGCGGGACCAAACAAAGCGGGACGAAACCAAAAATATCACTTCCTTTAATAGAAGGTATAGATATATGTAGGAAACGTGCTCATGCGTTGCTACGGATTGGACGGACAGTGGTTAGAAAGAGAGGGGTGCACAAAGGACTTCCACCGAGTGCGTTTTTCTCGACTTTGAAGCACATTCTTCAAGAGTTCAGTTACTAATTCAAAGAATTTTTGAGGAGCACACATGATATTTTTTTTGTTTGACTTCAATATGATGTTGTAGATCGGACCATTAATATATAGTGACAACACATATCTCATCAGTTAATTAACCATCATACTGATAATAAAAATAGCATACACACAACTCTTGTGTTGAGTTACTGATATCACACAATAAAAATGTCGCATACTTCGCCTTGCGTCCAAGCATGTTGTGTGTGTGCACTACTTTGAAGACCTTGTCGTATATATGGACCAATGTACTAACTTGTGTCTTCACGCGATCTATCGCAACTGAATCTTTGCTTAGTGTGTTGCGCCCAGAGGTATTTGTAATTTGCTCTATTCCAGCTTTTCTTTGAAAAAAATTGCAGGTAAGTTTTCTTTTATTCTGGTTGCATATTTGTGTATTTCTGCATTTTCCAGTCACACCTTTTTACCTTCTGTGGTGGCTCCATATTTGCATATTTCTTCCTACCATTTATGTATTTTTCTTTGCAACTGAGGCGAATCTTTATTTTTTTAGTTAATACGCTTCATGATGCTTTTTTAGTTCTTCATTGGCCCGTGCATACTGCTCTCTATCTTTTTCTCTTCTTTGTTTCTTAGCTTCCGTGACTCGAGATTGCCATCCAAATTGCTTGCCTACATGTGAGTTTCGTATACTTTATGAATCTGTTGTTGACTAAAAACTGATATAATTTTTGCATCATGAATAGAACATAGGTAGCTACATATAAATAAATTTAATTACGCTGGACATAGTATAGAATCATGCTTCTCTTCAAAGTAATTTAGAAAGTGAAAAAAATGATATTAAAGTAAGAGCATTCTTGTATACACCATGTTTATTGTCCGACCACTTTAGTACAACATTGTATTTCAGTCTGTCGGTACCTAGTAATAAAACACACACCATAGCGGCAGATTAACTATTGCACTGACATTAGACAATAAAAGTATCGCATATGCATCCCAATTGTTCTCATTTCTTCATAGTATCAATTTTTGGGTTAAAATGATGTTTAAGCTGGTTGCCACGTTCCTCCGTATCACGTTCAACATGACGGTCTTAAGGGACATCAAGCATGGCATCTTCTTCCTGATCTGAAAAAATAACTTTTTTGAGAACAACTAAAGACTATGTGGCCATGACATGTAAATGCCTATGTTTTAATGTTGATGATTTATTATGAACTCGTATAAATCTGGGTCAACAGCTCCTTAAGATAATTTATGTATTTACTTCATTTGGGCGTCCAGACAAATATGTTTCCACCGTGTATGTCATAACCTGTGTAGTTAGTATGAGTACAACAAAAAAACAGATGCAAATCCAATTTTAAAAAAAAATGTAGAGCCAAACCCGGCAATCGTGTGCATGACTCCTTCTTGAGTTAAGTTTTTTTTAGGCAACCCTTCTTGAGTTAAGTATAAGTATTTTGCGCTAATCCAATCTGATTTTTTCACAACCTTCTATTATTAGAGAGTTTATATGCCTTTGCCTCCTCTTTCCACTTGCGGGATTATTCCTTTGCCCTGTTCCCGTCCTTTGCTTGTTGCTTGTTGACTTCTGATGTAGAGAGGCCGCCAACATATAAAAGTTGATGTTTTTGGACGCGAAGGAGCGAGGCGGGACTATTATTACAATAAAAACCCTTTTCAGACAATAAAAACCTTGTTTAGTAATTTTCCCTCTTGGGGCCGCGATAGTGGGCCGGGTGTGCTAGGCGCACATGGCCTGGTTCGTTCGCTCGGGCTGAC
>NC_041384.1:338353286-338368118 GCF_002162155.2 Triticum dicoccoides
ATTAAACAAGCAAACATATTCATCTCTATGCGTCTCCCGTCTTATGTACACACAACAACCCAAAGCAATTAGAACCATCCAATCAGACTCACACAGTTAGATCTAACCGTCGAGATAACAATATCCCTCACGCGAAGTGCGTTTAGCAATTTAAGTCGGCGGACGAAAACTCTGCCTGTGAACGAAAAGCCCCCCAATCAGCGCCTCACGACCCATCCTATCCCTATTCCTACGTGCTCCGTGCGTTGCAACGGGAGAAAAAAATTTCATAATTTCAAATGGTCATGATCACATTTCGTTGCATCACCGAGATACAATATCTCTCTCAATTTCTCGAAATCATGAACATTTTGAAATTATGAACAATTTGTTAAACTCATGCACATATTTGAAATCGCAAACAACATACTATTACAAATTTCTGAACATTTTCTACAATCAAGAACATTTTTTCAATTTATGAATATTTTTTGCTATTTACAAACATTTTTTAGAAATTGTGAACATTTTTAAGCAATTTTCCTGAACTGGCAAACATTCTATAATCGATGAAAATATTTAAAAATTGGGTGGAATAGTTATTGAATTTGACGAACTTTTTTTGATTTAGCGAACATTTTTGGAAATGCCCGTGCCTTGCAACGGAAAAAAACTATCAAGTTATACATGTGTGGTAGATATAAAAAAGTATGAATCAAATTCGCAAAGTATATACAAATCATGTCATGATGCGATAAGACACTTTTAAAATGTAATTTCAAAAACGAACAATATGATGCTCATCAAGACTTGATTTTTTAAGGCGTCACAACAAAATATTTTGTGGCTGAGCAAACTGCATTGACGGACCCTGTCTGAGCTATACTGATAAATAAAGTGTCTCGTCTGGACTTAGCGTAGCGGTGTTTACCATAACCACTATTGTGATATGAAAATAAGCATAACTGTGTATGGAAGCAAAATAGACATTTAGTCATTTTAATATAGCTTACAAAAACAAACCCTTAGAAAGTTATGTCAATTTTGTTGGGTTCAGCGTTGTACAAAACACGGAAACCCTTTTTTACCCAACGCGAAGGACTAAATAAAATCATAAAACGAGCTATATAGATCTCCTAATAAAACCTTTATGGAACCCACAATTAGTTTTGTTCATTATTTACGGATGTGTTTTAATTTTTGTGAACATTTTCTAAAAGCTGATGGACATGATTTTTAAATTCCTGAATATGCTTTGAATATTGGCTCATTTAAAAAAATCATGAACATTTTTTATTTCATGAAATCATTAGAAATCGTGATTTGTTTATAATTTGTGAGCAATTTTTTAAGTCATGAACATTTTTTGATTTTTAGAATATTTTTTAAATTCACAAACAGTTTACCATTTTCCTACTTTTTTTCAGAACTCGCAATTGTTTGATATTTTGAAAATCCGAAATTAATTTCGAGATAAAAAACCAAAACAGAAATAAAAAAGTAAAAAGAAATAAAAAATAGGGGGCGCCATCAATCCGAAATTTATTTTTAGGGAAAAAACAAAATAGAAATAAAAAAAAGATATAGAAAACAGGGGGCGCCACGACCCGCACATGGGCTGGCCCATTACTGCGCTTGGTAAAAAGAAAGAGAAAAATCATGAGAACCAGGGATCGAACCCTGGTCTCCTGTGTGGAGCATCGTTGCCTCAGCCATCGCACTGCTCATGCATTGGTGCTATTATATCGTATCCACCTTTAATAACAGAACCCTGCAGCGATATTAGAAATTAAAAACGAATCATTTTTGCCACTTACGGGTGGCATTGGTGGGTAATTATTGCCAACTTCAAAGGCATTTTTAATGACGGACGGGCAGAAGCACTATTTGCTTTATTAGTAGGTAAAGAAGTCGGCGGACGAAAACTCTGCCTGTGAACGAAAAGCCCCCCAATCAGCGCCTCACGACCCATCCTATCCCTATTCCTACGTGCTCTCCAACCCCAGGCCCGACCTCCGCGGTGACTTCGACATCGACCAGCCGCCCATCGCGCAAATGCCCTATGCCTCCCCCGCCTGCTCAACGCTCCAAGAGCTCGGCCGCCGCCGCCACGAACGCCGACAAGTATAGTGCGCCGTGCACCGTGGCCGTGCCCTTGATCTCCTCGATCTGGTCACGCGTTAGCGTGAAGGACGCGATCAACGGAGACGGGGATGGAGGCCCCTGCGCTGTCACTACACCGACGCCTCGAAGATTGGTGTGCAGTTGGCTGGGTGGGCGCGGGAGATCCCATCGGCGGCAAGCGACGCGCGCGCCGGCAGTGCGGCGGCCTGGTCCGAGTAGAGGCGTAGGCGGGCGAGCGCCTTCTTGTGAAGGAGTGGATCGCTGGAGAACGCCTGCTCTGTTCTTCAATCACGTTCTGGTGAAGGAATCGATCGCCAAGAACGAAGTGCTCTGTTCTTTAATCTTGTACCTAATTCTGAAGTTTGCTTTCTTCAATCTTGTACGTAATTCTAAAGTTTGATTTTCTCCTGCTATCTTCCCCATTAACCGCTCATTGGAATTGATGGAATTAGGAACATCATATTGCTTTCAAGTTGATCAACCTCTGCCCTTTACTCATGGAAGAAGCAACTGAATGAGGACAACCTGCTCTCTTTCTCAATCTGGTGCCTAAGTCTGAATTTTCCCTTTCTCATGCCATCTTCCCATGAATAGGTCACTAGAACTGATAGAATTTTGAAGGCTGCTTTCAACTTGATCAAACTTTCCCCTTTATAGAAGGAAGAATCAGCCAGTTGTATTTTATATATTGAGATGGAAGAAGAGTCTAACACATAGCACCACTTTTTAATTTCATTCTGTATACTAGATGGATTTAGCTGTCCCAAGTATTCCCACTTCTTGCTTATTTTCATGAGGTCTCACAATTTTTAGTAAGAATCATATTTTTTCTCTTATCATGAAATATGGCACTTGCACAAGTTTTTTTGCTCATGATTACTTTTCTATTACAGAGGTTTATTGTCCGGTTTGGTACCTCATGTTGGCATGGAATTTAAAATTTCAAACGAAGCTTGGGCATTTTGATTTAGCTATATGCATGCCCCTGGTTTAAAGGGCTTTGGAGTCCGGAAAAGATACACAGACAAGAGGTCCGCCGATGGCAAGGTTACGTCATGCCGATTTATTTGTGCAAGCAAATGGAATGTTTAATCTCTTTTGCCAAACAAAATTCAGTTATCAAGTCTAAAAATGTCTAAGTAGCAAGTGGAATGCTACAGCGACATGGCCTAATTCAGTTAACAAGTTTGAAAGCTACATTCAGTTATCAGCTGATCGGCCTGCAGTGGTGCGACAACTACGGCGTGGCTCAGCCGACCACCACCATGGAGATGGTTTTCATTGCGAGTGAATGCTTCTGCCGTCGTCGGATGGCTTACGAACGGGGGATACACACATCACGTCCCTCTGCAGTAGGCTGAGCTACCTTGGAGGATCTCGATCCGTATATAGGTGAGAGAGCTTTGAGATTGCTATACAGCTGTATAGATTAGTCCATTCAGCAAAAAAATTGGATCCCTTATGAAGGTGCGTGTCATCAACTTATGGATTCCTTTTTACTGCATCTCTTGCCCATTTTTCTTGGGCATATAAATCTTAAGGGCAGTCTATTTGTGCAGCAATGAACTCCCATAAATTAATAATTTGATCCTTTATCGTAGTACTATCAACTTATATTTTTCATGAAATTGTAAGATTTATTATCCATCCATGTGGTAATAAACCACTGATTATAGCGTGTTTAAGCTTGAGATGATAATGATGTTCAAATTAGGAGTACATAATGGTTTGGAGATTTTCATTAGAAAAAATATCACTTTCATACACATTAAGGAGCACTATGGTCATGTTAGCTACTATTTGATTTTGTTGTTTCTCACTAAGAGCAATTCGACTTATAATCCTAATGCTATGTTGTTAATTTCCAAATGATTAAAAGTCGGGTACGTGCTTTATTGTGAAAATTCACAAGAGAAGCATGCTATTTGAAATAATTGGTTGCAGATACCTTTGTTGCTTTGGACCTTGCCATGGAACGAGTGACACTAAATGACCACAAATGGACTACATTGGCCAGGACCTTCAAGTTATGAGTAAGCGTGGTTCCACCTTTAGTGGTTTGTGCATCCGATTTGTCTGTTAGGGAGACTTCTGTGACTGGTTTCACGTGTACCTCAGAGTGCTTGGTACAGCTGCAGGGGCGAGGATGTCATATTGACGCATCTTGATGGTTTGTTTCTGTATGAACTAGCAATATTTTGTTTCTTAGATGCACAAACTTGTATCTCAGAATTATGATAAAATTATGTCATTTGATTAGCTCATGTGTAAACTACTAATTTCCATTGCCTCTATACACACACCTGCATATCTTTTTTTTCTGGCCCATTCGTAGGTACCAAGTAGAAGATAATAAGATTGAAGATATATTTCTCTTGATTGGTAATATTATACCTCAAATTTAGTTCCTTCTACATTCAATGATGACTCTAAGCTACGAATAACACATGAATTAAGTTATGCAGATTAAGAGGTCATGACTATGATACATGACAAACAGTTTTGTCTGCATGATGAACATCTATATGGTACCATGGTTGCCGGGGAGGTGTTGCGACGGCGTCCGCTTCCTAGATGCACTAGCTGTGGGGGCGGACATAATTTAATTTTCTTGATGGGGTGATTTTCTATCAATTAATTAATTAAGCAAAATATTTTCAATCATTTATACGAATTAGGAATTATATGCTCTTTGCATAAGATTTCAGCTTCTCAGGAAGTAGGTTTACGTTATGATAGAATTATTATTTTTCATAATAGAACATATTTTAGTAGAGACGTGCGTTGCACGTGCATACTTACTAGTAGACATAAATTAGCGTACGAAGTAAAACAGCAGACAGACGAAACACAAAGTGATATATAAATATATTATTACTAGTAAAAATGCCCGTGCGTTGCAACGGGAAAAAAAAATCAGCTTCCCTAGTACAACGGCTCAAGACCACATGATGCTGCATCACCCACATGCTCTCTATCGCTACCTATCTATCTATTTATCTCATTCAGACATTTCGCGAATTATCGGGCGTTTTATCGACAATAAAAAAATGTGCATGCATGAAGTGGTACACTCTCGGTTATAAAAATATGGAACTGCTGACCTTGATGCATTGGATTTGCGTTAATTGCGATCTCTTTTTTACCAAGGAGACATGTGCATCCCTTCAGACATCACATTTCTTGCTAAATGAACTCTGTGCAAAACACAAACAATTCAAAGAGTATTTATTGGCATGAAAAAAATCCCAGATCATTTTAATTGAGGAACAACATTCATCAGCCGAGCTAATCAGGCATGCAAAGCCAACAGCAACCATAGCATTTTATTGCAACTAAATATAAAATAAATTGCCCCTGAGCTCACAGTTGCATCGGCAGAAATTTTTATGGCACAAGGAATACATTAAAAATCTGATAATCACAGGATCGTCATTGATTCAGTTCAGAATTCCAAGTCAACTCTCATTTTCCTACAGTTCTAAATTATTGCTGGCATCGTACGGTTTGAGGTCATAAATTACATGAAATAAAAATAATTTGTTTTCTCACACTCCACAATAGATCCTTGGTTTTTTTTGAACAAAAATCACAAATGACAGCCACTCCTAACTCTACAACCTTTTAGAATCTCTTTTTCAGTTTCCTTCCACTGAAGACACACCCTAACCTCAGTATTGTCAGACAAAACACATATTCTGCTAAGTTATCCAATACCTCTTAGTCTACCGTGTGCTCTCGAATTTGGTTTCAGTGCAGACTCTTCGGACTCCGCGGGGCGCTATCCCTACTGCAATCGTCATCCAGCCCACCGCCACTGTAATACGCAACCACAAATGATTCCCACTGCCCCATTGCCCCCTCTGTCCAATCTTGCTTCTCTTGTTTAGATCAGTCCCGCACCCCGCTCGTGTACACATCAATGTGCGTGTGCGATGGCCAGTGCAACATCTCTCTACATTGGCATCATAACAATGTTATGCTTTACCCGGTGCTCCATTGTATACCACCCATTATCTGATGTCCGTAGCAGCCTTATCATCGCAGGACACTCACAGCGGCACAACCTTGTATTCTCACGCAAAGCCTCCCCCTGCTCCAACAGATGTTTTATCATCAGACCAGACCCTCCATCCAGCGCAAATGTGAAGGAGAACTGAATTTTTAATTGATATACATACTGAGCAACCACAAACAGTCTCTTGCATGGTCTTCCGCTTGTCGGGATTCAATCGGCTCTTCCCATGCCTGATACTAAACCCATTTTCCCACTAATACAGGTTGTAAAAGACGTATGCCTCTGTCAGCGAGGCAAATGTGGTGCCCAACTCCGGCTTGACGACCTCTTCTACATGCCTCTGTGAAAGCCCTTATGGACTTCTCAAGAGTACCCATACTAACGGGGCATAGGGTTCGCTCTGTAGGATTCGCTCCCACAAGAACTCTGTGATAAAGCAAAAGCCAAATCAGCGACCTGTCGTTCAAGGCGAAACACTTGAGACACAACAAAATTACCAATACAACGCAAAATGATTAAAAAAGATAAGACAAAAAAAACCACACGGAAGGCCGTGAGGGCTTTCAGAAAAACACACAGGCCAGAGCACTGTTTTTCTTTCCTGAAATTACCCCAAATGGCGCCTGTCCCCCGTTTTTTGGCGACCGCATTCCTGAACTACGGTGCAATTTTATTCACTGAGCGATGCAAAACAGACCCCATCCTCCCACCATAAATCATGGACTCATCACCCACCCTCTGTACACGGATTTAGGTACCAATTTTTTCACTACCCCTACAAAATCTTATCCGCGTGATCTACAGCTCGTTTTTGCATCCAACACTGCATCAAAAATAACTCTAAATGTACTGTATGACGGAAAAATCAAACACACAACTTAAGTCCATGGACGCGCAAAATCTGAGGCGCAGCAACGCAAAATCTTTTTGCAACTCTCGCAGTGACCTGGCAGAACAGCCTAACCTCTTTCAGCAACATAACTACATGCATTTTTTCAGTACAGAACATTGATTCACAATAGCGCCTCTATCAGAAAATTACTTTCACCACAGCACCCTACCCCACCACACGCCAACACTACATCAAAATGAATGCCTAATTCCATTTTCTAACCCTCGTCACAACTCGCCAGAAAATTAGCACAAATATTCACAACACGGAATTCAGACACGCATACCTCTCGATCCACCCTGGTCCCTGGTGACTGCGGATTTGGCTTCATAGCTGACTCACCAGACTCCGCCGGGCCGATGTCCCTAATGTCCTCGTCACCAGGATCACCACAACTGTATTGAGCAGACATCGACGAATCACGCAGCCCAGCCTAACATCGGAAAGGATATCTTGAAAAGCAAGTGCTTGGCTAACAACACACATGAGAAAAATGGTGAGCAGAGTATGCATTGCTTAATGCCCCAAAAATCTGTTTAGACAAGACTGCCATGCAAGCTATACATCTAAATAAACGGGGGCTTAATATATACTTATACTAATCTAGGGGATAAAATGAAGTGAAGGTATCCTTTCAGTAATCCTTCCAAGCAAAATCTCTTCATAGCTTTACGCCAGATTGGTTGAGCGACCTCAAGAAGTCTAAAAACTTGACAAGACCAGAAGACTAACAGTGATAATCTGAACCACTGAGCAAAGCTTATATGCCAGATCGCTCAATCCTGCTGCTGTCTAATTAAGCAGTTAATTGCATTGAAGATTCAGATACAATAAGCAGATACGCAAGATGCATCACTATTATGTGTGTAAATAAGTTAAATGCATACATGTTAGAATTGCAAGATAATGATGTTGTTCATACCAAATAGTATCCCATTGCTACGCATGTGTCTATGCAAGATGGATCATACATGAAGATAGAAAAATCTTGGTAGTTCGTTCAATGCATAAAGGCCTTAAGCTGGTTCCTTACAGTAAAGAAAACAACATTAATGGTCTTGGAAATAATATATGAAGGTACTGTTTCGTTCAGTCTTCTGCTTGCCTGATGGATTAATTCCTGGTCGATGGGATCTATGCTCTTACCATTATTTAAAAAAAGGATAATGCCTATGCTCTTAGAATTACTTGACATCACCAAGTTCTCTTTCAGATTGCCCCATGAACCGAGTCAGAACTTTGTAACTCTAATTCCTCTAATTAAAGTGTTTCAAGTACTGCATAACCTGTCAGCACAAATACATCAACAATTCTGCAGTAGATAATCGTGTCTTCAAATAGTAGCACGTATCATCAGCTCATCTCATGTTATCTAAATCTACATGGACAAATGAAATAATGATAGATCGGTGAAAGACAATGAAAGAAATAAAAACAATCTTCAGGCTCTGTAGTGATTGTTCCTATTCTCCGTAGGTTACATACATATAAAGATGTGCAGCAGATGGGTGTGTTGCGGATAACCGTGACGGTCGTTCAGAATAGTGGCTGCGGGGCCGACCACAAGAGACAATGAGCGGCCCTAGATCACTCAAAATCGTAACGACGTTTTATCGCAGCATTAGCAGCCAGATCCCCAAATCACCCCAGTGCCCATCCAGCTCAATCCACATACAGTGGCAGGAGCTCGTCAGCCCCAGCACCTTCAGGCTTCAGCCCTCCACAACCAAGTCGCCGCCCACCTCCACCCAGACTTGACCGAAAGGAAGGAGGGACGAACCTAGGGCCGCCGGAGACGTGCCGTTGAAGCCATGTCCGAAACCCTAGCCACGGAGGTGGGGTTGCGAGCGGGTGGTAGAGGCTGGGAACAGAGAATCTAGCCGGAGGGGAGGGAGGCGCGGACCGTGGGGAGCTCGGGGGCGTTCTGCGCAGCGCCGGAGCTCGCCGGAAGCGTGCGGCGTGGGTGGTGGCGGCGGCGAGGCATGGGCGAGAGGAGAGGAGGCGAATTCATGCGCCGTGTGTGGTCCTGTTTTTTTTTTCTTTACGAATTTGCTCGTACCGAGGGTTGAATACCCCAAACTACAAGGCCTTTTTTGCAAGAACGAAACGTTTTCTCATATTAGCAACTTAAAAGGGGACTGCGGGTTGAATATCAGAAACCACGGGGACTTTTTTGCAAACCGGCCGGTGACGTACGACCAGAAGCAATACACGCTTTATTAGTAGGGTATAGATAGATATTAGTACCACCTTGGATTTTGAAAAAAATATGGACATGTTGAAAAAAAACTAAAAGCGTAAATTTACAGAAAGAAGCGTATTGTGATGGAGAACCCACGGAGTCAATCCGTGCTTTATTATTAGGGAAAGATAGCAAAAGGCCCGTGCGTTGCAACGGGTACAAAATAAATCTGCGAGTTTGTGTGGTATTTGAGAGTTTGCCTATCATGGTGAATAATATGATTTTAATACTCATAAGGATCCACTTCATGAATGTCCTATTGTATTCCAAAAGCTCATAATCTTCTTCGCTGCCAATAAAAGCTACTCCTTCAACTTGCTATAAAGAATTTGGATTATTTGTAATAACTTGTCGATATTCAACAACCCTCCGTAATTTTTTTTAAAGAAATCTAAACATTTAACGATCCGATAGATGATCAACTACTTCAATGCAAAAGTAATTGTGCATCATTCATATACATGTAGCAGCTTCAAATAAGACATATATTAATTCTTATATCTCGCAGTCCCTATTAACATTAATTTATATTTATACTTTCCTTTTCAAAATACTCCCACCGTCCCAAAATAAGTGACTCGACTTTGTACTAACTTTGTATTAAAGCTAGTACAAAGTTGAGTCACTTATTTTGGAACGGAGGGAGTATGACGGTCGGAAAGTAAAGAGTTTATAATGCTTGGCGCTTTTTAGTTGACACGTAGTCCTGATGAATGTATTAAAAGTGTGATCATCTTAAGTTAGATATGTATAGTATATATCGTACATCTGGAAAGTGCAGCTTTTAGTTACAGAAATGTGTAAGTGACAAAGTATAATTTAAACTAATTATCAATCATAAATTCCCAATTAATGTAAGGTTGACACTATAAAAAAACTCAAAGCTTTTACAAAATAATGGTGAAACTGGGTACACAAAAGACAACTTTCATAAGCAAATATTGATTTCAATGCAAAAGGATAAGAGCTAGCTAGATAGTATAGGCTTTCCACATCGTGGACGTAGTGTACGCGTCTAGCCTGCAATCTACACTTTTTGTGCAGCGCCATTGGCAGCGACACCCCCCGAGCAAAACGTTGTAACCTTCTCGTCATCATCCAACCTCTCCGTCCGTTGGGTTTATTCACATATTCTCACTTTTCGGGGTCAATTCGTTCGGTTCCCCTCGATTGCTTGTCGACTTCTGAAGTGCTAATACGGCAAGGTCGCCGGTGTATAAAAATTAGTAAAACTGGTTGGAAAGGAGCGAGGTGGGACTATTATTGCGTGAGCACGTTGTTTCGCAAAACAAACAGACTGGATTTGTTGGCTGCAGCCTTCAGGGCTTAGGCGATGGTCGTGAGTTCGAAACGCACCACAGGTATTTTTCGCTCTTTCTCAAGTCGTTGTTTTTTGTTGAAAAAAAGATGTGGACCAAGCCCAGTTCAGCCCATCCGGGAGTCAGGGGCAGATAAAACGGCCCAATCGACCGACGAAATCTTGGAATTGATATATAGTACCACCTCGGATGAATATGTAGAAAATAATATAGGTGGAAAAAATTGAAAGCGTAAATTCACGTGAAGAAGCGTATTGTGACGGTGAACCCACGGAGTCAATCCGTGCTTTATTATTAGGTATAGATGATGTTGATAAAATAAGTGTACTTTCATGTTCACGAGTCCTTGGAAACAATATGTACATCAACAAGAGATCATCATGTACATGAGTGTGATGTATATACTTACCTTGTGGTATTGAGCTGACTTTGGAAGAGGTGAACTTGAGAAAACAGTGTTAGATAACACAAGGACACTACTAATCAAAGCAAGTTTAGAAAAAACACAAAAGTACCAAGAATGGGATGACATGTAATGGGTGAGTACTTAGTACTCTATTTGGATATAGACATGTCCCCAAGGATTAAAGATATGCTATGAATTCCAAAGATTTTCTTCCCTTAGATATGGACTCTTTCTCTCCCTGAATCTGATATTGGATAATGAGAGAAGGTAGCGTAAGAGAAAATTAGAGCAAAGGAAAATCAGAGCAAAGGAAATATAACATACACTAACATGTCTTTCCCCTCTTAAAGACACGTGACTTCTCTCTCCTCTATTGTTAATAAGCATCCGGAGAAGCTAAGATGTGATTTCTCTCTTATGTGATAAGCTTTGATGTGCTCTCTCTCGCCCTTTGACATCAATTTCCAAAAAGGGTTCTTCTAGAGCATGAGTCAAATAAGTGTGGTCCTTGAGTCACATGACAAAGGAGCATGTAATTTAAGATGCGAGTAGAGGATAAGAATAATCGAGTGGAGCTGAAGAAGAAATGACATTTGTAATGGCAAAATGTTTTCTCAGTAGTGAAATTCGTAACGCCGATTCTTGTCCATCGGTGAAACCGAGTTGGTAGTGTCATAGATGATGCATATCGGTCAGACCGGGTTTGTCCTTGTTGGTTATACCGATGAACTATCTACAAAGATTATTGTAGTTCGGTCTAGCCGATAGGCATGTCTCGGTGAGGCTGATCTCAATACAGAAGAATTTTTTTGTCACCTCAGCTTACTTGGTAATTAAGATCTTAGAAAGATTTGCAAGGAATTAACTGAAGAATTTACAAAGTATTAGATGCATATAATGCAGAGAAAAACAAAAAAGAGAAAAGAAATCTAGATGAAGTTTTTTTTGAAAGGGGGAACAAACAAGCAAGAAACCATTGTAAGAACACAAAGAAACACTAGAGAACTTCATCTAGAATGGGTCAGTGACAAATTCACTTATGTTATAGTATCTTGACTGAGGAGTCAAGTGATAACAATTGATCGTAGGTCATACTCATCGTTTAAGCTCAAAATGGGGTTACCATTTTTCGTTTAAGTGTTTTGATGTATTCACATCTTGTTGAGCTGCTTTGACCCATGACTTGGGTTAGAGCTTCTCTAAGATGGAATTACATACCTTAGGTGGTGGTGTTGATCTTGATCATGTAGTCGAACTTGTGTTGGATGCTCAAGGTTGATGTAGTTCATCAAGAGTTGGGAGCACGTCTTATAGTTGGAGTTCATCTTCCTACATGGGTTAGTCTTGCAAGGAAGAGCACTTGTGTATCCAAAATGACAATCATGAAACTTGATACCAAATGAAATTTTCAAAGGATATGTTGAGTGGATTCATGCTTCCTTGTCTCCAACCACCATATTGTAGAGACTTGTGATGTAGAGATGGCACAAGATGTGAGTGAGTTGCAATCTCATAGATTTGGGCTCATCCAAGTACCTACAAGGGTTAGATAACATGCAAGGGTACAAGTATAGATCCAAGACATATAATCATCATCATAAGAGAAATATCAAGGATTAGTCAAAAATACAAGCTCATCCCTTGCATGTATCCAAATGGAGTTTCTACTTCTAGTTTGAAGCGTCAATGATATTCAATTCACCTATCAAATGGCAAAATACTTTCTCCTCAAGAGGTTTGGTGAATATATCCGCCAATTGCATATCAATACGAACATGCTCAAGATTGATGTCTCCTTTAGCAACATGATCTCGAATGAAATGATGACAAACTTCAATATGCTTAGTTCGAGAATGTTGCACGGGATTGTGCGCAATCTTAATAGCACTTTCATTATCACATAGTAATGGAACATGTTTCACATATATCCCATAATCTTTAAGGGTTTGGGTCATCCAAAGTAATTGAGCACAACATGATCCAGCGGCAATGTATTCTGCTTCGGTGGTAGATAAGGATACCGAGTTTTGTTTCTTGGAGGACAAAGATGCAAGAGATCTACCAAGAAATTGACAAGTTCCCAAAGTGGACTTCCTATCAACCTTGTCACCGGCATAGTATGAGTCGGAGTAGCCAACAAGATCAAAAGAAGACCTCTTAGGATACCAAAGGCCAAAGTTTGGTGTATGAATTAAGTATCTCACTATCCTTTTCACAGCCTTAAGATGACATTCTTTAGGGCCTGCTTGATAACATGCATACATGCACACACTTAGCATAATATCAGGATGGGAGGCACATAGATATAACAATGAGCCAATCATAGAGTGGTAAACCTTTTGGTCAACCGGTTTGCCATCCTTAGTCAAGTCAAGATGTCCATTTGCATGTAGAAATTCTTGAATAAGTCCTTGGTATACTTTGTTTGGGAAACAAATGTACCCTCCTTAGTTTGCTTGATTTGCAAACCAATAAAGAACTTGAGTTCACTCATCATAGACATCCCAAACTTCTACGGCATTAGCCTTCCAAACTTTTCACTAAAATGAGGGTTAGTCGAACCAAATATGATATCATCCACATGGATTTGGCACACAAATAATTCACCATTAACCCTTTTTGTAAAAAGTGTAGAATCAATTTTTCCAATTTCAAAGCCTTTTTCAATAAGGAACTTAGTCAAGCATTTATACCACGCTCTAGGAGCTTATTTAAGACCATAAAGAGCTTTGTGAAGTTTGTAAACATGACCGAGTTTCTTGGGATTGACAAAGCCGGGAGGTTGTTTAACATAGACTTCCTCCTCAATTTCACCATTTAAAAAAGCACTTTTGATGTCCATTTGGTATAAAGTGATATCATGGTGATTGGCATAACTAACTAAGATGCATATGGACTCAAGTCTAGCATCGGGGGCATATGTCTCACCGTAGTCCATACCTTCGACTTGAGTGCAGCCTTGGGCGACGAGACGGGCCTTATTGCGTACAACTTTTTCATCTTCATCTTGCTTATTCTGAAACATGCATTTGGTTCCAATGACATTTTGGTTGTCGTTCGGCTTTTCTAGCAATATCCACACTTGGTTCCTCTCGAAATTGTGTAGCTCTTCATGCATGGCATTCACCCAATATGGATCATCAAGAGCTTCTTCAACCTTCATAGGTTCAATACTAGAGATGAATTAATAATGTTCACAAAAGTTAGCCAAACAAGTTTTAGAGCGAGTAATTCTCCCAGTTTGTATATCATCAAAGATTTGTTTGACGGGATGATCTCTTGAAACTCTTGCTCTAACTCATGAGAGATTTTGTTTGGTCGGGGTGGAACATCCTCTTCATCAACTTGTTATTCCTCTTGTCCTCCTTCATTGTTGGTGTTGTTGTTCTCTTGTGGAGGTGGAGAAGGAGGTTGATGAGGTTCATCCTATTGTACTTCCTCGTTTCCTTCATCTTGACCTGTTCCACTTGTGGATGCCTCCAAGTCAACTTGTGGTTCACCTTGTCGTGAAGTTGAGGCTTCCACTTGAACTGACGAGGTACTATCCTTCACGTCCGTTGGGCAAATCTTGCCAATAGACAAGTCTTGGATTGCTTCCGAAGGGTCTTTGTCTCCTACATCAATTGGCAATTTCTCTACTTGCGAGCCGTTAGATTCATCAAACTTCACATCTACTGTCTCTTCAACCTTTCTGGTGAAATTGTTGTAGACACGGTAAGTGTGAGAGTTTGAGCCATAACCGAGTAGGAAACCTTCATGCGATTTAGGAGCAAATTTCAAACGTTGATGCTTATCAAGAATGTACTACTTTGAGCCAAATACTCGAAAGTATCCAACTTGGGGTTTGTTACC
>NC_041384.1:338368649-338387672 GCF_002162155.2 Triticum dicoccoides
CAAGAAGCTTGTGAAGATATAAACGATTAGTTGCATGACAAGCTGTCTCAACCGCTTCTGCCCAAAAGTGTTTTGACGTCTTGTATTCATCAAGCATCGTTCTCACCATCTCAATGAGTGTCCGGTTCTTCCTCTCAACAACTCCATTTTCTTGAGGTGTGTACGTAGCCGAGAACTCATGTGAAATCCCTTCTTCGCCAAGAAAGGTATCCACATTGGCGTTCATGAACTCAATTCCATTGTCGCTGCGAACCTTCTTGATCTTCCTTTCAAATTGATTCCGGGCCTTCCTAGCTAAGTTCTTGAACATCTTTTGGACCTGCGATTTATCAACAAGAAAGAACACCCACGTAAATCTAGAAAGATCATCAACAATGACTAAACCGAATGAGTTACCACCGAGACTCTTATAGGCATTGGGACCAAAAAGATCCATATATATGAAGTAGCTCGAGCGGTCTTCTCATGGTCATAATGTTTTCCATGGGATGACTTCCTCCAACCTGTTTCCCTGCTTGACAAGCACTACAAAGTCTATCGTTGTCAAATATAACATCTTTCACTCCGAGGATATGATCACCTTTAATAAGCTTATCAAGATTTTGCATGCCCACATGACCAAAGCGTCTATGCCACAACCAACCTTTAGAAGATTTAGCAATTAAGCAAGTTCTAGGTTGAGCCTTTTTAGTGAAATCTACGATGTATAGATCACCTCTACATATGCCGGTAAAGACCATCTTATGATTATCTCTTCAAAATACTTGGCAATCTACTTTAGTAAATAGGACATTGAAACCGAAAGCAGGTAGTCTAGATACGGAAAGTAAGTTATAGCCAAGGGATTTAATGAGCATAACATTCTGGATGGAGCTGTCATGTGAGATGGCCACCTTACCAAGGCCAACCACCTTACCCTTTGAGTTATCACCAAAAGTGACATACTTTCGAGGGCCACCATTTTTAGCAAGCTCACAAAACATATCCTTGTCTCCGGTGATCGGTACATACACTATCAAGAACCCATTCCTTTCCTCCAGCCATGTAGCCGCGAAGGTTAGCCATAAGACCAAAGTGTCTCATAGACTCATCAAGATCAAAGTCATTGTCATAATCCTCATCATAGTATCGATGTTCAATGTCGTCTTGTGATTGATCATCACCTGGAGATAGTGATTAATTAGATGTATGACCATGGCAATGTTCATCTTTATGAATTCTAATGACTTGAGAGATGATGCTACTAATGACTCCCAAATCTCCTTTGGCATGCATAAGGTCACGAAGCTCAAATAGACAGTCATCAAATGTAGGATCACTAGGTTTCACTTTATGAAAAGCAATGGACTTTTGAAGAATCTCATCTTGATTTTTCAAGGAATAGTTTGGAAAACGTTCCTCAAGAAATCTCCATATGGTGTAAGCACATTCAAGAGTAGGCAAGCATACAATCAAATTTCTAGGAAATCCTCTAATGATAAGATTCTAAGATTGTGGATCATTTCAAGAGACTCATCAGGGGTAGGATGCAAGGGATCAATGAGGGGCACACAAGTGCTAGTAATATACTTGTTCAAGTGATATTCATTGAAAACCTCAAGCATCTCATTTTTCAAGCACTAAAGAACTCTCCATCAAGCATAGGCACTCTACGTCTAAAACTCCCAATTGTAGACTCATCCATCTTCCTCCAATGGTGATTAAACCAAAGCAATGGAGACCAAAGCTCTGATACCAATTGAAAGAATCGAGAAGAGGTGTCTAGTGGGGGGGGATTAGACCCTCAACAAGCAAAAGTAGCAGCTTTTAAATTCTTCAAGTTGAGGTGGAGTTTTAGCACAAGTTTAACCATTCATAATACATTTCAAGCAAGCATGAAAAGAGTATATGAGAAGTGGAAAGTAAAGCATGCAAGTTGCAAGAAAGTAAAGGTATGGGATTGGAGTGTGCAAACTCAATTGGAGACACGGAGCTTTTTGGCGTGGTTCAGATAGGTGGTGCTATCGTACGTCCACGTTGGTGGAGACTTCAACCCACGAAGGGTAACGGTTGCGCGAGTCCACGGAGGGCTCCACCTACGAAGGGTCCACGAAGAAGCAACCTTGTGTATCCCACCATGGCCATCACCCACGAAGGGCATGCCTCACTTGGGTAGATCTTCACGAAGTAGGCGATCTCCCTGGCCTTACAAACTCCTTGGTTCAACTCCACAATCTGACACCTAACCAATCTAGGAGACACCACTCACCAAAAGGTAATAGATGGTGTGATGATGATGAACTCCTTGCTCTTGTGCATCAAATGATAGTCTCCCCAACACTCAACTCTCTCTCACAGATTTGGCTTTGGTGGAAAGATGATTTGAGTGTAGAGAAACTTGGGGAAGGCTAGATATTAAGATTCTTGTTGTTGGATCGGAATGTCTTGGTCTCAACACATGAGTAGGTGGTTCTCTCTCAGAAAATGAGTAGTGGAAGTGTAGGCTCGTTCTAATGGCTCTCTCTTGAATAGAGAAGGGGGTGGAGGGGTATATATATATCCTCCACACAAAATCTAACCGTTACACACATCTGACCAACTCAGTCAGACCGAATAGGTGAACTTGGTGAGACTGATTCAGTTCAAAATATGAATGTTAGGATTTTCAATGGGACCTACATGATCAAATCAGTGGGACCGATGTGCTAGGGTTAGGGCAAAACCTCATCTCGGTGTGGACGATTGCCTGAACTCAGTGGGACTGATTTTAGCAATGAGTAAACCAGAGAGTTGGTCAGGCAAACTCGATGGGACCGATCGCTCATTTCGGTAAGACCGAAATGCTAAGAAGGGAACAGAGAGTTTGCAATCCCATCTCGGTGAGACCAAAATCCTTGTCGGTGAGACCGAACTGATTATGGTTTCTGGCTATGGCTATGTCAAAGAAACTCGATGGCGCCGGATAGATCAAATAGGTGCATCCGAGTTTGACTTTAGGTTTAGGACATATTTGGACTTGAGAAAGTGGCTGAGGGCTTTGGAGCATATCACTAAGCATTTTGAGCAAGTAGACTATTAAGCAACACCTCATCCCCTTTTAATAGTATTGGCTTTTCCTATGGACTCAATGTGATCTTGGATCACTAAAATAGAAATGAAGAGTCTTGAACTTGCCAATCTTTGTCCTTAGCATCTTGAAGGGGTTCCACATCCTCTTGTCCATGCCACTTGATTGTTGAACTTTCTGAAATATACTAGATGAAAATATTAGTCCAACAAGATATATGTTGACATTAATTACGAAAATCACCCAGGGAGCACTTGTGCTTTCACCATGTCAATTTCATCGTGATTGGGTTGGTCGGTGAGAATGCTCCCTTTGATTTGGCTGTCGGAGGAGGGGAAGAAGATCTTACGCGTCTGGAGATGGAGCCGGGGGTACTTCTCTGCTGTGATGGAGGGTTTCATCGTTGGAGCAGCTCCACTGAGTTGTACGACGGTGAGGCTGAAGCATGACAAGAGAGACAATGTTAACCTGAGTGGAATTCTAATAGCATCTCCAATATATGACGTAAAATACATAAACACAAAGTGCTAGATGTAAAATACATCAACATCTCATCTCTAAACTTAACTTTCGGAACTGAATTTAACTGTCGAAACTGAATTTTGCTATCGAAACTAAATTTTACTGTCGAAACTTATCGCACTAGTAACAGAAAAGCAATAGCAGCAGCAGCGCCCGGAGGAGCAGCGTGTGCGAGAGCCGAGGCAGGTGGTCGTGTAGCAACATCTCGGGTAGCACCTGCAAGGGCTCGAGGGAGAGCAGGATCTGTTGCTCATGCAGCAGCAGTGCGCACAAGAGTAGAGCAGCAACGCAAGAGTGAGAACAGCAACGTGAGCAAGAGCAAGAGCAAGAGCAGACCAGGTAGGGGACCGAGAGCAAGAGCAGAGCAGCAGCGCGAGCAAGAGCCAAAGCAGCAGCGGCTCCTACTGATGTGGACGTCGCCGCCGAGGGAGCGACGCCGTGGAGGAAGTGGCCGGCGAGGCCGCTGTGGATGGAGCGGCGCCATGTCGGCTCGGGACCGAGCGCCGGCAGCACCATGAGATCGAATCAAGAAGAAAATGCGGTGATTAGTGTGGATCCTCTTTGGTGGCGCCGATTAGGCCTCAACTTCGTCCGAGGAATCAGTGATGATGCTGCTCTTTCTGTGGTGCAGGTGAAGACGGCGGTGTGGGAATGGAGGTGGCACAAAAGATGAGGGGAACGTTAGGGCAGCTCCTTGGAGGTGGAGGACGGAGTGGCTGAACCGGTGGGACGACGAGATCAACAACGGATCCTCATCCAGTGCGGTGGATGAGGGATGTCGAGGTGTTGACATGGACGACGTTGTAGGGGAAGAGGATCCGACTGGGTGGCGGGCGGAGGAGAGTGTGGGGCTTTGCAGGTTTTTGCAGCCTCGGTGTACGAATGGGTGGGCGGATGGGATGGGAGGGGGAACCATGGCTTAGGGACGCTTGTTTGAAACGTGGGGTAAGTTACGAAAGTACCCCCACCGATTTGAGCTAGGCGGTTCTTTCGGTTCAGGGGTATCATGGGCATTTCGTGTGTCGGGATTTCAGGAGGTGGGAGTTTTCGCGCGCATTGTAATTTTGGGATATCAAGGCGCGGGTTGAGATGGAGGGAGTTTTTGGAGCACAACGAGACAAAGATATATCTTAAAATTTTGGCGTAACAAGGCACAGGTTGAAGAGGTGGTAGTTTCATAGCACGATAGACAGAGATGCTAGCTTGAAATTTCGGCATAACAATGCGTGGCTTGAAATTTCGGGAGAACAAGCTTAACGTGTACAAAAAAAGACAATTCTCACCTCATCACTAGAGAGAGCCATGTCCCGTTTTACTATAACACTAGAAATACATTCAAATACAACAACAACAACAACAACAAAACTAAAAAAATCGGGACAACAAACATAACGTGTACAGTACCAAATCAATTTGCACTTCCCTCAACAATAAAAAAACAATTCGTGTTGTCGAGCATAGGGACTAAATTTGAGTACATTTTCCCTGTTTGAATGGGATTGCACTCGGGTTAGTTATACAACCATCTAAATATTATCTTCACAACACATGACATGAATATAGGAGTAGTAAATTCCTATATAAATATGAACTACATGTACATACGATCTCAAATTCAAATATATGTATCCATTTTATGTTGAATTCAAATCATAGTACATGTATGCTCTAGCTAGATGTTCGGAATCTAAACCATATATGATACTATGTACAATGTGTTTAACACGCACAACACACACACAAACACCATTTAGACTAGTAAGGTACACGTGCATTGCATGCATGAGATTTGGGAACCAAATTATGATCTCAAATTCAAATCAGGCTGACCTTGTTCAATGTGTATACAGTATAGCATGCTTGTTTCCAAACCACACCGTGCATATCTCAGTTATATTTATGCATGCATGGGTTTCATACATCATGATCTCTTATTCAAATATTTGAATTCAACTTTACATTTATTATGACCACACCTAGTCTTTTACACCCACACAGTCATCTTCTTTTGATAATTGTACCACAAACTTTCTCTCGTGCATGCATGCACACACACTACCACTAGGCATTATCCATCGCACAGATGCAATCTTTTTCTTCAGGTCGGTCTCCCATGCATGCATACACACACACACTTCCCCCTCTTCATCACTTCAGGCATTCTTTATCTCTCACATGCATGCGCAATGATTGATGTTCCTCTATGTGTGTGTATATATAGCTAGGTCTTTCCTAGTTTTCCACACCAACCGATCGATCTATATATCTACTTAGGTCTCACCCTCTTTCCCATGTACACATCATCAATCTACATCTCTATATAGGATTACATAGCTAATACACCCACATTATATATCCATCATCCCCCTCGCATCATCCATGCCTTCCGCTTCATCTCTTAGACGCGCGCACAGTGGTGAAGACAGGGGGCAGCAAGGGCCCTGGCCCCCCTAACATCACTATATATTGAGGCTAATATGAATGTGATCAGTAGATCAATTGCTGGTAAAATGGTTTAAGTTGATGAATTGGACCTCCCCGTAAAGGATTATCACTGCTTGGCCCCCTAGCTCATTTATTTTTCATGGCTCCGCCACTGCACGCAACCGCGCACTCGCCCCCTCTCTTTAAATATCAATCTCGCACTTTGTGCACTCCTTCATAGTGTCCCTCCACTTGGCCCCTCACATAATCATCCAGCCCCCACCCCCATATCGTAGTGCTTGTACGCTCGTAGAGCTCTTCCCTATATCTGTCTCTATCGATATCTTGCGCGGTCGACCCCTCCCCTCCCTTCTCGTATATCACCCCGGCGCCATGCACATACATGTATGTATATATGCCTCTCCTTCACACAAATTGCATTGACACATATTCCCTCACCATACCTTAGTATCTCTCACACACACTGACTACGTGTGCGGAAGAGCAGAGGTGCGCACACGCACTCGTTCCCACATACAAACGCGTGGGTGCACGGTGGAGCACATTTATACAAAAAATGAGCGTGTAGAAAGCATTTAGATGATGTGCCAAACTAGTCTATATCTATACCTCTATATCTATATCTATACCCCTATATCTATACCTCTATATCTATATCTATATCTATATCTATATCTATACCTCTATATCTATATCTAGAAGACTCCATGGTTGAACTTAAGCATAATGCACAAACCTCAAAACACAAGTACTTCTCCTTTGTTCTAGAATCTTCCGTATCATAACTGCCCAAACTTTTTTTCTAGTTGAATTGCCATTATTTGTTTTTACTTTATGCTTTACAATGCACAATTCCATGAATCATAAAATAGATTAACTTTTTTATAAAAACTAATTGATTTTGAATGAGATGAACTATAAGAATTAAACGAACGTCTACATCATGCATATATGACTCAAAACTTACATGCTATAGTGTGGTATTTATTCATAATTTGGTTGCCAAATCTCATGCGTGCAATGCATGTGTACCTTACTAGTACTTCCTTTTTAGTTAATATATTATGATTAAAATGATGTGGGGGAATCCATGAAGCCACATGGCACATGTGGAGGTGTTGTCGCGACCTCCTTGTGTGGATTGATCACAGTGACGTGCTACTAGTTCCAGAAGAATGTAGTTTCCCTCTCTCACGCACACTGCCAGTACATGCACGAAGCAAAGATGTGCACGCACACACTCATTCCCTCGCACGCACACGCGGGTACTCGGTGGGACGCATTTTTGTATGAAGATCCACCCCATGTGATAATTTGACGCGTGTAAATTCGTTCACTTCATTGATGGCCAATTAATACAGTGCATGCAAATTGGAGTGGATGTGAGGGAGGAAGTAGTTGAGAAAGACATTACTACTCCACTGCGTGCATGCGAGTAGTTAAATCATGGGTTGCTCCTTCCATTGGTCTCCTTCGTATTTTGTGCCAATTTTTGACCATAATTTTAAGTAACACAACATTTATGCATGTCATATGTATTAATGTCATCGAAAACTACTTTCAAATGTGATTCCAATGATATAATTTTTGCTGACATGCATTAACATTTTCTTAGTCAAATTTTTGGTCAAAAATTGGCACAAAATAAAAAGGGGGCCAATAAACCAGGATGTAGGCAGGATGATCAATTTTTTTCTGGGTTACTGTTGGTGGTCTTTGTATTTAAATATGGACTGACTGGAGTAGTACTATCTTTATCTTAGCCTCGTAGGGCTCTCCCAACACTTACGCTCGCCTCCCCGCCTCGCCCACCGGATCTCGCTATGGAGGATCCCACCATGGATAATCCCTTAGATCTAGGATCCCATAGACTGCCCTCGCTGCGGCTCGCAACACTGCCGCCTGTGAGCGAAACCCACATGTATTTCATAGGGGATCCATTGCTCTGGAATCACAGATCGGTGACATCGGAGGACGTGCTAGGGCTGCGTTTTAGGTTGTGGGCAACAAGGGAAAATCGGATCGAGGAAGCGTCGCATCGATTGGAGACAAGTTCTAAGGAGCTGTGTCTGGCGAAGCACATGGCGGAGGAGCAAGTCGATCTTAGGGGAGAGATGCTAAGGGATGTCAGCATCTGGCAGCGTAACGTTGATTTCGATCTAGGGCTAATGGCAGAGATCATATTCACAGAGTCGACTACGAAGGAAAGAACACGCATGCCTGCGGAATTGCATCAGTAGCCGGTGCAACTGTTCAAATGGGCGGTAGGAGAAGCCAAATCACGGGACCAGCTGTGGCGGCACTGCTGGGCATGCATCGTAGGCGAGGTGAGCTTCCCTCCTTCCCTGCCAGCGATGCAGTCATCTACTCAATTGCTGCTGCAGTGAACTTGCGGCGCCATGGCGGTTTGCAACCATGACAATCACTCCATCTATATGTATTGTATTCCTATGAAAATACTTGGTCACTCAAAAAAAGATGGTAGTAATTGATTTGTCACTAGTTTTTGAATGCTTGCTCTTGACAATCACCTCAATCCACAACCAGAAGTCTCCATCATGTAATACTTCAGTCAGTCGCACTGACAGACGGTCGGTCGGACCCGTGTCTCACCGAAGCGACACGCATCGTCTTGGTCTGACATGTATGACCAGTTACATCACTGACTTGTGCGACCGCATTTGAGCAGTAGTACTTGAAATTTGTGTTCCAGGGAACTCATTGGGAGCCGTTTCGAGCCTCGAAACCAAAACCATCAATTAATCTTTAGCTTGTTCCCATCACATTCCAAAGTAGTACTACCATGCTATAATTAATTGCAAACCTCCTCACACATAGTACGTATCAAACCTGAACGTGTTCCCACTATGCAGGTTTTAGTACTAGTGCTAGTACTAGGTTATAAAAAGGGGAACTACCTAGCCGAAAATCACTCTACCTTCCTCCCCATAAGTCTTTCTTGTTTGTCCGTCCTTGCCATGGCCGGTGTGCAGAGCTCTAGGTCGAGAACTATTCGTAACTACAAAGCGGCGACCAAGGCCGCGGAATAAAAGAGAGGGCTCGCCTTCTCGCAGAGACCTCGAAATATGTCTCACGGGCAGGCAAGGGCTCCTAGGACCGCCCTAGCCGCGGAGGTGAACATGCCGAGCTGGCGGCACTAGAGTCGTTATCTCTCGATGACAAGCCAGATTAGCTCGATAAGCAGAAGGAGTTCATCGACGGCTTGGTGGAGCTACTGAAGGAGAGCCTCGACGACATGCCCGCTGAGCTCAATGAGCAGGGGGAGTTGACCGCCGGCTTGGTGATGCTGTTGAAGAAGAGCATTGTCTCATATAAGAAGGCGATCGGCGAAATCCTTCAACTTCAGGAGGACAATGTGAAGCTCTGCCACGAGCTCGACCTGCTGAAGGAGGAAAACACCGGCTGGAAGAAGCTGCATGAGAATAGTAGTTCCTTTGTGAAGATGCTACACGCCCTCGTCATGGAATAGAAGGAGGAGTTGGCGAAGCTCCGCATCGAGCACCCGACTGCTATCAAGGTACATAATGCAACCGTGGAAGATATGATGAAGGCTCGCATCGAGAAATCCCGCTTCATGGACAGAATGAAGAAGATGGTGGAGGAGATGCACGAGCAGATGGAGGTTGTGGAGGCGATAAAGAAGCAGTTACGACTCTGCGGCCAACAACCCTTCAAGTAGTAGAGAGCAGCGCCCTAGACTTGTGTGTGTGCCTTCCTTCTTTTTTTGGGGGGGATAATCTTCCTTCTTCTTTTGCTCCTGTGTTTCTTCTTTTGCTTCGTGTGTTTCGCTACATGTGTCACATTCTCTACGAGGCATGAATAGAAGAATGCTAATGATGAGCGGCGCGGTGGGATCGATGACTAGCAGATTAGATCATTTTTTATCGCCATATCGCACCGGGCTGCCGTGTTTTGTGCTCCTCCTCGTACTAGTACCCTAGTGGAAAACTTGAGTATATCACACAGTTCTTTGCTCCTCCTCAGGTCGTCAGCAACATTTATACGAGCAGTCAAATCACAAGGCCCCGCCTTCCAGCAGTAATGAGCCATCAAATCACAAAGGCCCTCGCCTCACGTGAAACCGACCAAGCGAGACTGCCCCGCCCTCTAGACTTTTAAATGTGTACTTTTTTACAGTAGTAGTATCGATGTATTGCGCAATGGAGCAAAACTAACAAGATGAAATTAAAGAAAAAAGGTGGTACATATAGAGAGCGCTTGTCACCAAATTATGCATATAGTACTATTAAAAAAGCTAATACGCGCGTAGATGAGGTGCTAAATTCTATTAAATAAATTAGCATACCTATTTAATTCTCGGGTTTTTATTATTTATGCCACTAGTTGTGTCTCACTACTCAGTTTTGCCATTAGAAGTTACAATTACTCAAAAATGCCATCGATCCGTGAGATGCTTGCTCAAAAATGTCATTAGATATCTCAAAAATGCCATCGTTCTATTAGATATTTTCTCAAAAATGCCATCATACATTGTTATTTTCACTTCAAACTCATTGACCATGTTATATGACAAAAATAAGCCTAGACCCATATGTCAATTCTCTCTATCTCACAATGATAAGTGTGGCCCCGCTTGTCAGGAGTAACCAAGCAAATAGTTTTATAGAAAAATAAGAACATTGTTGGGATCAAGTAGGACCCACACTTCATTGTAGTGAGATAGAGGGAGAGCTAGCATGTTGGTCCATAGGTATTTATGTCATTATAACATGGCAAAAGAGATTTGAGTCACAATAATGGTATCCAGTGGCATTTTTGAGCATGTGTCTAATGAAGCGGTGGCATTTTTGAGCGGTTGAAATTCCTAGTGGCAAAACTGAATAGTGGGACACAATCGGTGCCATAAACGATGAAACCCTTAATTCTTTTGACAACTAAACTGCTGGCTATATGATGTTGGCCATATATATTGTATGTATATGATGTGAATAAACGAGTGGTAGTACTACCAACTACAAGATGAACTATAAGAAATACTAGTATGTACGTACTGAAGAGTTAAAGTAACAAGAAGAAACATAACATAGTTCTGCTGGGGGCTCAGCACAACACACCCCTCAAATAAAAATAGGCACCCTGAAATTAAACTAAGCAACTAATCCAGTAGACACTGCATTACAACCACCATGAGCAACGACACTGCCACCTTACTCGGACTCCTCGTCCACGTGCTCGACTTCGTCCTTTTCCATCTTCCTCTTGGCAGATACTTCTTTGCTTGAACCTCACACTTGGCTCTCGCTCTTCATCCAACCCTTGTAGATATTGAAACAAAGGTGGGCATCCATTGCAGCGTAATGGATGTGGTCTCTATCTAGTACATTCCACTGCCATGAAAGATGAAACTTGGGCGTAGGTTTTGTTAGTTTACCGTATGAAGGATCATACATGGCTGCTGCCAGTGTCAGCATTGAAGGCTAACGGGAGGACACCAGCACATTCCTCTGGAGGTCGAAGGGCTGGCCTACAACGAGGCCTATCCGACCCAGGCTTCTTTGTCATTCGTAAATTCTACATAAACGAAATTGATTTTGCCGCCCCCGAGGATGTTCTTAAAGTCCTCGCACTCAATGTCGGCATGTCATATGTGGTAGACCAAGCACAAGTTATGCACGCAAACCTGGATCACAGCGGGCCTATTCTTCTCTTCCTCCTTTAGATTCTTCTCTTTTCCCAGGACTGTGGTGTACTCAACATCTATCCCAACGACCCACTCATCACCCTTTGGCTTTTTGAACATGCATCTAAAGCGAGCAAGGCATCCTTTCACCGACGCAGAAGAATGGGTGTAGATGACGTCGAACTCATCACCGGTGATGGTTCTAACCTTGTACTCACCGCCGGTCATGGAGATTGGGGACCCCATGGATTTGGGAGGAGGGTTAGGATTAGTGGAACTGTTGTAATGTGAAAGGACGGGGCGACTAGGAGAGAATTGTCGTAATGTTAAAGGACGGCCGGGGACGAGTAGGAGCAAACTGCTAGCAGTTTTCCGATTGTAAAAATGCTGAGTGGGGGCGTGCGAACGGCGGGGCAGTAGCTTGCCTGGTGGATAAGTATATTCATGCACAGTATTATGGGGGCCCAGTTAGATGTCATGTCTACTAGACACCATATTAAATGGCTTCATGCATCTGCGTGTTCAGACGTCAAGCGTCAGGAAAATTACAGGTGATACGAAGCTTTCCATGCTCCCATGATACGGGCTTCCGAGAGCCCTTGGATATGAGATCGAACAGTTGCATGGCGTAATTATAGAATGTTATTTTGCAAATTTTCAGCAACTTAGCATGCGACCGTTCGATCTCAGATCCAAGGGCTATCAGCAGCCCGTATCATGGTTGTGCCTTCCATGATTGTCGCCTCGCTCGCGTGGTCGCGCCCTTGGAGATTTCAGATGACTATAAATGAGCATTTTTTGCCTACTTCACATGCATGAAACTACTTCCTCTGTCTAGGTGCGTTAGGCTATCTGATGTTGGCATGTCATACATAGCCATAACTTAGTCACTCATACAACAAGGTTAGTTGTAAGGTTGGCTATAAGAGTATTTTTACTTCTCTCTATCTCTTTCTTCGTAGTATTTATTGCATTTCCCAAGGAGTAAGGAGTACAATACTTGGCACATGTATACCATGGAGGTGGTCAGGAATCTGGAGTCTCACGCCGGACCTAGCACTGTAGTTAAAATGATAATGCAAGTCAAATCACAGGGCACCACCTGTCTAGCAGTAACTCGCCGTCAAATCACACAACCCTACATTTGCAGCAACCTACTCCCTCATCTTCTCGCCTCTCACGCCTACCACATGGGGAAAACCCCGCCCTTGACTTTCAAATATAATTTTGTATCCATGGATTGCGCCATGGAGCAAATCCTCAAGAAAATGGCGGTACACATGTATACAACATGCCTGCCGTGTTCGCGTCGCACCCCAAACGATTGGTCGGTGTGGCACACCACTCTCCGAGAGGAACGCGCTTCATATTGCGTTTGCACACACATGTGGGATCACAATTGAGAACCGACCATAGGCACACTCCCCGGCCTTGCAAGTCAGCCGAGTTAATAGAAGAGAGAGACGAGCGATAGTACTGGAGTAGTGTTTTACAGACGTCGGTGCCTGGACGATCCCTGCATGACACGGAAGATCAGTTCGTCCATGCATGTGACCAAACTCCAGCAGACGGCTTGATTGGCTATCGTCTACATATCGTGCAAGCTGTGTTGTACATGGCTGTAGTTCTGATGAGAAATCTAAAAAAAGGTGTCTTGTCATTTCGCAATATTAGGTGTTATGTGCTTCGAATCACTGTGAGGGTTAAACAGCGACAACCGAGTTCCTCCAAGGCGTTGGGCTTTGGGGGCACATGCACGAAGACTACTCGGCTCCATCTAGGTCAAGCCGGCTAAGTTAATTAGGACATCTATCGATGGACCCGTTTTCTAGGAGTTTATCTTTAATTTGAGCTTTGATCCTTGTCTAGTTTGTCCGTCGGGATTCATGTTGTCTCCTTGGGGCAGTGAGGTTATGGTTTCTTGTCATGTGGCATTTTTTTCGTGTTATATGTTAATCCAGTGCTTCAGATCAAAATGACGACAACTGCTCCTCCAGGGCACGTGCATGAAGACTTCTCGACAATCATTGACGAGGTCAAGCCGGCTCCGGTAGATAAAAGAAATCTACTCCACTATATAGGCAGGAGCCTCCGCGCTTGCTTGCTAGTGTTGCTCTCTTCACACTGTCTCGTCCTCTCCATATCTAAATACAACAGCGGTGGCCACAGTGTCTCTGCTAACCGCTAGTCACAGATCCAGCCGGATCCCATCCACCAGGGAAGGTGAGAAGGTGCAATGTTCATGCCCTCATCCTCGACGATGACTCTTACCCACTGCTGGTGCGTCCCGGTTAGCGTGCCTTGTTGTTCGCTTCCATGCAGCACTGGCTAGGGAGGGCCTTCGACCCCTTCTTCCTCACTACCATAGTGTGGGCAGATTCGGCCTCCTGTCAACATCGTGGTGACCCTCAGGTATAACTTCCTTTGAAACCAGTCTTGCTCTACTTCCCCAGCTCCTAATGTCGTTGCATTTGTATCTTTTACTAGTTCTCAGCCCCCCTCGTAGATATGATCGATTGGCTATTTGAAAGCCACCTAAATGTTTACTATTAAGATGTAATTCTAATTCATGCAGTCGAATCTACTACTACGTGGTTCAAACTCGGAAGAAAGGGGGTGCGGTGGGGGAAGATTTGTTACCTGAATCTAGGACTTGATCGAAAGAGGAAATAATGGGGGCGAAAAGTAGCAGAGACTGGCTATCCAACTGGTCTCTTGGTCTAATACAGAAATAAAGGGAAACACAGTACAAACTCAATATAAACCGATCTATTGGTTGAAAAAGGAAATAAAGTGGGGAGTAGGGGACAAGTCAATAGAGTATGTCCAACACTAGATTTGCTAGCCTCACACAGTATAAGGTGGCTATACCGAACAAAAATTGGACCAACCCAGATATCTTGTTCTAATGTTTGTTGCCCCGTGCCCCTCTTATGTAATGCCACTGGTAAAATGTAGCAGTTGCACTGTTAAAAATAAGGACACCTTAAACCAATGTTGTTTGAAATGTAATGCTTGCAGTAATATGAATCAATGGCACTGTTTTTTCATGTCCTGCTAAATTTCCCATTAAGATAAGTTGCTTCTTTTCGTTAGAAATGCAACTGTCCTGGTTTGTCTACTCTCCCGTGCCCAAATACCAACTCTTTAGCAACTGTTAATGTAATATTGCTCGTAAAATGAAGCAATGGCACCATTAAAGTAATGTCGTATTTAACGGTTGTCATAGTTAGTCCTAATTCCCACACTAACATCTATCAATGCTTCTTCTTTAGAAATTGCTACTGTCCTTGTAGGAGCGCCATTCAGATAAGGAACATGATTCTTTTCATTTGATGTATGTTTCATCACTTGTTAGTCACCCTCGTTTCCACCTTTTTGTGCAAACAGAGATATACATTTTACGCTTGATCTTAGTTGAACTGCACAAATGATATCCAAATTATAGTTGAACATTCCACGAGCTTCACAAGCAACCTTGACGTCGCTCAATTTTATTGCAACTAATGAAGAATAAGCTGCTAGCTCATGGGACATCGCTTCATTTTAGGTGAACTACACTAAAAGGTCCCATGAATTGAATCATCCATGTTGGTGACTGGTGTCATCCCTTCTATGATGGCGTTGACTGCAAACATGGCTCCCATCACGAGGTATGCTCCTTTTTGGTCCGACCATTTGCCAAAGATCCTGCATGTTGAGTCTGCTCTTGTGCTACTATTTTTGGCACTACCATGATAAAGTAGTAATGTTATTATTTTGCACCTTAATCTAGTGGCACTATTAATTTGAGGCAATGTTTTGGCATGGCTAGTGCCACTTATTTTTTTATATTTCAAAAGAGGGGGTTTCCTACGATTTTGTTAAAGTAACCCAACCATAAAGAACCATTATCCGACAACATATCAGTGTAAACGGGCAGTTATGCAACTACTACTAGAACAGACTGAGTACTAGCAGGAGACAAGTTCACCACATAAGCTAGGCAGGTAGGGGGACGCAGCACCAGCTCAACCAAGTTTGGATTACAACCCAAATGCTACCACAGAAACATCAGGGGGGAAGATAGGGACTGAAAGAGCCATCTTCAGCATCCCAGTCTAAGCACTCTCGGCCTCCATCCTTGCGAGGCATGGTACACCTCACTTGCTACCTGCTCGTCCCTGGTGCCACAGATAAAATGAAGTAATAATACAGTTAAAATAGAGCAAGTGTCCTCTCTATCATTTCATTTCCAATGTAGGTAAAGAAAGTGCTTCTCTTTGTTAGTATATGTTTCATCAACTAGTACCATTGTTAATGTTTAAGTGTTTCTGCAAACTGGGGTGCTTAATTTTAGTTGATCTGCACAAAAATAGAGATTGGAATGTCTCAAGGCCCCTCCTTGTACTGCAGTTGTACACTGATGTTCATCACTGGCAAAAGGTGTATCGGGGAGAATTGGGTCGATTTATAGTATGAGGCCTACCGTATGAGGCGTCGCAGGGCCCATCTCGCCCTCGCAGCATGGCATACTATGATACTATCATAATTTTTTCTTCTATTTATTAGTGTATGTTTCATCGACTAGTGCCACTATAATGTAATCACACTTTTTCATTATCTATGCAAACAGGGTTATTCAGCTGCATTTTGGTGGAACTGCACAAATGTACGAATGGAACCGACATATATGCAGAGTGCGAGGGTGCCAATTAAAAATTACCAACACCAACCATGCTCCATCTAAGCATTGGCATCCACCACCACCAGTGGGATGTGTGGCGCTCTTTGTGGACGGATCTTTCTCGGCAGAAATCCTCTAACCAAATACTAGTAGCTTATATTGGCACTTTTCTAGGGAGTACTCTTTTCTAAAAGAAGCACCAATATATTTTTCTTAATTTGTACATAGTGTCACAACTTTTTTGGTCCAGAGCTATCACTGGTACGACGACATGCTATACAAACGGTTTTTAACCCCTTTCCACGACGGCATTTGGAACTGTCGCCAAGTGAGTGTGGGCGATAGGGGGGGTCCTTCCCACATGGCCCAGAAACCGTCGGGGATAGGCCCTCCTGGGACACCAAATGAGCTCGTGTGCGATCGGGCGAGGAATCGAAACCCAATCATTTCCGTAGGTATGTACATCCCACACGGTGAATCTTAGAAAAACATTTCCGTAGGTATGTATATCACGCATAGTTCTTTGTGTGGAAACGTTTATGCAAGGTGGCCCAACGCAAACACTTCGCTGCCGGAAGCCATGTGTGATTTTTAGTAGATCAAACACACCTACTTTCTAGAAACCGTGTGGGTTGTTTGAGTTCATTGCCCACGGCACTGTCTGAGTAACCGTCTGCATTAGAAAACCCTAATAAGCAGGGTAATTAGCCTATTAGTGATAATCCATGTACTAATCAAATTGATATTTCTTATAAAACACACCAGATATTTCATATCCATATAACAGCAACCAAGATTTCATAATCGAATTACATCAGATAGCTTCAGCACTCAGTTACGCCATTTCTCAATAGCACCAAGTTTCACATGCAACATCAAAAACCTTTGGAAAGTAGCATCATACATGGTAAATAGACAGATGAATCTCATCTGGGAAACTGCAGAAGCGGAAGGCAAATATTGAGCCTTTAGTGATGTTGAATGTCCTTGCAATTTTAGGCCAGTGGCTATGGTTAATTGCCATCCCAACCTTCATCCTCTTCCGCAAGACTTCAATATTGTACCATGGGTGTTGAATGAATATCTTCCTCGCCTCTTGACCATGCAGGTGGTTTGAGAGGTAATCATCGGTGAACTGCTTTGAAAAGTACTGAAAACAAAGATATGCATAAATTGTTGTTATAAATTTGAAATGGCGGAAGGGGTAAAACAAGGTAAAAGAGTTAGTACCATCCTATAGTTGACTGATGTCTTCTTCATTGTGCAAACAAAAGATCTTGTTGTTATTCGTCGAAAGTTTCTTCATCCTTACAATCTTTCTGAGTTTCTTGACTTGACTAATATTCATGGACATCTCATTTCCCCATATGCAAAATGGGTCGAACAGTGGGTCTAAGCCTCTGACAGCAGGACCTACATGTGCAAGACCAAATTGTAAGAAACCTAAATATTAGAATTATTCCTGCAACTGCACAATAATGTGCTATTAGCCAATGGACCATGCTTGAACAAACCTCGATGGTAAAACGCAGTGTCTCCCATTGTTTCCCTGCAACACACATAAGCAAGATCAGGTTAACTGAGAGTTGCCATACTATCAGTAGAATATGTATTGAGTACAACCAAATTCGATTGGTGTCACATGCATAACAATACAAAATTGTACCCACAACAAATGAAAATCAAATTGCAGAACTGAACCAAACAGTTAAATGGATAGCAGACCAAATGAACCAAAATAGTTAAGTGAGCACGACATTGCAGAATACAAACATGTATTAGAAGATAAGACAGTTAACAAAATAAAGAATGCTTGAGAACAGTACTACAAAATGTAGCAACTGTTGGACCAAAGTGTTAGTTGAACATTACATTTCAGAGGACCAAACTGTTAACTGAACATCAGATTGCATATTAAGATTATAGAGGACAAATCACTAGAAGGCACTGGTGGTGCCCTCGAGAAAACAACATGAACTGTATTTTAAAGTAGACAACAATGTGGCCGTGTCGACGGTGGCCTTGAAGACGAGGTGCTCCTCCAAGATCTGGCGGTTGGCACGCATGGCAGCCATAGCGACCTTGTGCGCGCGTGCAGCCGCATGCTACTGCGCTCCATGTTATACTGTGTGCAAAATGGCTGTGGGTGGCGCTTAATTGGAGGAGGGGGCAGTGATTTCGGTGGACAGTGTCGCCGTCGGTGGGGGCATGTGGGACAGGAAAGGAGGAGGGTGGTGTGGGTGGGGTGTGGATTACCTGACCATGACGATGAGGCCACGCAGCAAGAAGAACGATCGGCGGTGAGGAGGCCGCACCGCAAGAAGAAGGGTCGTTGGCGATAAGGCGGCGCTGCAAGAACAAGGGTCGCTGGTGAGGAGGCGGCACTGCAAGTAGAAGGGTAGCCGGCGAGGAGGAGGCACTGCAAGAAGAAGGGTCGCTAGAGAGGAGGCTGAGCTGCCAGTAAGCAGCAGTGAAGGTTTGAACTTGGAAAGCAAGGAGGAACAGTGGAAATGTGGCTTTTGGTGGGAGGGGGGGGGCGGGGAGATTGATATTTCCGTGGTGTCAAAAAAATTTCGCTCGGTGCCGCGAGAAACTGGCGCGCAAGTGTGGTTCTAGCGGGGGCGGTGGACTGCACACTATGAAGCTTCCTGCGTAAGCCAGACAAGACGGTGCGCCAAGATA
>NC_041384.1:338388360-338416298 GCF_002162155.2 Triticum dicoccoides
GCGGCGCTGCAAGAACAAGGGTCGCTGGTGAGGAGGCGGCACTGCAAGTAGAAGGGTAGCCGGCGAGGAGGAGGCACTGCAAGAAGAAGGGTCGCTAGAGAGGAGGCTGAGCTGCCAGTAAGCAGCAGTGAAGGTTTGAACTTGGAAAGCAAGGAGGAACAGTGGAAATGTGGCTTTTGGTGGGAGGGCGGGGGCGGGGAGATTGATATTTCCGTGGTGTCAAAAAAATTTCGCTCGGTGCCGCGAGAAACTGGCGCGCAAGTGTGGTTCTAGCGGGGGCGGTGGACTGCACACTATGAAGCTTCCTGCGTAAGCCAGACAAGACGGTGCGCCAAGATATTTTACATCGCATCCCACACGATTCTTTCTAGTAAACTATTAGTGGTATACCTGATTTTTTCATTATGTTTTGAAAGACAAAATGGTGTTATAGAGGGAAAGGATGGTGTTTGAATTGCTAGAACATTTATGTACATTGAACATGCAACTACTACATGAGTTTCGTTTTTAAATTGAGTTTTGGGGCATTTAATGTGCATAATTCAAATTTGAACTATAAGCACATGCTCCAGTGCACCAAAGTTTGTTGAAAAATCACATGTGTGTCTTTGGGTGAATTTATAGGTCGCATGCAAGAAATGGGAATGAAATTCAAACATGTCGGCGTCGTGGCTCGGCCTGAAAGATTGAGAAACTTGGTTTTTTAATTCCTATAAATCCAAAACATGCCTGAAAATCATGAAACTTGGCATGGTGTCATGACATGGCACCAACATGCTGCGCTAAATATTTTGGCCGAATTGGGACAAGCTTTGGTGTAAGCTTCTTGCAAACCGGAGCTTCCCTCAAGAAGGCTCGTGTTTCTGAGAGGGAACGTGTCACTTCCGCGTGCGAAACGACATACGTACACTGCCTTCTCCCACCTAAAGTTTTTTTACACAGGCAGATTAGACCAAATAGTAGTATCGTGCTAAATTTTGGAATTATTTCAGGTTCAGTTGGCCTTTTTTATACATTAATTGAGTTTCTGTGCATTTAATGTGCATAATTCAAATTTGAACTACAAGCACATGCTCCAGTGCACCAAAGTTGGTTGAAAAATCACATGTATGTCTTTGGGTGAATTTATAGGTCCAATGCAAGAAATGGGAATGAAATTCTAACATTTGGGCGTCGTGGCTCGGCCGAAAAGATTGAGAAACTTGGTTTTCTAATTACTGTAAATCCAAAACACGCCTGAAAATCATGAAACTTGGCATGGTGTCATGACATGGCACCAACATGCTGCAATATTTTTTTTGGCCAAATTGGGACAAGCTTTGGTGTAAGCTTCTTGCAAACCGGAGCTTCCCTCAAGAAGGCTCGTGGTTCCGAGAGGGAACGTGTCAACTCCGTGTGCGAAACGACATACGTACAATGCCTTCTCCCGCCTTAATTTTTTTACACATGCATATTAGACCAAATAGAAGTATCACGATAAATTTTGGAATTATTCCGGGTTTCGTTTGGCCTTTTATACATTAATTGCGTTTCTGGGCATTTAATGTGCATAATTCAAATTTGCACTACAAGCACATGCTCCAGTGCACCAAAGTTGGTTGAAAAATCACCAGTGTGTCCTTGGCTGAATTTCTAGGTCCCATGCAAGAAATGGGAATGAAATTCAAACATATGGGCGTCGTGGCTCGGCCGAAAAGATTGATAAACTTGGTTTTTTAATTCCTGTAAATCCAAAACACGCCTGAAAATCATGAAACATGGCATGGTGTCATGACATGGCACCAACATGCTGTGGTAATTTTTCTGTCCGATTTACGAAGGCGCACACATAAACAATTAACAAAGTCATTTTGGAACAAGTGCTGTCATGTTACAAATCGGAAACACAAGTATTATTGAAGCAGTAGGCATTCTACTTACCAATTACATGCCGCCACACGTCCCCTTTTTTATTGGCTAGGAGGTGTCGTAAGGGGTACTGATAACCCACAAGTATAGGGGATCGCAACAGTTTTCCAGGGTAGAGTATTCAACCCAAATTTATTGATTCGACACAAGGGGAGCCAAAGAATATTCTCAAGTACTTGCAGCTGAGTTGTCAATTCAACCACACCTGGAAACTTAATATCCACAGCAAAGTGTTTAGTAGCAAAGTAATATGATAGTGGTGATAACGGTAACAAAAGGTAACGGTAGTAAAAGCAATGTTTTTGGTATTTTGTAGTGATGATAGCAATAGCAACAGAACAGTAAATAAGTGGAGAACAATATATGGAAAGCTCGTAGGCAATGGATCAGTGATGGAGAATTATGCCGGATGCGGTTCATCATGTAATAGTCATAACCTAGGGTGACACAGAATTAGCTCCAGTTCATTGATATAATGTAGGCATGCATTCCGAACATAGTCATACGTGCTTATGGAAAAGAACTTGCATGACATCTTTTGTCCTACCCTCCCGTGGCAGCGGGGTCCTTACAAAAACTAAGGGATATTAAGGCCTCCTTCCAATAGAGAACCGAAACAAAGCATTAACACATGGTGAATACATGAACTCCTCAAACTACGGTCATCACCGGTAAGTATCCCGATTATTGTCACTTCGGGGTTAACGGATCATAACACATAATAGGTGACTATAGACTTGCAAGATAGGATCAAGAACACTCATATATTGATGAAAACATAATATGTTCAGATCTGAAATCATGGCACTCGGGCCCTAGTGACAAGCATTAAGCATAGCAAAGTCATAGCAACATCAATCTCAGAACATAATGGACACTAGGGATCAAACCCTAAAAAACTAACTCGATTACATGATAGATCCCATCCAACCCATCACCGTCCAGCAAGCCTACGATGTAATTACTCACTCACGGCGGTGAGCATCATGAAATTGGTGATGGAGGATGGCTAATGATGATGATGGCGACGGAATGCCCTCTCCGAAGCCCCGAACGGACTCCAGATCAGCCCTCCCGAGAGGTTTTAGGGCTTGGCGGCGGCTCCGTATCGTAAAACGCGATGATTTCTTCTCTCGTATTTTTTTCTCATCGAAACTCAATATATGGAGGTGTAGTTGGAGTCGGAGACACAACAGCGGCCCATGAGGTAGGGGGCGCGCCCCCACCCTCGTGGCAAGATGGTGGCCCCCCTGGCCTTCATCTTTGGCAGGTATTTTTCTTATTTTCTGAAAAGTGCCTCCGTGAAGTTTCAGGTCATTCCAAGAATGTTTGCTCCTGCACATAAATAACACCATGGTAGTTCTGCTGAAAATAGCGTCAGTCCGGGTTAGTTCCATTCAAATCATGCAAGTTTGAGTCCAAAACAAGGGCAAAAGTGTTTGGAAAAGTAGATACGTTGGAGACGTATCAACTCCCCCAAGCTTAAACCTTTGCTTGTCCTCAAGCAATTCAGTTGACAAACTTAAAGTGATAAAGAAAAACTTTTACAAACTCTATTTGCTCTTGTTGTTGTAAATATGTAAAGACAACATTCATGTTTTCAGCAAAGATTATAACTAACCACATTCGCAATAACGCATAGGTCTCAGGTTACTCATATCAATAGCATAATCAACTAGCGAGCCATAATAATAAAACTCGGATGACAACACTTTCTCAAAATAATCATAATATGATATAACAAGGTGGTATCTCGCTAGCCCTTTCTGAGACCGCAAAATATAAATGCAGAGCACCTTTAAAGACCAAGGACTGACTAGACATTGTAATTCATGGTAAAAGAGATCCAGTCAAGTCATACTCAATGTAAACTAACAGTAATGAATGCAAATGATAGCGGTGCTCTCCAACTGGTGCTTTTTGATAACAGGATGATGACTCAGCATAAAAGTAAATAGATAGGCCCTTCGCAGAGGGAAGAGGGGATTTGTAGAGGTGCCAGAGCTCGCTTTTGAAACAGAGGTGAATAATATTTTGAGCGGTATACTTTCATTGTCAACATAAAAACCAAGAGATGGCGATATCTTCCATGCTACACACATTATGGGCGGTTCCCAAACAGAATGGTAAAGTTTATACTCCCCCTTCCACCAACAAGCATCAATCCACGGCTTGCTCGAAACAACGAGTGCCTCCAACTAACAAGAGTCCCAGGGGGAGTTTTGTTTGCAATTATTTTGATTTAGTTTGCATAGAGCATGGGACTGGGCATCCCGGTGACCAGCCATTTATCTCGTGAGTGAGGAGCGGAGTCCACTCCTCTTGAGAATAACCCGCCTAACATGGAAGATACAGACAGCCCTAGTTGATACATGAGCTATTCGAGCATACAAAACAGGATATTTATTTGAAGGTTTAGAGTTTGGCACATACAAATTTACTTGGAACGGCAGGTAGATACCGTATATAGGTAGGTATAGTGGACTCATGTGGAATAACTTTGGGTTTTAAGGGATTGGATGCACAAGCAATATTCCCGCTTAGTACAAGTGAAGGCTAGCAAAAGACTAGGAAGCGACCAGCTAGAGAGCGACAACAGTCATGAACATGCATTAAGATTAATCAACACCGAGTGCAAGCATGAGTAGGATATAATCCACCATGAACATAAATATCGTGAAGGCTATGTTGATTTTGTTTCAACTACATGCGTGAACATGTGCCAAGTCAAGTCACTTAAATCATTCAGAGGAGGATGCCACCCTATCATACTACATCATAACCATTTTAATAGCATGTTGGCATGCAAGGTATACCATTATAACTCATAGCTAATCAAGCATGGCACAAGAAACTATGATCTCTAGTTGTCATTGCAAACATGTTTATTCATAATAGGCTGATTCAGGAACGATGACCTAATCATATTTACAAAAACAAAACAGGTCGAGTTCATACCAGCTTTTCTCATCTCAGCCAGTCCATCATATGTTGTCATATTTTCCTTTCACTTGCATGACCGAACAATGTGAATAATAATAATAGTGCACGTGCATTGGACTAAGCTGGAATCTACAGGCATTCAATAAACAGGAGAAGACAAGGCAATATGGGCTCTTTTGTCAGATCAACAATAATGCATATAAGACCCACTTCAACAATTTAATCATGGTCTTCTCCTATCGACCCCCAAATAAAAGAAAAGAAATAAAACTATTTACACGGGAAAGCTCCCAACAAGCAAAAGAAGAACATGAAATCTTTTTGGGTTTTCTTTTTAATTACTACTACAAGCATGGAAAGTAAACTAAATTAAAGCTACAACTAATTTTTTTGGTTTTTCTTAAGGTTTATTAAACACACAAGAAGAAAGCATAAAAAAGGAAAATAAACTAGCATGGATGATACAATGAAAAAATATGAGCACCGACATCTAGCAATGAGTGTGTGAACATGAATGTAATGTCGGTGAGAAACACGTACTCCCCCAAGCTTAGGCTTTTTCCTAAGTTGGTCTATGGCCACGGCTGGCCTGGCGGATATCCATAATAATAGTTGGGGTCGTACTGTGATGCATAAGAGGAAGACTCCGATTTCCACTGGCTGACAATCATCTCTGGATCCCACTGGTAATTAGACTGTCGTGAAGGATCAAATTGTGGTTCCGGCTCTGGCTCCTCAGCTGGTGCAGGGTTCTGGTAGGCGTGGATAGCCGTCAACGGAATAAGGTACGTGCCTATAGTCAAATTAAACAAAGAAGGAGCAGGCAAGGTAATAGTCTCAGGATGATGTTTATTAAAGAACAATTGATATTTAAGCTCTCCTTCCCTATTCTTAACAATAAAATCATGTGCTACCATACTTTTATAATCTAGATAAACACGGGGCAGCACTTTTTCTTCCTTCTCAACATGCCTAATAGGTATCTTAAAATGTGCAGCTAGGCGTGTAGCATAGATGCCTCCAAAGATAGGGCCCTTGGTACGGTTCAGACTTAACTGTTTGGCAATAATGCTGCCCATACTAAAAGAGTTATCACCGTATAAACCATGGTGCAAAATAATAATATCAGGGATACTCAGATTTCCACAGTTTCCGCGACCAATTAAGCAACGACTAGCAAATAATGCGAAATAACATAAAACAGGAAAGTGTGTGCTAGTGATTCGTGCATCGGAAACCTTCCTTGGTTCCCCTACAGTGATAGTGTCAATAAATCCCTCCACATCATCACGATGTGGTTCTTTTGTCTTGCCCCCAAAAGGGACTAAACAGATCCGACAAAAATCATAAAGTGACATCTCCTTATGCTCATCATATAAATGAAATTCCACCGTAGGTGGTCAGTTCATAGAATGAAAATGAAAGTTTTGCACAAAGGTATTTGTGAGCAAGAGATACTGATCGCATTGGTCATGGAGGAAAGCAGTAAGGCCTGCAGTCTGAGCCAACTCATGAAAATCTTCATAAATCCCGCCTGCTCTTAAGAAATCCTCGGAAGGCCATTCACACGCCCGAAACTCCGCGGTGCGAGGCAGATTATACTTAGGCTTCGGTGCCTTTTCCTTCGAGCTTTGGCTCAATGGGCCCCTCAAAAGTCTCATCATCATTTTCTGAAAAATTCTGAAATTTTTAGTAACTTCAAAATAAATGTAAACCAAACTCAATAATATTGATAGCAACTACTCCTACAAGTGCCTAGGGCCCATATCACGCATCAAAACTACTTTTGACCATATAAATTTGACATGCAAGCTCAAGAACAGGGTCACCTAAGCAGCAAAAATTTGCAATGAATAAAGCACTAGAACAAAAACTAATTGGACCAATGGAGGAGTCACATACCAAGGAAAAATCTCCCCAAGCAGTTTTGTGAGAGGTGCTTTGAGCAAGGAGATCGAAAATGGTAGGAAAATGAGCTTGGACTCGAGTTTGAGCTGGTTTTTCGTGTTTGGGGGATGAAGATGAAGTGTGTGGGTGCTGGAATAAGTGGAGGAGGGCCACCATGGGCCCACGAGGCAGGGGATGCGCCCTAGGGGGTGGGCGTGCCCTCCACCCTCGTGGCAAGGTGGTTGCCCCCCGGTGTGTACTCAGTTCCATAAATCCTCAAATATTCTAGAAAAAATCATATTTAATTTTCAGGGCATTTGGAGAACTTTTATTTTCGAGGTATTTTTATATTGCACGGATAATCAGATAACAGACAAAAAATTATTTATTTTTATTATATTTAATATAAATAACAGAAAGTAAAATTGGGGTACAGAAGGTTGTGCCTTCTAGTTTCATCCATCTCATGATCATCAAAAGGAATCCACTAACAAGGTTGATCAAGTCTTGTTAACGAACTCATTCCGAATAATATGGAACCAGAGAAATTTTGAATAACACTATGTTACCTCAACGGGGATATGCACATCCCCAATAATAAGAATATCATATTTCTTCTTGACAATAGGAAGAGGAAATTCAAAACCTCCAAATATAGTCGATGGAATTTTTCCAATAGAATTGATACTGTGAACTTGAGATTGTTTCCCCGGAAATTGAACCGTATGCTCATTACCATTAACATGAAAAGTGACACTGCCTTTAGTGCAATCAATAACAGCCCCTGTAGTATTCAAAAAGGGTCTTCCAAGAATAATAGACATACTATCGTCCTCGGGAATATCAAGAACTATAAAGTCCGTTAAAATAGTAACGTTTGCAACTACAACAGGCACATCCTCACAAATACCGACAGGTATAGCAGTTGATTTATCAACCATTTGCAAAGATATTTCAGTAGGTGTCAACTTATTCAAATCAAGTCTACGATATAAAGAGAGAGGCATAACACTAACACCGGCTCCAAGATCACATAAAGCAGTTTTAACATAATTTCTTTTAATGGGGCATGGTATAGTGGGTACTCCTGGATCTCCAAGTTTCTTTGGTATTCCACCCTTAAAAGTATAATTAGCAAGCATGGTGGAAATTTCAGCTTCTGGTATCTTTCTTTTATTTGTAATAATATATTTCATGTACTTAGCATAAGGATTAGTTTTGAGCATATCAGTTAATCGCATACGCAAAAAGATAGGTCTAATCATTTCAGCAAAGCGCTCAAAATCCTCATCATCCTTTTTCTTGGATGGTTTGGGAGGAAAAGGCATGGGTTTCTGAACCCAAGGCTCTCTTTCTTTACCATGTTTCCTAGCAACAAAGTCTTTTTTATCATAACATTGATTCTTTGATTGTGGGTTATCAAGATCAACATCAGGTTCAATTTCTATATCATTATCATTACTAGGTTGAGCATCATCATGGACATTATTATTAACTTTATCACTAGTTTCAGGTTCATTACCAGATTGTGTTTCAGCATCAGAAATAGAAGTATCATTTGGATTCTCAGGTGTTTCAACAATAGGATCACTAGAAGCATGCAAAGTCCTATCATTTTTCTTTTTCTTCTTTTTAGAAGAACTAGGTGCATCTAAATTATTTGTCTGAGAATCTTGCTCAATTCTCTTAGGGTGGCCTTCAGGATACAGAGGTTCCTGAGTCATTCTACCAGTTCTAGTAGCCACTCTAACAGCATTATCATTATTCTTACTATTCAATTCATTGAAAAAATCATTTTGAGCTTTAAGTACTTGTTCTACTTGAGTGGTAACCATAGAAGTATGTTTACTAATAAGTTTAAGTTCACCTTTGACATTAGCCATATAATCACCCAGGTATTTAATCATACCAGCATCTTATTTTAATTGTCTACCAAAATAAGCATTAAAATCTTCTTTCTTAGCCACAAATTTATCAAACTCATCTAAGCATGGGCTAGCAATTTTAGTAAATGGGATTATAGCTTTATCATATCTATAGAGAGAATTTACCTTTACTACCTATGTCGGGTTATCAAGACCATGAGTTTCTTCAATAGGTAAAGGATTAAGATTATATGTTTCTTCAACAGGCGGTAAATTAAGACCATGTATTTCTTCAATAGGAGGTAAATTCTTAACATCTTCAGCTTTAATACCCTTTTCTTTCATAGATTTCTTTTCCTCTTGCATATCTTCAGGACTGAGAAATAGAATACCCCTCTTCTTTGGAGTTAGTTTAGGAATAGGCTCAGTAATTGGCTCCGGAGGTGTCCAATTATTTTCATTTGTCAACATATTATTCAATAGAATTTCAGCTTCATCCAGTGTTCTTTCCCTAAAAACAGAACCAGCACAACTATCCAGGTAATCTCTGGAGGCATCAGTTAGTCCATTATAAAAGATATCAAGTATTTCATTTTTCTTAAGAGGATGATCAAGCAAAGCATTAAGTAATTGGAGAGGCCTCCCCCAAGCTTGTGGGAGACTCTCTGCTTCAATATGCACAAAATTATATATATCCCTTAAAGCAGCTTGTTTCTTATGAGCAGGGAAATATTTAGCAGAGAAGTAATAAATCATATCCTGGGGACCACGCACACAACCTGGATCAAGAGAATTAAACCATATCTTAGCATCACCCTTTAACGAGAACGGAAATATTTTAAGGATATAAAAGTAACGAGTTCTCTCATCTTTAGTGAACAGGGTAGCTAGATCATTCAATTTAGTAAGATGTGCCACAATAGTTTCAGATTCATAACCATGAAAAGGATCAAATTCAACCAAAGTAATTATATCAGGATCAACATAGAATTCATAATCCTTATCAGTAACAAAGCTAGGTGAAGTAGCAAAAGCAGGGTCAGGTTTCATTCTATCATTTAGAGAATGCTTACTCCATTTAGCTAATAATTTTTTAAGTTCAGTTCTATTTTTGCAAGCTAAAATAGCTAAAGAAGCATCTTGATCAAATACATAACCCTTAGGAATAGCAAGTGATTCTTCATCATCACTTTCATCAGTATCATCAGATTCAATATTTTCAATTTCTCTAGCCCTAGCAAGTTGTTCATCATGAAAAGCACTAAGTGACATAGTAGTATCAGGCATAGAGGTAGTTTCATCATAAGTATCATGCATAGCAGAAGTGGCATCATCAATAACATGCGACATATCAGAACGAATAGCAGAAGCAGGTGTAGGTGTCGCAAACTTACTCATAACAGAAGGTGAATCAAGTGCAGAGCTAGATGGCAGTTCCTTACCTCCCCTCGTAGTTGAGGGATAAATCTTGGTTTTTGGATCTCTCAAGTTCTTCATAATGATAAGCAGATATATATCCCAAGTGACTCAAAGAATAGAGCTATGCTCCAAGGCAACGGCGCCAGAAAATAGTCTTGATAACCCACAAGTATAGGGGATCGCAACCGTTTTCGAGGGTAGAGTATTCAACCCAAATTTATTGATTCGACACAAGGGGAGCCAAAGAATATTCTCAAATATTAGCAGCTGAGTTGTCAATTCAACCACACCTGGAAACTTAATATCTGCGGCAAAGTGTTTAGTAGCAAAGTAATATGATAGTGGTGATAACAGTAACAAAAGGTAACGGTAGTAAAAGCAATGTTTTTGGTATTTTGTAGTGATGATAGCAATAGCAACGAAACAGTAAATAAGCGGAGAACAATATATGGAAAGCTCGTAGGCAATGGATTAGTGATGGAGAATTATGCTGGATGCGGTTCATCATGTAACAGTCATAACCTAGGGTGACACAGAACTAGCTCCAGTTCATTGATATAATGTAGGCATGTATTCCGAACATAGTCATACGTGCTTATGGAAAAGAACTTGCATGACATCTTTTGTCCTACCCTCCCGTGGCAGCGGGGTCCTTACAGAAACTAAGGGATATTAAGGCCTCCTTTTAATAGAGAACCGGAACAAAGCATTAACACATGGTGAATACATGAACTCCTCAAACTATGGTCATCACCGGTAAGTATCCCGATTATTGTCACTTCGGGGCTAACGGATCATAACACATAATAGGTGACTATAGACTTGCAAGATAGGATCAAGAACACTCATATATTGATGAAAACATAATAGGTTCAGATCTGAAATCATGGCACTCGGGCCCTAGTGACAAGCATTAAGCATAGCAAAGTCATAGCAACATCAATCTCAGAACATAGTGGACACTAGGGATCAAACCCTAACAAAACTAACTCGATTACATGATAGATCCCATCCAACCCATCACCGTCTAGCAAGCCTATGATAGAATTACTCACGCACGGCGGTGAGCATCATGAAATTGGTGGTGGAGGATGGTTGATGATGACGATGGCGATGGATTCCCCTCTTCGGAGCCCCGAACGGACACTAGATCAGCCCTCCCGAGAGGTTTTAGGGCTTGGCAGCGGCTCCATATCGTAAAATGTGATGATTTCTTCTCTCTTATTTTTTTTCTCGTCGAAACTCAATATATGGAGGTGGAGTTGGAGTCGGAGATGCAACAGGGGGCCCACGAGGTAGGGGGTGCGCCCTAGGGGGGCAGGCGTGCCCCCACCCTCGTGGCAAGACGGTGGGCCCCCTGGCCTTCATCTTTGGCAAGTATTTTTCTTATTTTCTGAAAAGTGTCTCCGTGAAGTTTTAGGTCATTCCGAAAACGTTTGCTCCTGCACATAAATAACACCATGGTAGTTCTGCTGAAAACAGCATCAGACCGGGTTAGTTCCATTTAAATCATGCAAGTTAGAGTCCAAAACAAGGGCAAAAGTGTTTGGAAAAGTAGATACGCTGGAGACGTATCAGGTACCTATTTGAGTATGGGAGGCGCGCGATCAGACCCCCGCGCGTGCTCATCTGGAGGAGAGCCCTTTGACCTCTACCCCCCGCACACCTCCCTCCCAACGTCTCCATTAATGGCGCCGGAGCCCCTGTTCTACAGCGTGGCTATATGTCTCACTGGACTGAGATTTAAGAGAGAAAAATGAAAATCTGAAAAGAAAGTTTTGCACGGACAGGATAATAATTGTCTTACATATTTAGGAACATAATTAAAAAAGCCACATGCGGCAACGCCTGAAATACACAAGGGAAAAAGAAGAAGGAAGGCAATGATCTGGCTCGCTGATCTCTACTTTCTTGATGCGTTGCTACAGGCCGCGGGAACTAGTCTCCGCGGTGAGCGATGATGAGCTCCTTCTTGTCCTCAAGATCCTAGTTGAGAGCATCCACGGATTCCTCCACCAGCCTTCTGCGCTCGAGGCGTAGCATGGCATTCTCGTCCATAAGTTTCTTGACGATGATACCGGTCCTCTTCAACAAGGCAGTGGACTCCTCCTGCTGTTCTATACTTTCGACGATATTCATCCTCAGCAGGTTGCGCTCGGCCCGGAGCTTCGCATTGCTCTGATTTAGTTGATGGATGACGTCGATAGCCTGTTCAAAAGAGGCTTTCATGTCATCCTGCAACCTCGCCCAGCCGGAGATCTGATACATCTGGCTATGGACGATCGCATGCATGCACCTATAAGAGTCCTCGCCTGCCCGGGATACATTTTACCAGGCCACCGCGGCACGGGAGGACATCTGTGTTGCATTCGCGGGGCGGCAGGACATCTCTTCTGCTTCCGTGGTGCGGCCGGACCAATCTACCGCATTGATGGAGCGGCGGGACCTCCGTGCTGCTTCGACGGCGCTGCGGGACCTCTGTGCTACTACGGCCGCATGGCGGGACATCTCTCGTGCTTCCGCTTCCATGCTCACATCTCCTTGGTGGCAATCTCTCGACCCAGAACTCACGCTGGCCATTGCTGACACATGGGTACGATGATGAATGACTTGTTTTTTTGTGGATGAGGAGTTGAGGAGGAATGTGCAGTCATCTTGGAGTAGTAGTATTTATAACTGAGTATTAATATGCTCCTAAGTGGGAAACTATTTAGGTTTTGATCGGTGTGAACAGGTTTGCAATTTGGAATGTGACGGGATGCAGGCTCAAAATTTACGGAAGGTTATAAGTGCGGCACTATTCCTAGAAGGCGTAACGTTGGCACGTATGCCTTCTCGACCGCATACATGGCATTTGCACCATATGGTGCACCGCAATAGGCAATGTCAGTACACGTCTTGTTCCAACAACCGTGCGCGCTTGTTATTACCATCGCGCACGCTTCTTTTAATTAGAATGTTTGTGCCCGTCTAGCGCACACACGTTGATCTATCTAACTGTTTCAGTTTGTTGTGGCTAATCGCAAACAGTTCATCCGTGTGAAGTATATGCCATCAATCGTAGACACTTTGATTTGGCTGACCCGTTTCTGTTCTGTTGCCTAATCGCAAAAAGTTAATCCTTCTGAAGCGTACGCCCTCAATCGCACACACCTTTATCTAGCTTCCCGTTTCTATTGTTCCTCCTCATCACACATAGTTCATCCGAGTGAATCGTATGCTGTATATCGCACACGCCTTCATCTGGCTGCCCATTTCTTTTGTTCCGCCTCATCGCAAATAGTTCATTGAACTGAACCGTATGCCCTACATTGCACACGCAACTAAAATCTAAATCGTGTTTGATGGCTCCGCCATCGCAAATGTTTTGCACCTTTTTGACGGTTCTTTTACACCATCGTTTACGATTATTGCATCACACACAGTTTCGTCGAATGGTCTCTGATCGTAGTGTCCCGTTAGCAGCATCCTGCGGTAGTGTATTTAGGGTGATTGACGTAGTACTCGGAGATTGATTGTAAGCATGATTTTCATTAGCGGTCACAATGATTGTAAGCATGAGCAGATGTAAGCTTAGGTTAGTGCGAAGCTTACCTTAAACCCTACCGCCGCCATTGAAATGAGGCGAGCGGCGAGGGAACTGTGGAGAATGGCGGGGAAGCAATGTCTCGCCATCCGACCTCCTCTTGCAGTGGGAGAATGAATACTCATGGGCTCCGGCTGGCTCTGCACCCTCACGAACGGCACACCATACTCGATCGATTCGTTATCCTATGGATGCTCGACCTTCGACCTATACGCCCACCACCTCTTCTCAACTTTTGCCTCTGGCGAATATGTCTTCTCCGTCGCCCAGAGGAGATACACGATGAACTCGAAGGACTGCGGCTGACTGCCGCCGAGGAGTACATCGCCGCCCTCATCGCTGTTGTCTCGCTCTTTCGCATACATTGCCACATGGACCTCACCGTCCTTGAAATCTCCAACTCATTGTCAAACCAAGTAAGGATCTCCTTCAACCTGGCTAATTTCGCTTGGTCGCCGCCGGTGATCTGCCCGATTCGTTGCTGCATTCTCTCCATAGATGTCCTTTTGAGAGGTCCGGTGCTAGCTTTGGAATATGGGAGGAGAGACGGTGGTCTTGCAATGGAGAAGAGGGAGAGTCGAAACAGTGGTTTTGCAATGGAAAAGATGGAGGGGAGAGGGGTGGTTTTGCAATGGAGAAGAGGGAGAGGCGAGACGGTGGTTTTCGAAAGGAGATGATGGAGAGCAGAGGAGGTGGTTTTGCAATGGAGAAGAGGGAGAGGAGTGTGCGGCAATGATTTAGAATTGGACGAGAGGGCCGGCGCGCTGTGACTGGATCAAAATCAAAATCAATTTACCCTTCAATTAAGAAAGTGACCCCACATTAACTAGTCTCCCTTTTTTCTGGGTCATAATTGACCATGATTTTCACAAATAATATATATGTTATACATTGCAAAAATAATATAATTTGAAAGTACATTCAGATACGAACCAAACGATACAATTTTTGGTGACATGCATTCACATTTTTCTTGTCAAATACAGTATGTGGTCAAACTTTGACCCAAAATATGCAAAACAAAAAAATACTTCCAAGATCGGCGCCGCTCCTCTTCTCTTAAACCACCGCCGCTCCTCTCCTATTCCAATCCAAATCCAGCGCCGCTTCTCTCCTCTTCCATTTCAAAACCACTGCCTCCTCTCCTGTCCCAATCCAAAACCAGCACCGCTCCTCTCCTGTTCTAATCCAAAACCAACATCACTCCTCTCCTCTTCCATTCAATAACCACCGCCGGCGGGTGAAGGTGCTGTGGAGAAGTAGATCGATGGAGGAGTACAACCGATACATGAGGATCGCAGACGGCGACCCTGTGAAGCTAGCTAGGATGTTGGAGATTCAGTCTTGGTTTGACAACAAGGACCAACTCGCGGGGACGGCGACATCCATAGCCAAATATTTGCAACAGAGCGAAAATGCGGCGATACTCTCGGAGGGACTTATGCGGGAGTACATAGAGCTCCTCCTCTGGGCCATGTAGCAAATAGATTCACTGAATCTGATCGTGAGGCAGCGGTAGTGGGAGTATCGATCCAAGACGGAGCATCCACCAGAGATTGAAGGATTGAGCATCTACAGGGTGTCGTTTGTGAGGGTGTTGTGCCAGAGCGAGCCGGTGGAGTCTTCGTTGACTGAACCCAACTTCAAGAGGAGAAAAGTAGTTGGCCCGATGACGCTCCCCCGCCATCCTCTCCCTCGCTGTTCACCTCATCTCACGGGACGACTGTCTATCGCCGAGGAATAGGAGGGGACTGCCCCCAACCCAATAGTCGGGCAGGTTGTGAATTGTCAGGAGGAGCTTAGGGTTGTCAGGATTTGCAGGTTGTGAATTGTGTTTTGTGTTGTGTATTTTGAGAGTACTTTCAGATATGAATGTATTTTGAATTTCAGATTTGCAGTATTGAGCATATGAAGTATTTTATGAATTCTAGAGATATATTTTTAGCACTTAAAAATGTAGTTTCATATAAAAGTGCAGACAATGTGATTCTCAGAGAAGAAAGTGCAAGTTTCAGTTTCAGATAAGAAACTGCAAGTTTCAGAGGAAGAGTATTTATATTAACACACCCTTTTCAAACAGGGATAACATCATGTTGGAAGTTTTATTCATGGTCGAAAATGGAACTACCAGCCAATTAACATCATGATGATCAACATTCATGCATAGCACATCTTCATATGATGCATAGTTAAAAAGATATGATATTTTCAAAATGCCCACACAATATCGAGTGCGAAAAATAGGAAAACGAGGGAAGAAGTTTTGGCAAGTGTGGGATGTGGTATGCGTAGATGGCAATGGGGACCCACATGTCAATAATGTCAGAGGCAAAAAATTTGGAGATATTTTCACTGCATCAGGTGGAATCAAACCCAGGCGGAACAGCGATCGGGTAGTGTCACTTGACCACTAGTGATGAGGACATGACTACCTTGGATACGACCAAAAATATTGCATACATGCATATTTGTCAGGTGATTTCCAATGCAAACTATTCAATAATCTATTTATGTTATCCAGAACAAAAATACTTCACACACTTTTGTGTTTTGTCTAATTGCAGGTGTATGGGACATTTGTACAATCTACATATGACGATAAGGGAAAAGAAGAAGTTTAGATTATGTTCAAAAAGTCCTCTCACGTCACTTTTGGGCCAAGAGAAGATAGAGTCCAAGTCTCTCACGTTCTGAATTCAGATTCGGACTGCACAAACATACCTAACTCAAAACGCCAACAACTTTTTCATACGGACTCCGAATTGGGTGATTCTTTTTTTTGGAAACTAGATTTCGTGCTCTTTCCAACCCAATTGGATTCACCTTCAAATTCGTCCGGAGCGTTGAGTTATGGACGAAACAATCTGACATTGCAGCAGAATCCGAGTCAAACTACAAGCCCAAAGGTGTTGCATCACCTCCACTTGGGCCCATGAGCCTTGTATGACCTAGGGTTAGTTTTAGGCTGTCTTGGGACGTCCTCCCACCTCCTTGGCCGCCAGCCCTTGCTCCTATATAAGTAGACCCATCTAGTAGCGTTTTCCTTGGGATTTGTTTAGTTAAAAGTTAGTCATTGCAACTTCATGTACTTCGTTTGTGTCCAACGACCAGACCAAGACCGCTTATGGATCCCCACCATTATCAATACTTCATATATATTTGCAATATTCAGATTGCTTTATCATATTCTTGCTCGTTCTTCGATTGCTTATAAGAATAGACCTTCTTGGTCAGGCTGACCGTGCTTCCAGCATCGTCAGTAACCTCAGGAGATTGGTTTAGCGATTGCTAAGGTGCAACGTCGTGCATGTTTGTAGTCGGATCGTCAAAGTCGTCTCCACCAAGTCGATAGTTATCATCTCATCGAAAGATCGGGACACCCTCGCCTCTATCAAGTGGCATTAGTTTTCAGGTTGCTCTGTGAGAATTTCCAGTTTTCCTAGATTAGATTTATTTTCTTACCTATTGTCCAAGAAAAAGCCACAAAGAAAAGTTAGATCTATTCATCCTTAGTCCAAGCAAGTCTGAGCCTTTGCAATTTTCTTTTATTGATTGCATAGTTGAATTATCGGTTGCATCGTCATGTCGAGTTGCTGGTCTTAGTGTCTAGTTCGTTTAGAGTTTCGAGTTCTGTTCACATTAGTCACGCCATCGCTGCATCATTATCTCTTCCGCTGTCCACCACCCATCCATCAATTTCCACCACGTGCTACCCACCGTTCGTTGTCATAATAATAGTTGAGATCGTTCACATCTTCGCTTGATCGAATCTGCATCTTATCTAGTTTGTTTTGGAAAGAGGGAGAAAAAAAGAGAGAAAAACGAGAGAGAAAAAAGAGAAAAAAAGTTAAAAAAAGTCAGAGAAAAAAAGGAGAGAAAGAAAAAAAAAGTGTGAGGAAAATAAAGAGAGAAGAAGAAAACAAAATTCGGATCTATTTAGACTCAATCTCGTAGTTGAATTCGGATTGGAATCTGTTTTATGCACTGTTCAGTAAAACATGCATAACTTCCTCATACGAAGTCTGTTTTGGCTCCGCGAATACTCAAACGAAAGCTAGCGACGAGCCACATCTAAATAGTTGAAGAAGCTAGTTCAATATTTGGCACCTCAAAATCGGCTTCTAAATAGGTCTTTTTGCCCTCCGAAGTTCATGAACACAACTTATTCCAGTTTTTAGGCCAGTTTTCGAATTTTTTGACTCCTCATATCAACTCGGAATTGAGTGATTCCTTTTGTGTTTGAAATCTTGAGTCAATACCATTCTTGAAAAAGAAATATCAAAAAATTGGCAAAAACTTTTTCAGAGGAAAGTTGGAGACAAAGTTGTTGATATATCCTGCTTGGTTGTTGTTTCACATCATTATCTTTACTGCCGTTGTGATCTTCACTTATATCTTGCTGTCCAGAGCTACTTAGTATCCTTCATTGATGCTAGTTGTGCTATGATGTGACCTCATTAGTGTTCTAGGCTCGCGTCTCTAGTTCGGTCTAGTCTAGGACCAGCACAGTACCGTCGTTGAGCGTTTATTCAACATTGCATCTCTGAATTGATTATTGCTAATCTTTTGCTACCATATATAGCCAACCCAGCTCCACATATTTCTACACTGTGTATACCACGTTCCCCTAGCAATCGCTTTACACAATCTTCGGAGTTATTTGACACCGCTGGTTGCCTGTCACCACCTGCCGCATGGTAAGAACTTGTAAGATATTGATATTTGCTTTACGGTGAGCACTTTACAACCACATCCTAGTAGTTCATAGGAACATTATTATCGAATTTTGGTTCTTGTTTCTACTAATCATGACAGGTTCTAGAGATAGAAGTTCTTGGACGATGGACACATCTTCACCATCACGAGAGTTGGGACAACACACACAAGCATATGGCCAGGTTATCTCTTTACCATCATTTGAGGGTAGATTTAATCCTGCTATTTATCTAGCTTGGGAGCTTGAAGTAAAACAAGTTTTTAGTCACCATGATTTTTCTGAACTTGAGAGAGTACGAGCTACCACTAGAGCATTTACTGGTTTTGCTTCTGTTTGGTGGAGTGTACATTGTAAGAAAAACATTGATAACCAACCCACAACTTGGAAAGTTTTGAAAGCTGTAATGAGACAACAATTTTTTCCTCCTTACTATCATCGTGAATTGCGTCGCAAATTGGAGCAATTAAAACAAGGCAGTAACACTATTCATGCTTACTACCAAGAGTTCAAATCTTATATGCATCATTGTGACATAGAAGAATCTGAGGATGATACAATGAATAGATTTTTTGGTGGTTTGAACCATGATATTCAGGCAAGATTTTAGTATATTCCTCGTTGCATTACTGGTATGTATGTCCGTGCTTGTACCTTTGAGAGACAGATACAGGAGGATGCATTGGGTGACTACAACTACTACTATTCTAGTTCATGCTCACCACCGCCGGTTGGTTACTCCACTATTGCACCTACTAGAGCAGCCCCACCTCGGATTGTGAGCGTGATATCATCTAAAGAGTATGGTACATTGTCAACGTCCGTATCTACATCAGCTACATCTCTGCGACAAGGTAACAGTAAAGGTATTGATGATATAACTTCACATGAGAATGATGCATGCCTAGTTAACTTGAATGCATCATGTGTTGAGTTACCTATTCATTTGAGCACACCACCTATTTTAGAGACTCTTGTTACTGTCAGGAACGCGTCATGTGATCAAACAACTGAAATATCAACAATTTTGAGTGCACCCATTGAATTAACTGTTGATGCAAAAGAACCAATGTTTAATCATTTTGATATGACCTCTAATCTTGATGATGATTCTGTGTCCAATGACTTATTGCATGTTTGCTTATTTAAGCATGTAAATTTGATGCAAGTAAGGTTTATTCATCGAAGTTAGGATGGTTTAATGATGAACATTGCCAATCTTTTGAAATGAATAAGAGCTTCACTTATATGTGCAAACTGAGTTGCAATATTTTCATGCCTTCTACTTCTTGTGATAATTTTTTGGCTTTAGATTTTATGAACAATGAAATTTACTCATGTATACATGTGTCATATGTGCAAAAATCAAGGGAAGTTAAAATGGATGACATATACATATACAACATGTACACCTTGTCTCTTTTGTTAGCCACATTTCAGATTAAGCAACGCCGAGGACGGCTTTATTTTCAAGAAGGGGAGGATGATGAGGACATTACTACGTTGGATACGACCAAAAATATTGCATACATGCATATTTGTCAGGTGATTTCTAATGCAAACTATTTAATAATCTATTTATGTTATCCAGAACAAAAATACTTCACACACTTCTGTGTTTTGTCTAATTACAGGTGTATGGGACATTTGTACAATCTACATATGAAGATAAGGGAAAAGAAGAAGTTTAGGTTATGTTCAAAAAGTCCTCTCACATCACTTTTGGGCCAAGAGAAGATAGAGTCCAAGTCTCTCACGTTCTGAATTCAGATTCGGACTGCACAGACATACCTGACTCAAAACGCCAACAACTTTTTCATACGGACTCTGAATTGGATGATTCTTTTTTTGTTGGAAACTAGATTTCGTGCTCTTTCTAACCCAATTGGATTCACCTTCAAATTCGTCTGGAGCGTTGAGTTATGGACGAAACAATCTGACGTTGCAGCAGATCCGAGTCAAACTACAAGCCCAAAGGTGTTGCATCACCTCCACTTGGACCCATGAGCCTTGTACGACCTAGGGTTAGTTTTAGGCTGTCTTGGGACGTCCTCCCACCTCCTTGGCCGCCACCCCTTGCTCCTATATAAGTAGATCTATCTAGTAGCTTTTTCCTTGGGATTTGTTTCATTAAAAATTAGCCAATGCAACTTCGTGTAGTTCATGTGTGTCCAACGACTAGACCAAGAACGCTTACGGATCCCCACCATTATCAATACTTCATATATATATTTGCAATATTCAAATTGCTTTATCATATTCTTGCTCGTTCTTCGATTGCTTGCAGGAATAGACCTTCGTGGTCAGGCTGACTGTGCTTCCAGCATCATTGTAACCTCAGGAGATTGGTTTAGAGATTGCTAAGGCGCAACGCCGTGCACGTTTGTAGTCAGATTGTCAAAGTCGTCTCCACCAAGTCGATAGTTATCATCTCATTGAAATATCGGGACACCCTCGCCTCTATTAACTGGGCTAGTTCAGTATTTTCGCTAGAAATAAGGCACAACATCTACCATTACTGTAGCATGCCTTCCCCGGCTCTGGTTCGTTCTCGTCCTCTGCGTTTGTGCGCTCGCCACGGCGCCGCTATCTGCCGTTGTGAACATGCTGAACAAACGAGAGGAATCTTGAGAGGACTATACATGGAGAGGCGGACAGTCGGGACCCACCAGGTCTATGGCCATACACAAGCAAGTGCCTAATTGAAAAAATACTTCCACCTAATTCTATATTGACGTTGGGGCCCACGGGTTTGTCAACATAGTTACATTTTTAGGTGCTTTAACGTAGTTACTAAAGGAGATAAATTTATGATACGTCTCCAACCTATCTGTAATTTTTGATTGTTCCATGCTATTATATTATCTGTTTTGGATGTTTAATGGGCTTTGTTATGCACTTCTATATTATTTTTGGGACTAACCTACTAACCAAAGGCTCAGTGCAAATTGTTGTTGTTTTTCCTATTTCAGTGTTTCGCTGAAAAGGAATACCAAACGGAATGAAACCTCCGGGAGAGTTATTTTTGGAACAAACGCAATCCAGGAGACTTGGAGTGGACGTCAAGGAAGCAACGAGGCGGCCCCGAAGTAGGAGGGCGCGCCCAGGGGGTGTAGGCGCACCCCCACCCTCGTGGGCCCCTCGTGGCTCCACCGACCTACTTCTTTCTCCTATATATACTCATATACCCCGAAAACATCCGAGAGCACCATGAAACCCTATTTCCACCGCCGCAACCTTCTGTACCCGTGAGATCCCATCTTGGGGCCTTTTCCGGTGCTCCATCGAAGGGGGAATCGATCATGGAGGGCTTCTACATCAACACCATAGCCTCTCTGACGATGTGTGAGTAGTTTACCATAGAACTTCGGGTCCATAGTTATTAGCTAGATGGCTTCTTCTCTCTCTTTGGATCTCAATACAAAGTTCTCCTTGATTATCTTCGAGATCTATTCGATGTAATTCTTTTTGCGGTGTGTTTGTCGAGATCCGATGAATTGTGGGTTTATGATCAAGATTATCTATGAACAATATTTGATTCTTATCTGAATTCTTTTATGCATGATTTAATATCTTTGCAAGACTCTGCGAATTATCAGTTTTGTTTGGCCTACTAGATTGATCTTTCTTGCAATGGGAGAAGTGCTTAGCTTTGGGTTCAATCTTGTGGTGTCCTTTCCCAGTGACAGCAGGGGCAACAAGGCACATATTGTATTGTTGCCATCGAGGATATAAAGATGGGGTTTATACCATATTGCTTGAGTTTATCCCTTCACATCATGTCATCTTGCCTAATGCATTACTCTGTTCTTATGAACTTAATACTCTAGATGCATGCTGGATAGCGGTTGATGTGTGGAGTAATAGTAGTAGATGTAGAATCGTTTCGGTCTACTTGTCGGGGACGTGATGCCTATATACATGATCATGCCTAGATATTCTCATAACTATGCACTTTTCTATCAATTGCTCGACAGTAATTTGTTCACCCATCGTAGAATTTGCTATCTTGAGAGAAGCCACTAGTGATACCTATGGCCCTCGGGTCTATCTTCCGTCATATTATTTTCCTATCTACTTGCTATTTTTGCCGCCTTTTATTTTGCAATCTTTATTTTCCAATCTATACAACAAAAATACAAAAAATATTTATCTTATTATCTTTATCAGATCTCACTTTTGCAAGTGTCCATGAAGGAATTGACAACCCCTCGAGCGTGTTGGTCGCAAGGTTCTTGTTTGTTTGTGTAGGTACGAGGGACTTGCGTGTAGTCTCCTACTGGATTGATACCTTTGTTCTCAAAAACTGAGGGAAATACTTACGCTACTTTGCTGCTAGCAATTTACAACGAAGCCGGGGAGCTGGCAGGTATCATTTATTATTAGTGGGCCAGCAAGTATCAGCTGGGTTGTGGGCTGCCCCGTCTAGGCTTTCTTTTTTAAGATGCGTAGCCCAGGACATGCCGGTTTTGTATTTTCTTGAGGGCCATCATGTATTGACCGCCCTATGGACCTCCCATCGTAGGTTTTATTTTTCCTGAAACATCTGCAGCCCAACTTATGCATTTTCTTTGAAGAAAACGTAGAGGTCTGTTCTATTTTTCTATATATGAATAGGAACGTCAGGTCCAACTTATGTTTTCCTTCTAAATATTATATATATATTTATATTATTTTATATGTTATTATATATTATTGTTATTGTCATCATATATTTGACAGATACTTACATATATAAGAAAACAATATCCCGCGTCTTATTAACTTATAAAAATAATTTTTTAACAATAAAATCCTGGATTTTTTTACATTAAGGAAACGAACATCCTAGTGATTGTGTACAAAAATCTTGGTATGATTTAAGGACCAATGTAATAATAAAGCACTTATTATTTAAATATATTTATAACAAATTCTCAACCCCTGTTTTATTTTTGATAACATTGGTGCTCACAACCGAACATTATAGTTAGAGACAGCCCAGCAAAATTGTGTATTTCGAGAAAGTGCAAATGGGCTGTATTTTTTTAGGAAAAAATAAATGGGCTGCATGGACGCTACATTATTTTTTCAGCCAGCCCAGCAAATTCGTGTATTTAGAGAAAGTGAAAATGGGCTGTAGTTTTTAAAAAATGGGTCGCATGGATGCTACATTATTTATTCACCCAGCCCAGCAAATGGACTATAATTCTCAAAAATAGAAGATCAAATGGACTGTAAATTCTAAAAAATGGGTTGAATATGTGCCACATTTTTGGAGGCTGAAATGTGGGCCAATAGGTCGAAGCCAACACAAGTTGTTGTCAACTAGGCAACAAATGATTCTGACATTGATAGCCGTTGGATTTACAACCAACGACCGACATACATCTTCAATCTCTTGTCTTCTTCCTCCAGCGCTGCCGGGACCACCTGCTCCCGCCTCCTACTACTAGCAGCTCTGCTTAGCACGCTTTACTGTGAAGCGCTACCCCATCGCCGGCCAGGCCATCCATCCATCCATCCACACCTCCTGTTCTTCTCTACCGACTGCCGAACCACGCCGCACCAGAACTAGTTAACCCGCATACACCTCTCCGTCTGCGACTCCACTCCCGTGTCTTCCCATCTCCGGCTCGTTGCTGTCCGGGGCCTCGCCATCGCCCACCACCTTGGATGCACTCGACACGGCATGGTCAATGTGGTCAACAAACGAGTCATCGGAAGAGGAATGTACATGGAGAGGCTAAAAGTGGAGACGCACCAGGTCCATGGATGCACGCATGCAACCGCCTCCTTATTATGCGAAAATAAAATTATTCCTCCCCCTGAAAGCTGGGACCCACCATGTATATCTTCACACGGAAGGAAGTGCCTCCTTATTCCTGCCACTGATAGTTGGGACCCACCATCTACATCTTCGCATGCAAGGAAGTGTGTCCATATTATGAAAAAATGATCCTTCCCCCTGACAGATGGGACCTACTAACTATATCTTCGCACACAAGGAAGTGCCTCCTTATACTCCCTGACAGTTGGGACCCACCCGCTCGAACCGTACGTAGGGTTGTCTATCTGGTCGCGAACGTGTACGTACATACTGGTCGATCGGTCTCTCTGCAGCGAGGAACTGTGACCGAGTAAGGAGCAACACTTGTCGTAGTAGAGGTGCGGATGTAGCATGTCACACAACCCCTTCTATATTGTGTACATGTATGTACAGCTACGCTGCAAGTAAGTAAATACGGCTACATACGTACATATGGGCAGGGTCTCGAACGCGTACAGCGATGGCGTCCTGTTCATCGGCAGCCAACTGGCTGGGTCGGAACGGAGAAACTGCGTCATGTTCATGGGGAGGCAACGGAATGCGTCATGTTCATCAGGAGCCAAACGACTTGGATGGAATAGTCGAAACGAGGCCTGGCGTACTGCAGAACAGAGTAAACGGCCTTCTGTTCGACGGCCTACGGTCAAAATGGGATCCTGTTCACCGGGAGGGTCTGACGTACCGTAAAACAGAAGAAACGGATTTCTCTTCAACCTCCTATGGTCGAAACAAGGTCCTGTTGATCTGGAGGAGTGTGGCGTACCGCAAAACGGAGGAAATAGACTTCTCTTCGACCTCCTACGGTCGAAACGGGGGTCCTGTTCATCGGGAGGGGTGTGGCATACTTCAAAATGGGACTCCATGGAATATTGTTCATCCACCGTCTACTGCCTCGCTCCAGCCTCGATGGGCTACTATTCATCCACCGCCGACGTCCTCCAGCCTCCACCTGCGACTGTTCATCCATGGCGTCTCCCTCCTGCCTCCACCAGCTACTGTTCATCCACGGGGTCCTATTCATCCAGCCTCCATCGGCTACTATTCAACCAGCCCTCCACAGGCTACTGTTCATCCAGCCCTCCACCGACTACTGGTCAATCAGCCCTCCATGGGGTCATGTTCATCCACCCCAACCGGCTCGGTCGGTGTCCTGTTCATCCAGCGGCAATGGTGTCTCCTACCACGGGGTCCTGTTCATCCAACCCCCACCGGGAACTATTCATCCAACCCCCAACAACACTCACTGTTCATCAAGAGACAACAAGTTCGATCGGCTTCATGTAGCAGCAAGAGCAAAGGAATCGCTCGATCGGATTCAGTTAACAGCTAGGGATCGACCGATCGCTCGGGTTCAGTAACGCGTAGCCAGTGCAATCGCTCGGGTTCAGTAGGTGAACGCCTCGCTCAGGTTCAGTTAGAGCCAAACGCCTTGCACCCACGAGCGTACGTCTACGAGATAAACGTGCAATCACTCTGTGTATCGCTCGGCCCCAACCACCCACCATAACCGGGAACTGCCCGATATTTTCCTTGCCCTCGCTTCTACCACGGTTTTTTCCATCATGGATGGCCCAAAGAATGTCATGCAGCTGTGTCTCCGACCCTCCCAGGATGAAAAACCCATTTTTGCCATAGACCCACCACATCTATGATGATACCGGGTTTTTTCACAATTATCATCATAGAAGTGTCATAAGCATGACAGAAAAAATTCGTTCAGCCCAAAATCTCACGGATGTGTCTTTTTTATAGTGGAGGAGGACGAAGAGGAGAGTGCCTCTTCGCACTCCAAAATAGGTCGGCGTCCGAGGACGCCGAGGAGGTCCAACCTTCCCCGGCCCTAAAGAGATGACACCGGCCTAAGCTGGTTATACCTAACAGCTTGGATGGCGAGAAGTCTGAGGCGTCCGAGGAGCTCCCGAAGAAGGGACCCGGGGTCAAGCCCCCACCAGTAGGCAAGGTGTCTATATTTCAGCAATCATTCTTTCAGTAGTTTGTTCTAGTTGAAGGTTAGCCCCTCCAAATTGCAGTCCCCCACATGAGAGCCCCACCAAGCAAACCTCATAAGGGACATCTCCGCCCGTCGAGCTGGCGCATAGTGGGTCTATGGCGCATTCCGCGCCTCCTTTGGTCCCTGAAGAGCCTGAGGAGGTGCGGCACCGAAGAACTCCTCCTCCTCTGAACACAGAGGGGGTGGTAGATGCCGTACTTGCCGAGGTCAACACCTCGGTCACCGAAGACCAGGAGGGAGCGTCCCTCCTGGCCAACGAGGGAAAAGAGTCCGGGCCATCTGGACCCCCTCCATGGACCGTTCCTGAGCCTTCGAGGCCATCGACAGCACAGGTTCCTCCCAGCGGGGAGGGGGCCGGGGAGCCAACGCCAGCGCTGAAAACCTCCGCACGGGCAATGGTGGGCTGGCCGGACATGCTGGAGGAGTTGGTGAGCAACTCTATCATCGTTGAAGGGCACCTCACCCTTTTGGGTGCGGTTATGTAGAGTGTTCGGTCCGTCCAATCCGGTCAGAACGACGATGTCCAAGGCCTTCTAACGGGCTTTGAGGTAAGTCAAGTAATGATCTTTCCTCATAATGCGGTTATAGTTGTTAGCTTAGGTAGGCTGCATACATAGCAGCCCCTGAGTCTCTGCCAGGATCTTCGAAAAGACCTGCAGAGGATCAAATTCGGTAGGTCGGTTAACAATGCTGACATTTATGATGCTAAAGCAGGCATCTTCCATGGCCGCGGCATTAGAGGAGATGGATCAGAAGTTCAAGCTTTCCGATCAAGAGCTGGACCTTGTCAACAAACAGCTTGACGAGGCGCAAGTAAGCTATGTAAATAGTTGTGTATTTGCCAGATAGGGACTGGCCAGACCATTTACAGATCGTTTATCTTGATGATCTTGCAGCTGTTGCCGCCGAGGTCGAGAGCTTAAAGTAGGTCCTGAAGAAAGTTGAGGCCGAGGAGACCGAGAAGAGGATAGCCGCTGAGAGGGCGGTCTCCAATCTTGAGCAAGCCATGCGTGCTTCTAAGAAGCATGAGTCTTGGGTAACCGAGCTCCCAGGGGACCTTCAGGATGACGCTGAGAAGCTTGAGGCCCTTGAGAAGGGGCGGGAGGAGCATGTAACACCCCGGATGTAACTTTCCCAATTTATACTCCAACTCTTGTCGTTTCCGGCGTTAAGTTATATTTATTTCCTCGGGTTCGGGTTTTTGTCTCCGTGTGTCATTGTCGTTGTCATGCATCTCATATCATGTCGTCATGTGCATTGCATTTGCATACGTGTTCATCTCATGCATTCGAGCATTGTCCCCGTTGTCCGTTTTGCATTCCGGCGCTCCGTTCTCCTCCGGTGGTCATTTCTAGCTTTCTTTCATGTGTGGGGATTAAACATTTCCGGATTGGACCGAGACTTGCCAAGCAGCCTTGGTTTACTACCGGTAGACTGCCTGTCAAGTTTCGTATCGTTTGGACTTCGTTTGATACTCCAACGGTTAACCGAGGGACCGAAAAGGCCTCGTGTGTGTTGCAGCCCAACACCCCTCCAATTTGAAACCCACCTAACTCTGCTCCATCATCTAGAGCGTTCGATCACGATCGCATGGCCGAAAACCGCACCTCATTTGGACTCTCCTAGCTCCCCCTATGCCTATTTAAACACCCCCACGAAATCCGGATCTTCCTCTCCCCCGAAAACCCTAATTTCCCCTCCGACGCGCCAGACATTGTCCGCCCGCGCCGGACGCGTCCGCTCCGCCGCCCGTGCCCACTCCCAGGCCGCCACGTGTCCCGCCGCCGCCTGTCCCG
>NC_041384.1:338416733-338419003 GCF_002162155.2 Triticum dicoccoides
CACCACGCCGCCGTCTCCGGTGGCCGCCGCCCGGAGACGGCCTCGCCTCCCCTCCTTCCGGCAAGACCCGACGCCGACGAACCTCGAACGGCTCGCCCCGGTGAACAGTGTCCCGGGCCGATCCAGATCTAAAAAAAAAACCTAGATCTCGGAGGCTCTAAGTCCCTGATATTTTCAGTCTAAGTGCTCATGTTCGTAGCTCTGTAGCTTCGCATCCGTAGCTCCGATTCATGCATATAGCATATCAAAATGTTCATCTCAGAGAGTACATCATTTCATTCCATTGCATCATTTTCATTTTCGCTCATCTTGATGCCCGAAATGCTTTTAGAAGAGGGCTACTTGAGTTAATTGTCACATCTGCTACTCCGTTTACCACTTTTGTCATTTTTGCCATGATTAATGTGTGCATGCTATGTCCGTGAGTTCTACATGTGTTTTGTTAAGGGTTTTGTCATCTCTCCATAGGTGCAACCCATGTATTTTTAGGATGTGCGTGGTGACTAGTGCAAGCTTGCAAAGTGGTGCATTTGCTAATTCTGTTTTCAGGGACTTAGTAATTTCACCAAGTCCTGGAGCTGTTTATCTCATGATGCCATATGTTCTTGTTGTTTCCTAGTGATTCGTGCCTCTTTTGAGGATGCTCAGTAAGGGAGTTTTGTTAATATTGTATTGCTCTATCCATCCATGTCTTTGATTGCATTTATGGAGCACCCTAGCTTGAGTCAATCGAGCTCTACTTTTGCTACTTTGTGAATCTGGGCAGATTGTCAACTTGTTTGCAATTTTGCCGGTGATGTTGTAGTTGATCCGTGCATGCTATGCTATTGTTCTTGCCATGTCTAGCTTGCATTTTGTGCCTTCTTGATGGGTGTATGCTTGTCTTGCCATGACTTACTCTGTAGTGAGTGCATCGAGCTCGTAAACATGCCTACTTGAGTTATATTTCAGTATGTGCCAGTTTTCACAAAGTATGAAAACTGATTATGTTTTTGCTATGTTCACATGCTTGCAATTGTATTTTCTGATCCCTTTTGGCTCAAGGTCACTAAGGGACTTTTGTTAAGCTCTTTGAGTAGCTCCATGCCATGCTTTACTTTGCCATGTTCAGGTCCTGTAGCATGTAGTTTTGTTGCTCCGAAGAGGGCTACCTGGTCTGGAATTCCAGACAAGTGTTAATTTCACCAAGTCTGAGAACTGTTTGTCATATGCATTTTTGGCATGCTTGTTTGAACCTGTTAATGGATGATTTGGCCATATCTCAGTGCTAGACTTTTGTTAAGCATCTTGTGTGCATCCCTGCCATGTATTTTGTTGTCATGTTTGGGTGCTGTAGCATGTTCATCTCATTGCATTTAGATGCCTACTTGCTGTAAATCGCAGACCGGTGTCATTTTTGAATCGCTTTCCATTTCCAAACCGTAACTCCGATTCCAGCGTTCTTTATATCATTTTCAAGCGATTTCATCTCATCTTTCCAGTGGCACACTTGGTTTTCCAAGTTGAGGCCAGGTTCATGCATTTCCTGTCATATCTTGCATTTTGCATCTCGCATCGCATCCCGCATAGCATATCATCGTTGCATCATCTTGTTTGATCCTTGCACGTGGTTGATTGTATCCTTGTTGCTTGTTTGTCTTGTTTGGGTAGAGCCGGGAGACGAGTTCGCTAACAAGGAGCCCGTTGAGTTTGCTTTCGAGGATCCAGTCAACTCTGACAACTGTGCAGGCAAGATGATCATACCCTCGAAATCACTACATCTTTGCTATGCTAGTTTGCTCGCTCTTTTGCTATGCCAATGCTGCGATGCCTACCACTTGCTTGCAAGCCTCCCAAATTGCCATGTCAAATCTCTAACCCACCATTGTCCTAGCAAACCGTTGTTTGGCTATGTTACCACTTTGCTCAGCCCCTCTTATAGCGTTGCTAGTTGCAGGTGAAGATTGAAGGCCGTTCCTTGTTGGAACATTTATTTACTTGTTGGGATATCATTATATTGCCATGTTATCTTAATGCATCTATATACTTGGTAAAGGGTGGAAGGCTCGGCCTCTCGCCTAGTGTTTTGTTCCACTCTTGCCGCCCTAGTTTCCTCATATCGGTGTTATGTTCCTGGATCTTGCGTTCCTTACGCGGTTGGGTTATAATGGGAACCCCTTGATAGTTCGCCTTGATTAAAGCTTTTCCAGCAATGCCCAACCTTGGTTTTACCATTTGCCACCTAGCCTTTTCTTTCTCGTGGGTTCTGCAGACTCAAGGGTCATCTTTAT
>NC_041384.1:338419251-338426321 GCF_002162155.2 Triticum dicoccoides
GCTCCTCTGAGTGTTGGTCCACCTGTCAGCTACCGGTGGCCACCAGGGGCAACTCTGGGCTGGCCTACCCGTACCTAGGACAATCTGAGTGTGCCCTAAGAAAGAGATATGTGCAGCTCCTATCGGGATTTGTCGGCACATCCGGGCGGCGTTGCTGGTCTTGTTTTAACCTGTCGAAGTGTCTTGAGTTACCGAGATACCGAGTCTGATCGGAACGTCTTGGGAGGAGGTCTATTCCTTCGTTGACCGTGAGAGCTTGTCATGGGCTAAGTTGGGACTCCCCTGCAGGGATTTGAACTTTCGAAAGCCGTGCCCGCGGTTATGGGCAGATGGGAATTTGTTAATGTCTGTTTGTAGATAACTTGAACCTTAATTAATTAAAATGAATCAACTGAGTGTGTTACCGTGATGGCCACTTCTCGGCGGAGTCCGGGAAGTGGACGCGGTGTTGGAGTAATGTTTGCGCAGGTTGCTCTCTAGTTTCTCGCTCGCGCTTTGCCTCCTCTTCTCGCTCTCCTTTGCGAATAAGTTAGCCACCATACTTGCTAGTCGCTTGCTGCAGCTCCACATATATTTACCTTGCCTTACCTACGAGCTTAAATAGTCTTGATCGCGAGGGTGCGAGATTGCTAAGTCCCTGTGGCTCACAGATTACTATTACACCAGATGCAGGGCCTGATGATTCCGCTCCAGGAGACGCGTATGAGCTCAAGTGGGAGTTCGACGAAGACTCTCAACGTTACTATGTTTCCTTTCCCGATGATCAGTAGTGGTGCCCAGTTGGGGGTGAATGGGACCGTTGAGTTCTCTTTTATTTTGGCGCCGTAGTCGGGCCATGAGTGTTTGGATGATGTAATGTTATTTATGTACTTGATTGACGTGGCGAGTGTAAGCCAACTATGTTATCTCCCCTTATTATTTATATTACATGGGATGTTGTGAAGATTGCCTAACTTGCGACATATGCCTTCAATGCGATTATATCTCTAAGTTGTGCCTCGACATGTGGGAGCTATAGTCGCATCGAGGGTGTTACAAGTTGGTAATCAGAGCCTTCCCCGACCTTAGGAGCCCCATTGCTTGATCGTTTTTAGTGGCCGAGTTGTGTCTAGAAAAATGTTTTGAGTCATTTAGGAATTATATATTGGAGAGATTAGGAATTCTTTTTACTTCCCAGTCTCCTCATCACTCTGGTAAGGCATCCTGACGTAGAGTTTTGACTCTTCTCTTCTCAAATTTCACTAAAAAAAAATTTAGGATCACGCGGGTATCTTGGAATCGTTCCGATGGTTTTATGATGAGAACATTGTCTTGGTGCCTCCTGTCAGGGGTTTAGTGGAAGTGTCCCAGGGAGTTGAGCTCTGAGGTGTTGTCATCATAATTTTATCGTTGCAATTCTGGAATACCTGAGTTTAGTACGCCGACATCGAAAATCTCTTTTATACAGTTCGTTGGTGAGATAACCTCGACGCCACCCAGTACTGGGGCGGGAGTTCGGGAGTATCGCCATAACTTGTATAATGGATGCTTTTCGAAGGTTGAGGTAGATGGTTTGCGAAGGTTTCTTGGTTATGTGTTGAAGGATGGATACAACTGGATGTAGGATTTGCTAGTTTGGGTGAGATATTATGCTTCCCCTGTATCCCCAACACCTGATTGCATAACCGGAAAGGTTCGGGAGTTTCATAGGTGGGAATTCTAGTAGCTCTAGTTCTTCTTCCATGGATATTGGTTTGAGATTGGGATTTCTTACCGATTATTCGTTCTTGATCCGTACCTTGTTGATTTATTTATCTACCTTAATTCTACGTGGCTTCTCAATTTATGGATATGTGACCATTTCAAGAGGAATGCATTCATTCATTTTGTTCGTATGTGAAGACTATATGTTGCAATTTTCATTCCGTTGGATTCAGCTTCAATATTTATCTGTCAATGTGCTAATGGTAGTCAACCTCTTCAGGATGGCTCCTCCAACGCGCATGACTCCGAATCCTGATCCGCCACCACCTCCACCTCCTCCAGAGGCATGGCAAGCTGTGATGGCCGCAACCAATGCAAACACACAGCTAATCATGCAAATTCTTCAAGAGCGCAATCAAGGCAGTCAAGGGAATCAAGGCAGCAATCAGAATCACTTTGCTACACTCAACCAGTTCCTTGCTAACGGGCCAAAGACTTTCAGCAATTGTGTTGAGGCAACCGATGCTGACGGTTGGCTTGTGGATCTGTGTAAGCATTTCGAGTGCAGTAACGTCAGGCCTGAGGACTTTGTCAAGTTCGCTTCCTTCCAACTCAAAGATCAAGCTGCAGAATGGTTCCAGCAGTACAAGGACTCCAAAGGTGGACGTGTTATCACTTGGGATGATTTCCATCGAGATTTTCGAGCTCATCATATTCCCCAGAGCGTGGTTGAAAGCAAGCATGAGGAATTCCGCAATCTGAAGCAAGGCTCTTTGTCTGTCTATGACTACAACAAGTTGTTCCAGAAGCTCGCCCGCTTTGCCAAGCAGGACGTCCCTGATGAGAAGAGCATGATATATCAGTTCAGGGGTGGTCTCAGAGAAGAAATTCAGCTAGCTCTTGTTCTCTTTGAGCCCTTGAGGTATGATGAGTTCTACAACATGGCACTGAAGCAAGAGGCTGCTTAGTTGAGGTGCGATGCTTCCAAGAAGAGAGTTAGAGATGTTACTCCTTCTTCCTCTACTCAAGTGGCCAAGCAGCAGAAGTATTGGCTTCCTCCTCCTCCGTTCCGTCAGCCGTATCAGCAGAAGAGCAAAGGTGGCAGTGGTTCTTCCCACCCACCCAACCCTGGCTTTCAGAACAAGACTTCGTCTCAAGCTCCAAGATCGAGTGCTCCGTATCACCGTCCGCTTTCAGAGGTCACGTGCAACAAGTGCCAACAGAAGGGTCACTATGCCAACAAGTGTTTCAACCAGAGGCGTCTTCCTCCTCCTCCTCCTTTTAGATCGGCAAGTACAGCTGTGGTCAAGCATAACCCCAAGTCTGCCAAGGTCAATTTGATGAATGCAACTCAGGCAGAGGACTCATTAGATGTCATCATGGGTAACCTTCCTGTTAATGATATTCCAGCTAAAGTTCTTTTTGACACCGGTGCATCACATTGCTTCATCTCGAGACCGTTTACAAATAGGCATGATTTGGTTTCGCAAGTTTTTCCTAGTCCTTTAGCAGTTGTCTCTCCCGGTAAGCGCATGCATGCTAACTCCATCGTTCCGGATGTTTCTATCACTTTGGGTGACTACAAGTTCTTGGCTTCTCCAACGGTTCTCGGTGACTCGGAAATTGATCTTATTCTCGGAATGGATTGGCTTTCTAAGCACAAGGCACATCTTGATTGTGCAGCAAGGCAGATTCAATTGACTAATTCGTCTAAGGATGTAATTGTCTTTGCCGCTCGTGATGATACCATTCGTCTGTTTTCTCTCAATGAGAAGGGTGAATTGGATGCTATTTCACAAATTCCAGTGTTTGCGAATATCAAGATGTCCTTCCAGAAGAGCTCCCAGGAATGCCTCCGCACCGGCCAGTTGAATTCGTTATTGATCTTGAGCCTGGCACGGAACCTGTGTGCAAACGTCCTTACAAGCTCGGACCTGAAGAGTTGAAGGAGCTGAAGAAGCAACTCGATATTCAAGAGAAAATGGGTCTCATCCGGCCTAGTTCTTCTTCGTGGGGTTGTGGTGTTCTTTTTGTGAAGAAGAAGGATGGAACGGACCGACTTTGTGTTGATTACCGTCCAGTGAACAAGAAGACCATCAAGAACAAATATCCACTTCCCAACATTAATGAGCTGTTCGAACAACTCAAAGGTTCCCAAGTATTCTCCAATCTTGATCTTCGTATGGGTTATCACCAGATTCGCATTCGTGAAGAAGATATTCCCAAGACGGCTTTCAGGACAAGCTTTGGTTCATATGAATACACTGTCATGTCTTTTGGCCTCGTCAACGCTCCTCCGATGTTCTCTCGCATGATGAACTTCATCTTCAACGCCTACACCAATGACTTCGTTTTGGTCTATCTCGACGACATTCTGGTTTTCTCGAAGAACAAGGAAGATCATGCCAAGCACTTGCGTTTGGTTCTTGATAAGCTCAGGGAACATCAGTTCTACGCCAAGTTCTCCAAGTGTGAATTTTGGCTCGATGAGGTTCTTTATCTTGGTCATATCATCTTTGCCAAGGGCATTGCCGTGAATCCTGAGAAGGTGTCTGCAATTGTGAATTGGGAACCTCCTCAGAACGTGAAGCAACTCCGCAGTTTTCTCGGTCTCGCAAGCTATTGCCGAAGATTCGTTGAAAACTTTTCTACGATCGCGAAGCCTCTCTCAAATATTCTTCAGAAGCACGTCAAGTATGTTTGCTCTCTGCAGTGTGACATTGCTTTCAACACTTTGAAATAGAAGTTGATCACTGCTCCAGTTCTGACTCCGCCTGATGAATTCAAGCCGTACGAGGTCTTTTGTGATGCCTCTCTCCAAGGTCTTGGCACCGTATTGATGCAAGAGAAGAGAGTTGTGGCTTATACATCTCGCCAGTTGAAGCCTAATGAGAAGAACTACCCCACTCATGATCTCGAGTTGGCGGCAGTTGTGCATGCTCTTTTGACTTGGAGACATCTTCTATTGGGAAGAAAAGTGGACATTTTCACTGATTACAAGAGTCTCAAGTACATCTTCACTCAGCCTAATCTCAACCTCAGGCAAACTCGATGGGTCGAAATGATTCAAGAGTATAATCCGAGTATTGAGTATACTCCAGGCAAGGCCAATGTGATTGCTGACGCTTTGAGCAGGAAAGCTTACTACAACAGTATGACTCTCAAGCCTTATCAACCCGAGCTTTGTGAAGCTTTCCGCAAACTTAATCTGCAAGTTGTTCCTCAAGGTTTCCTCGCCAACCTTCAAGTCTCTCCTACCTTGGAAGACCAGATTCACCAAGCCCAGCTTCTTGATGCTATGGTGAAAAAGGTGAAGATTGGGATTGCCAAGAGTCAGTCCAAGTACAAGTGCTACCGCCTTGATGACAAGGACACTCTCTTCTTCGAGGATCGTATTGTTGTACCCAAAGGTGACCTCCGTAAAGTGATCATGAACGAGGCTCACAATTCTCTCCTCTCCATCCACCCTGGGAGCACGAAGATGTATCAGGACCTCAAGCAAGCTTATTGGTGGACTCGAATGAAGCGCGAGATCGCTCAATTCGTGAATGAATGTGATGTCTGCAGAAGAGTGAAGGCAGAACACCAAAGGCCAGCAGGTCTCCTCCAACCTCTTGCCATTCCAGAATGGAAGTTTGACCACATTGAAATGGACTTCGTGACTGGGTTTCCAAAGTCCAAGCGTGGCAATGATGCTATATTCGTTGTCATCGACAAACTCACCAAAGTGGCTCACTTTCTACCTATCAAAGAGTCGATCACTGCAGCTCAATTGGCGGAACTCTATACCTCTCGTATTGTCTCTCTGCACGGTATTCCTCAAGTGATCTCTTCAGACTGTGGCAGCATCTTTACCTCGAAGTTTTGGGATTCTTTTCATAAGGCCATGGGCACCAACATCCGCTTCAGCACATCTTTCCACCCTCAAACTAGCGGTTAAGTCGAGCGTGTCAACCAGATTCTTGAAGATATGCTCAGGGCTTGTGTGATCTCCTTCAGCATGAAGTGGGAGGATTGTCTTCCTTATGCTGAATTCTCCTACAACAACAGTTTTCAAGCAAGTTCGGGCAAGGCCCCATTTGAAATTCTGTATAGCAGGAAGTGCCGTACCCCTCTCAACTGGTCTGAAACCGGTGAACGCCAGCTTTTGGGTAATGACTTAATCACAGAGGCAGAAGAAATGTGCAAAGTCATTCGAGATAATCTCAAAGCAGCCCAATCCCGTCAGAAGAGCTACTATGATAGTAAGCACCGCGATTTGGCTTTCGAGATCGGAGATCATGTTTACCTCCGCGTCTCTCCTATGAAAGGTACTCGTCGCTTCGGTATCAAAGGGAAGCTTGCCCCCAGATACGTGGGACCTTTCAAGATTGTCAGCAAGAGAGGCGACCTCGCCTATCAACTCGAGCTTCCTTCAAACTTTGCAAATGTTCATGACGTGTTCCATGTCTCTCAGCTTCGAAAGTGCTTCAAGACTCCTGACCGCACCGTCAACTTCGAGGACATTGAGCTCCAAGAAGATCTCTCTTATCGTGAGCACCCAGTTGCTATTCTCGAAGAGACTGAATGCAAGACTCGCAACAAGTCAATCAAATTTCTCAAAGTCAAGTGGTCACACCATTCCGACCGTGAAGCTACCTGGGAACGCGAGGATCACCTCCGTTCTGAGTACTCGGCGTTCTTTCAGTCCTAGATCTCGAGACGAGATCCTTTCGTAGTGGTGGAGTGTTGTAACACCCCGGATGTAACTTTCCCAATTTATACTCCAACTCTTGCCGTTTCCGGCGTTAAGTTATATTTATTTCCTCGGGTTCGGGTTTTTGTCTCCGTGTGTTGTTGTCGTTGTCATGCATCTCATATCATGTCATCATGTGCATTGCATTTGCATACGTGTTCATCTCATGCATTCGAGCATTTTCCCCGTTGTCCGTTTTGCATTCCGGCGCTCCGTTCTCCTCCGGTGGTCATTTCTAGCTTTCTTTCGTGTGTAGGTATTAAACATTTCTGGATTGGGCCGAGACTTGCCAAGCGGCCTTGGTTTACTACCGGTAGACCGCCTGTCAAGTTTTGTATCGTTTGGACTTCGTTTGATACTCCAACGGTTAACCGAGGGACCGAAAAGGCCTCGTGTGTGTTGCAGCCCAACACCCCTCCAATTTGGCCCAAAACCCACCTAACTCTGCTCCATCATCTAGAGCGTTCGATCACGATCGCGTGGCCGAAAACCGCACCTCATTTGCACTCTCCTAGCTCCCCCTATGCCTATTTAAACACCCCCCCGAAATCCGGATCTTCCTCTCCCCCGAAAACCCTAATTTCCCCTCCGACGTGCCGGACATTGTCCGCCCGCGCCGGACGCGTCCGCTCCACCGCCCGCGCCCACTCCC
>NC_041384.1:338426832-338485431 GCF_002162155.2 Triticum dicoccoides
CCCGTCCCTGGCCCCCGTGGGCCCATCCGCCGCCGCCGCCTCCTTGCTCCCCGCCGCCACGCGCCGCCGCCGCCGTCGGCGCCGGCCGAAGCTCGCCCGGCCGCCGCAGCCGCTCGCCGCCGCGCGCCTCCTCGCCGGTTGCCGCGCCATCGCCGCCACTCTGCCGCCCAGCCGCGCGCCGCCACGCCGCCGTCTCCGGCGCTCCGGTGGCCGCCGCCCGGAGCCGGCCTCGCCTCCCCTCCTTCCGGCAAGACCCCGACACCGGCGAACCTCGAACGGCGCGCCCTGGTGAACAGTGTCCCGGGCCGATCCAGATCTGGAAAAAAACCCTAGATCTCGGAGGTTGAATTTTCTCCAAGTCCCTGATATTTTCAGTCCAAGTGCTCATGTTCGTAGCTCTATAACTTCGCATCCGTAGCTCCGATTCATGCATATAGCATGTCAAAATGTTCACCTCAGAGTGTACATCATTTCATTCCATTGCATCATTTTCATTTGAGCTCATCTTGATGCCCGAAATGCTGTTAGAAGAGGGCTACTTGAGTTAATTGCCAGATCTGCTACTCCGTTTAGCACTTTTGTCATTTTTGCCATGATTAATGTGTGCATGCTATGCCCGTGAGTTCTACATGTGTTTTGTTAAGGGTTTTGTCATATCTCCATAGGTGCAACCCATGTATTTTTAGGATGTGTGTGGTGACTAGTGCAAGCTTGCAAATGGTGCACTTGCTAATTCTGTTTTCAGGGACTTAGTAATTTCACTAAGTCCTGGAGCTGTTTATCTCATGATGCCATATATTCTTGTTGTTTCCTAGTGATCCGTGCCTCTTTTGAGGATGATCAGTAAGGGAGTTTTGTTAATATTGTAGTGCTCTATCCATCCATGTATTTGTTTGCATTTATGAAGCACCCTAGCGTGAGTCAATCGAGCTCTACTTTTGCTACTTTGTGAATCTGGGCAGATTGTCAACTTGTTTGCAATTTTGCCGGTGATGTTGTAGTTGGTCCGTGCATGCTATGCTATTGTTCTTGCCATGTCTAGCTTGCATTTTGTGCCTTCTTGATGGGTGTATGCTTGTCTTGCCATGACTTACTCTGTAGTGAGTGCATCGAGCTCGTAAACATGCCTACTTGAGTTATATTTCAGTATGTGCCAGTTTTCACAAAGTATGAAAACTGATTATGTTTTTGCTATGTTCACATGCTTGCAATTGTATTTTCTGATCCCTTTTGGCTCAAGGTCACTAAGGGACTTTTGTTAAGCTCTTTGAGTAGCTCCATGCCATGCTTACTTTGCCATGTTCAGGTCCTGTAGCATGTAGTTTTGTTGCTCCGAAGAGGGCTACCTGGTCTGGAATTCCAGACAAGTGTTAATTTCACTAAGTCTGAGAACTGTTTGTCATATGCATTTTTGCCATGCTTGTTTGAACCTGTTAATGGATGATTTGGCCGTATCTCAGTGCTAGACTTTTGTTAAGCATCTTGTGTGCATCCCTGCCATGTATTTTGTTGTCATGTTTGGGTGCTGTAGCATGTTCATCTCATTGCATTTAGATGCCTACTTGCTGTAAATCGCAGACCGGTGTCATTTTTGAATCGCTTTCCATTTCCAAACCGTAACTCCGATTCCGGCGTTCTTTATATCGTTTTCAAGCGATTTCATCTCATCTTTCCAGTGGCACACTTGGTTTTCCAAGTTGAGGCCAGGTTCATGCATTTCCTGTCATATCTTGCATTTTGCATCTCGCATCGCATCCCGCATAGCATATCATCGTTGCATCATCTTGTTTGATCCTTGCACGTGGTTGATTGTATCCTTGTTGCTTGTTTGTCTTGTTTGGGTAGAGCCGGGAGATGAGTTCGCTAACGAGGAGCCCGTTGAGTTTGCTTTCGAGGATCCAGTCAACTCTGACAACTTTGCAGGCAAGATGATCATACCCTCGAAATCACTACTATCTTTGCTATGCTAGTTTGCTCGCTCTTTTGCTATGCCAATGCTACGATGCCTACCACTTGCTTGCAAGCCTCCCAAATTGCCATGTCAAATCTCTAACCCACCATTGTCCTAGCATACCGTTGTATGGCTATGTGACCGCTTTGCTCAGCCCCTCTTATAGCGTTGCTAGTTGCAGGTGAAGATTGAAGGCCGTTCCTTGTTGGAACATTTATTTACTTGTTGGGATATCATTATATTGCCATGTTATCTTAATGCATCTATATACTTGGTAAAGGGTGGAAGGATCGGCCTCTCGCCTAGTGTTTTGTTCCACTCTTGCCACCCTAGTTTCCGTCATATCGGTGTTATGTTCCTGGATTTTGCGTTTCTTACGCGGTTGGGTTATAATGGGAACCCCTTGATAGTTCGCCTTGATTAAAGCTTTTCCAGCAATGCCCAACCTTGGTTTTACCATTTGCCACCTAGCCTTTTCTTTCCCTTGGGTTCTGCAGACTAAAGGGTCATCTTTATTTTAACCCCCCCGGGCCAGTGCTTCTCTGAGTGTTGGTCCACCTGTCAGCTACCGGTGGCTACCAGGGGCAACTCTGGGCTGGTCTAACCGTACCTAGGACAATCTGAGTGTGCCCTGAGAAAGAGATATGTGCAGCTCCTATCGGGATTTGTCGGCACATCTGGGCGGTGTTGCTGGTCTTGTTTTAACCTGTCGAAGTGTCTTGAGTTACCGAGATACCGAGTCTGATCGGAACGTCTTGGGAGGAGGTCTATTCCTTCGTTGACCGTGAGAGCTTGTCATGGGCTAAGTTGGGACTCCCCTGCAGGGATTTGAACTTTCGAAAGCCGTGCCCGCGGTTATGGGCAGATGGGAATTTGTTAATGTCCGGTTGTAGATAACTTGATCCTTAATTAATTAAAATGAATCAACTGAGTGTGTTACCGTGATGGCCTCTTCTCGGCGGAGTCCGGGAAGTGGACGCGGTATTGGAGTAATGTTTGCGCAGGTTGCTCTCTAGTTTCTCGCTCGCGCTTTGCCTCCTCTTCTCGCTCTCCTTTGCGAATAAGTTAGCCACCATACTTGCTAGTCACTTGCTGCAGCTCCACATATATTTACCTTGCCTTACCTACGAGCTTAAATAGTCTTGATCGCGAGGGTGCGAGATTGCTGAGTCCCTGTGGCTCACAGATTACTATTACACCAGATGCAGGGCCTGATGATTCCGCTCCAGGAGACGCGAATGAGCTCAAGTGGGAGTTCGACGAAGACTCTCAACGTTACTATGTTTCCTTTCCCGATGATCAGTAGTGGTGCCCAGTTGGGGGTGAACGGGACCCTTGTCGCATGTTGGGTTCTCTTTTATTTTGGCGCCGTAGTCGGGCCATGAGTGTTTGGATGATGTAATGTTATTTATGTACTTGATTGACGTGGTGAGTGTAAGCCAACTATGTTATCTCCCCTTATTATTTATATTACATGGCATGTTGTGAAGACTGCCTAACTTGCGACATATGCCTTCAATGCGATTATGTCTCTAAGTCGTGCCTCGACACGTGGGAGCTATAGTCGCATCGAGGGTGTTACAGAGCAATCCTCCCTTCTGTCCAAGGCAGAGAAAGAGATCCAGGAGGCGAGGAGTGATGCCCGAGGTGTCCGGGAGGAGCTTCAGCAAGCCGCGCAAATTGCCAATGGTAAGGAATATTTACTGCAGAGTGTGTTCGGAGGCAACAGATTCGCCCCGCTGACGAGGGTCTAGCGTTCCACAGGCATCTTCGCCGAACTCTCGAAGAATGCGGTGGCCACGGCGAGGCACTAGGCCACCTGCGAGGATGACTCAAAGCAGCGGCTCTTTTGGTCGCAGTTTCCGGACTCCGAGTGTCCTCCCCTCCTCCACGATCAAATGAAGCAGCTGATGGAGATGCATCGGATGTCCGAACTGGCCTTGAAGGACCTCTGAGTCAGCCTGTGGCCGGCCGAGCCCATTCTGGACACCTACTTTGGCCTTGTGCAAAGGTTGCAGGAGGCTCCGCTCCCGGTTGACGCCATGAAGTGTTTGGCGTGCCTTGAGGGAGCGAGGCTGGCATTTCCGAAGACCATAGTTCATTGGCCAAGGATTAATCCAATGGAGATGTCCACTGTTCCTTCACCCTAGGGAAAGGAGCATCGCAACTCCGAGCAGTACTTCACGTAGGTGATGACCAGAGCGCGGGCAGTAGAGGGCCAGTGTTAGAAAAATCTAATGCTTGAGTAGTTGTAGCAAGTTTGTACCAAGTGGGATTTATGCTTTATTATGCGTCCGACAAACTTATTTGATATTGTAGTGATTAAATTTTGACTCATGTGTGGCTGCATGTTTAGTTTTGAGAGCTACCAGTCATCGACTTCAGCCCCCAAGTGAATATCACGAATGGTGTTTTGTTTTCGCACTGTTACCCTTAGCCAATGTCTTGGTGCATGGAGGCGGTAGTGCGGGTACGAAACCAGGCAATCAGACTATTCGGTTTTACTGCTTTCACTTAGCCTTAGGAGCTTGACGGTGGGGACTAGGGACTAGCCCCCTGTGTATTTGTGATGTACTTGGGTGTCGAAGCCTGCCCTTTCCAATCACATGGTTTGTGTTAAGACAAACCCTTCGTGTGACACGGCAAAATCGCCAACGATTTTTAGAGTCAAACCTCATCATTGGATCGTGGATCCCTTCACGCTTACTATGACTGTCGATTTTCGGCTTTATCCTCCTGAGGTACTAGACCGGGCAAACCAAAAGTATAATCGCAGGGGTTCTCTCTTTGTCCTCTTAGCCGAACATGTGGAACATAAGAGGTAAGCATAGGAGCCGGGTAACCCAACTATTGACCCAATACATAGTTCGGAATGGATGCATATAATGCAATATCCGAGATGTCGAACACCTAGCGGGAAGTGGTGCCGGACTTGATGAAATTGAGCTGATATATAAATCAAACTCTTGACTGATTAATATATTTTCATGCCGAGCTATTCAAAGAGCAAGGAGAGAACTGGAAAGGGAGTCAATGAGTCGCAGGATGCGGATATCCAAACACCATAAAGGACATTTTCATTATTTCTTGTAAGCTCAGCACGTCTAACCGTATAATTCGAACTGCGAAGGCACTACTTGTAAGATGAAAAAAATGTACAAAGGAAATGTTGACACATGGCCTTAACGCGTGAGTTGAAGCCACTTTGCCCTGTTGCGTGTCTGCGCCTTTGCTTCTGATAGGAGATGATTGGTACCTTTGATGAGGCTTTTGATGGGCGAGGAGCCTACCGAGGGAGCTTTAAGCTTTGGGGTGTCCAGAATTGGTCCCTGGGTCGTCCGAAGACGAGGCGATTCCAAAGTTCGGTTTAACCGGACATGTACTTCCTGTGAATGTATGCCTCACGACTACCCATGGTATTTGAGTGCAAAGTTGTGCTGATGAGGCATGTAGATCGTGAATAACGTGGGCGTGTCATGGGGCGCGTATCCCTATTTTTGGCGAACGCATGTGTGTTCCCATGACGGGGAATAGGTTCGAACCCATTTACATTTGGCACCGGCCCTTACGGCGGGTCGGCATCCGGACCTGTACGGGCCGGTGTGGTCTTCAGTCGCTAGGGCCGCAGTGTGCTCTTCGGTTTGAAGTGAGCGTTCTGTGTTGCCATTGATAGTTATGATGCCCGAAGGACCAGGCATCTTCAACTTGAGGTACGCGTAATGCGGAATGGGATTGAATTTGGCAAACGTTGTTCGTCCGAGGAGGGCGTGATAACCGCTGCGAAAAGTTGCAATATCTAAGATCAAGTCCTCGCTTTGGAAATTATCCGGAGATCCGAACACTACTTCGAGCATCATGGTGCCCGTGCAGTGGGCCTCCACTCCCGGAATGACCCCTTTGAAGGTGGTGTTAGTGGGTTTAATCCTTGATGGATCGATCCCCATTTTCCTCACCGTATCCTCGTATAGGTTGTGCCTGCTCCCTCTGTCCATTAGGACTCTTGTGAGGTGGAATCCATCGATGATGGAGTCGAGCACTAGGGCTGCAGACACTCCATGGCGTATGCTGGTGGGATGATCCCCGCGATCAAACGTGATCGGGTAGGCTAACCATGGATTGAACTTTGGCGCTACTGGCTCGATGGAGTATACGTCCCATAGTGCTCTCTTCTGCTCCTTCTTTGGTATGTGGGTTGCATAGATCATATTTATCGTCTTTACATCAGAAGGGAAGGGTTTCTTGTGGCACCTCGGCGCAGAGAAACCGTAACGCCCTGTAATCCAGCCTAGAGATTGAGATGAAGTCTTTTGGAATACGGCACTGCTTGACATAGAACAAATCAGCTCTTATTACAAAGGGTAATGATACAAATGTCTGATGTTACAAAGATCACATCAGCACAGCGACACTACACCTGCGATACTACACTTGCTCTATGCTAGTAGCGGAACAACTCGTAGGAGCTGAATACTTCTAGCAACGGAACAACGACGAAGGTGGTGAACTCCACTCCGTAGGGACTCTGGCTGGGACGCGATCTAGCTCGCACGAACGAAAACCTCGACAAGAAATCAATCAATCATGGCATCTCCTGCAATCTGGCATGACATGCCAGGTCAGTACAATGAATGTACTTGCAAGCTCACGACAACCAAAAGCATCAAGGCAAAACAACAACATAGCATTATGCAGGTTAATTAATAAACAACTACTATGATATGGAAGCAACTACTAAGCATGATATGAAACTACTACAATAATGATAAACCACCATCTCAAATCTCAATAACCATCTCACTCTTGGCTATCCAGTCAAGTACTATACCATCTCAATCACCTCATGATCAAAACATCCACATAACCACCTCGTGACCACATCACAAACTGAATGATCATCCTCGAGATCATCTCAACATCATCATCATCCTGCCAAACTGTTACTGCTCACAATATCAACATATAAATCACATATAAGTCATTCTGTCATGTGAGTGTTGATCGAATGGTGTGACCTAGTGAGAACTTGTGCCCATGACCGAGGACATGGCTATCGATAGATTAAACACACACACTCTGTAGAGGTAGCACACTTTACCCACACCACGGAACCCATGGCCTCACACTCCCATTTGTGTGGACCAACGGCGTTCCGACAAAACCGACCTATCGCCATGACACTCTCCCGGCTACTCCAACCAACTCCCTTCTGGGATAAGTCATTGGTGGCCCTGTGCCTACCAAAGGCATCAACGGCCACCAGCGTGGCAAAACAAAAACGATCCCCAACAGGGACAAAAAGGTGCCTAACAACTACGGGCACACAAGGTTATGTTCGCCTACCTGATCAGGGTAGCGCGCGCCCATAACCTTCCCTCGTTGGAGGTACTGGCGAGAGGCATGACAATAGAATCACATTAGGGCCTTCCCATAAAAGGCAAATGTGGTTGCACTAGAAAATCCTGGTTTGGTGGCACCTGACCAACTAAATAACGGAATTTATCGCCAAAGTATCTTTGCGATAACTAATACTCCATATCATCTATCAACCTTTAATCCAAGTCATAGCAATATGCAACAAATAATCCAAAGCATAACCTAGTCATATCATAATACTCCGAGGGCAACATAAAACAACTATCATGATGAATTCAAGAAAGATAATACTACTACTCTAATAGCAAGAACAAGCTATCCAGCTAAGATCCACATGCAAGCATCATCTCCGAAAGCATACTCCAAAAACATAATCTCAACTAGCATCATGATGAAAATAATACTAGCTACTAATAATCTAAAGGCAACATGATATCCAAAGTAATACTCCAAAGCATAATACCATCATGAAAAATAGCCACTAATAATCCAAAGGCAACATGTCATCCACATAAGATGCGAAATATTAAACCTAGAACTCCAAACAATATCATGGCAATAGAAGACCAAAATAATACTCCAAGAAATGCCATGACAACTCACAAGGAGCTAAAACAATATTTTAAACAAGTTCACATAATTTAAACCATGTCACTGCATTGCAATCATGCAAATTGAGGGTGTGGCTTGCCTGGGGATGAAGAAACCACCGGGAAGAAGTGCGGAAAGATCGCGGAACGAATCGTTGGAAAGGTTTCTCTCTCAAAGGGGGCTGATTTAGGGCAAGGGCAAAATGGTCATTTTTAGAATGTTAACACATGGTGAAAATGATACCAACAGAACAAGCTCGACAAGACAAAGACATGGGAGTTGGAATCACCTCAATCAGAGTTGTGGTTGAAAAGTTATGAGGGTTTTACTGCTTGGGACCTATCTGTAAAATTTATTCACAAATAAGTCCCTCACTGGAAAAACAGAAAACACATTCACAGGAATATGCCTTCAGCGAATGAAAACGCATTTCCAGCCATTGTAGCCCTGAAATACGCTTTCATGAACCGAAGACGTAATCTAGTGGATGATGTTTCCACTTATCCAGCGTGGTGGTGGCGGGGCTAGGGCTTGGGTCGCTTACAGGTGTGCCCCGTGCGGCTTATCTCTCTCCTCCATGTTACTTTTTCATAGTCCCATTGCGACCCCGACAGAGGCAGAGATGGGGCAGGGGAGGGGCGACCGGTGTCGGCCCCTGGTGGCTCCGGCCACCTCGGGCTCAGGCGAAACCGCCGGCGGGCTTTGGGCAGTGGAGTCACACTCGTTTGGACGTGGTAGCTGCGTTGGGGTAGGCTAGGGCGACGGCAACCCGCGAGGACAAAGAGCAGGGGAGGCGCGGCCGTTCTTGAGGGCGAGGCCATGGCACACCCGAAGAGAAGGAGGAGGGCGGAGGAGCTCCGGTGGACTGTGGGTGTTGCTCTGGTGGTGGAAGGAAGTGGAGGAGGGCTCGGTGTTGTGCCAATTTAGGCAAAGGGGACCGGTGTCCATGGCGGCTATGGTGGTCGGTAAGAGCTTCTGGAGCTCGAAGAAGAGGCTGGGGAGGGCTCTAGGAGGGAGGTGTGGTCGATGAGGAGCTCGGGAGGCCGCGGGGAGGCTTTAAATAAGTGCAGAGCGACGTGTCGAGCCAGTTGCCACCGTTCGGGTATGGCCAATGCTCCCGCAGAGCCAGAGCTCATGGGAGGGAACAAATGAGGCGGGAGAGGCCAAGGGAGTGCAGGGGAGGGTCACAGAGCAGAAGGCGACGCCGGAGAGCAGAGGAAACAGACGGAGCAAGGACCGGGTCAAGCAGGGCACAGTGCACCCATGACCGTGCGTTGGCTAGCTTTGGCGAGGACGCTTCGAGAGGGGCAGAGGGTCAAGGGCGACGGGAGAGAGGAGGGGAGTCAGGTCGGCACCAGCGGACGCGAGAAATGCATCGAGGCAGAGCTGCCCGGCGCTCAGAACGCGCCAGAGCGGGAGAAACACTATCCAGGGCGGCAGACACCACTGGCACTAGCATGGAGAGGACAAGAGGGTCTGCCCTGAGATGTCTCGTGATTAGTCCCTACATTAGAGGCTGAGAGAGTTGATGGATCGACAAAAGTTGCTCTGGAGAGATGTGAGGAATCACTAAAAGTTTGCTGCATCGAACTTGGCCATGCACTAGTGATCAACAGGGAACTGATTGGGGTCAATGGTGTTATCTGGGGTGATTAGCTTAGGAAGGACTATGATCCTGGGGAGTTTGAGGAGAAATGGACCAATGAATAATATAGTTTTTTTTGCAACTGACCAAAATGGTCCAAAAAAGAGATTAGAAAGGGGCACTCACATGGTGTGACCAATTGAGCTGAATTTTGGCAAGGCAGGGTTATCTGGCCATATAAAGATGCTGTAAAAATCTCATACCAAATGGACAAGCCAAAATGGTACTTTCTTCGCAACATCCCCTCTATCCAGGAACTTGCAAAAATTCTAGATAAATATTGGCTTGATGAAGTGATCCCAAAATTGGTGGAGAGAGGTTTTATGGTCATGCGAATGCTCTGGTAAATTGTCAGCCAAAATGAAGCAATATAAAATATACTTGCTTCACAACCTCAAAATATTGACAGAAGTAAAGATTTGATCCTGTGCTCACATAGATTATTGGATAGGGCTGAAAATTGGAGGAATGTGATAATATGAGCACATGAAGGAGTGTGCAAAATTTCAACTCATTTGGATACTCCTAGATAGTACTTCCTTCACAAACCCTTCTGTCTGACAAAAACTTTGAAAAATCACTGAGGGAAGTTGGCTAGGAATGAAGTTGAATTTTTGCATGAGGCAATGATTTGGATGTAGAGGCATGCCCAAACTTTTTGGGAGCAAACAAGATAAGATAAATGGCACTTCCTTCACAGAATGCCATTTAGGACAGAATATGAAAAGGAATATTGGGGAATTATTTTTAACTTGACAACGAAATGTTTGGGCATATTTGAGCAACATATGACCCAAAGAAATTATGAGAATTATTTGAGAATTTTTGGAGTGACAGAAATATAGGTTGCTTCACAACCTTGGGCAGATAGGGTTATTCCTTTAATAGAAAAAGGAATATTCCCTAGAAAAGATTTTTAGGGTTGGGCTAGAATGGAAAACGGCATGGCGTAGGGATGATTTTGAGAATGATGAGTCACTTGGGAGAGGAATTGATGATGATCTCCTAGGTTGCAAGGCCACAGAACCACTCCAAAAAGAAATCAGAGCAAAAACCAAATAAATCAAAGTCAAAAGAAAAGGGCCAAAAACCAGACTGTTACAAATCTCCCCCCCTTAAAGAAATTTCGTCCTCGAGATTTGGTTGCTCAGGGAAGAAGTATAACTTGAGGTCACCGTTCCTAACTCGGGTATCCTTTTCCTTTATTGATTGTTCCCCCAGAAATTTCATATGGTTTGCTTACCTTGATCTGGGGGGTTTGCTTCACCTTTCCCAATTCTGACAGGTTTCTTCTCATATACCAAATCCTTTTGCTGACGTTGATTTTCTCCTATTTGCGGTGATATCCAATGGATCTGAGCATAAATTTTCTTTTGGTCATGAAAACCCTTTTACTTCTGCCAAGCGGTTTGCTCAAGCAAATGCATGTCTTCCAGGTTCAATCAAGGCTGAGAATCATGTCCCTTCTCTGACGGGGTCTGACTACTCATAGGTGGTACTGACTTATCTTGATTTGTTCCTTTGTCTCGATCCTCAAATTAATATCTTGAGACCGTCCTGATAGGAGTGCTAGCAGAAAGATCCTTTTCATGACCGGTTGTCCGTGTACTTAGTTCCGCCAGTGAGTATACCTGGTCTGAGCTGATGGTTCACCTTTTAATTTACCTATTTTGTTGGTATACCCATATGTGGTAATAGGCTATTTTAACACTGCCATTGTAGTCAAACTGTTGAGGTTACAAAGGAATCTTGTATATGACAGAACAGATTTAGATGCTCCACACTATCCATAGTAAGCGGGTTAGCGGGATATGAGGTCCTTGCACAAAAAAGTAGGCCTCTGAGGGTATGCCTTTGCAGATTCATATGTAAATTGTGGCCTCCAACTGAATTGGGTATCCGGACCCTGATGGTCGTGCAAAAATCATCATAGCTTTGCTGCCAGACTCATCTTTTGATGTTCGTGATTTTATTTGTCAGGGCACCGTACTGAAATAGCTTGGCCACATATGTCCTTGATTCTTCGTATGACCAAGGATGTGGTTAGTGCAATACTTTTGGTATCATTCCTTGTGCTTATTTTCTAACCTGGGTCCGCACATATATCACATATACCCGGGGCATGTAGCTGTGCAGAACTAATTGTTCAGGCCAACCATACAAGAGGGTGACAAGATTTCATGATGTCTCCTTGTCTGTGCGGGAATATTGGGTTTGGTGACCTTGTCAGTATTGTTGATTCTGCATTGTCATCTCCAGATCTTGTCGATCCTTGTATTACATGAGATGTATCTCTGCTCATCTTCCTTTGCCTGACTCGTGAGGTTGTTGAATCCTTATTTTTCTTAGGTATATCTGCTTGATCATTGCCGTATCTCATATGAGTGACTGATATGACCGATGATACATGCTCACCATATGTAAGAAGAATATGCCACCAAACTCGCGATCCTTGCGGTAGGCATATGTCTTAACTGAATTGTACTTCTAACAAAATTATTGTGAATCTGATCCTAGAACTGCACTATCATATACTGCCAACTCACCGCATAATCTCTGAGGATGGTACAATAGTGTGTTACTGCCGTGGACTGGGTGGCTTATGAGAGAAGCCATCTGAATAGCTTGCTGAGGAAGTCTCGGTAGCATCTGCTTGAAGCTTTTTTTTGGGTAGCGTGCAGAGCAAGGCTCGATAGCTTACACACGAAGCTGGACCTGAGTATTGTGCTAGATAAGTCTGGGTTCCGTATCTGAGAAGCTTCTCCTCTAGTTGCTTGTTGGGAAAGATTCATTCCCGTCTGTCAGAAGCTTTTACTGAGGTATCTTGCTGAGAGAGACTGGGTATCTTGGACCGGAATCTGTCCATATAATGTACTGAGGAAAAATTGAGGATCCTTGCTGAAAGTGCTAGTGATCGACTAGAGGGGGGTGAATAGGCAATTTTTATGAAAGTCTTCAAATCATGGAAGTTTCGAAGACAAACGATAGAAATAAACCTATTACCATGCATCGGAAGGTAGACTACACTAGGCAAACCATAGTCAAGTATTCAATGAAGTGAAAGCACAATGACTAATAGCAGCTAGGCAGTAAAGATCAGGTAGGAAGATATTGTGAAGCCAATCATAACAAGCAGTCACTCAGTGAAGACAAAAGATAAAGCAATCATACAATGACTTCACAAGGACCAACAGTAAGTAAAGGGAAGGGAAGGATGAAACTAGTGACTCGTTGAAGACAATGATTTGTTGGACCAGTTCTAGTTGCTGTGACAACTGTACGTCTGGTTATGGCGACTAGGTATTTAAACCTGAGGACACACAGTCCCGGACACCCAGTCCTGAACACGCAGCTCAGGACACTCAGTCCTCACCGTATTCCCCTTGAGCTAAGGTCACACAGACCTCGCCCAATCACTCTGGTAAGTCTTCAAGGTAGACTTCCAAACCTTCACAGACTTCGTCCACCAGCGATCCACAATGACTCTTGGATGCTCAGGACGCGACGCCTAACCGGCTGGAGGATTCACAGTCCTCAAGTGTAATAAGTCTTCAGATCACACAGACAGGAAGACTTAAGTGATGCCTAACACTCTTTGGCTCTGGGTGTTTAGGGCTTTATCCTCGCAAGGAATTCTCTCTCAAAGGCTTCGAGGTGGGTTGCTCTCAAACGACAAAAGCCGTACTCTAACTCTGAGCAGCCAACTGTTTATGGTTGTAGGGGGTGGGCTATTTATAGCCACTGGGCAACCCGACCTGATTTGTCCGAAATGACCCATGGTCACTAAGGAACTGACACGTGTTCCAACGGTCAGATTTCAAACACACACGGCAACTTTACTTGGACTACAAGCAAAGCTGACTTATCCAACTCTGGACAAGATTTGCTCTCATAGTCTTCACTCGAAGACATAGGATTTTGGTTAAGAATCACTTCAGTCATTCTGACTGGTTCTCTTGGACCCCACTTAACAGTACGCTGGTTCCTATGACTCAACGAAGAAAAACACAGAACGACGAAACTGCTAAGTCTTCGCGCTCCATAGTCTTCACGCGATGTCTTCTCTTATCATAGACTTCAATGTGAATGTCTTCACATACCACCTCTGACTTCAATGTCTTCATACATTTTTAGGGGTCATCTCTGGTAGGAAAACCGAATCAATGAGGGACTTCTACCTGTGTTATCCTGCAATTCTCACAAACACATTAGTCCCTCAACTAGGTTTGTCATCAATACTCCAAAACCTGTTGGAAATATGCCCTAGAGGCAATAATAAAAGTATTATTATATTTCATTGTTCATGATAATTGTCTTTTATTCATGCTATAACTGTATTATCCGGAAATCGTAATACACGTGTGAATACATAGACCTCAATATGTCCCTAGTGAGCCTCTAGTTGACTAGCTCGTTGTGATCAACAGATAGTCATGATTTCCTGGCTATGGACATTGGATGTCGTTGATAACGGGATCACATCATTAGGAGAATGATGTGATGGACAAGACCCAATCCTAAGCATAGCACAAAGGTCGTTTAGTTCGTTTGCTAGAGCTTTGCCAATGTCAAGTATCTCTTCCTTAGACCATGAGATCGTGTAACTCCCGGATACCGTAGGAGTGCCTTGGGTGTATCAAACGTCACAACGTAACTGGGTGACTATAAAGGTGCATTACAGGTATCTCCGAAAGTAGCTGTTGGGTTGACACGGATCGAGACTGGGATTTGTCACTCCGTATGATGGAGGGGTATCTCTGGGCCCACTCGGTAATGCATCATCATAATGAGCTCAAGGTGACCAAAGTGTTGGCCATGAGATCATGCATTACGGTACGAGTAAAGTGACTTGCCGGTAACGAGACTGAACAAGGTATTGGGATACCGACGATCGAGTCTCGGGCAAGTAACGTACCGATTGATAAAGGGAATTGTATACAGGGTTTGATCGAATCCTCGACATCGTGGTTCATCCGATGACAACATCGAGAAGCATGTGGGAGCCAACATGGGTATCCAGATCCCGCTGTTGGTTATTGACCGGAGAACGTCTCGGTCATGTCTACATGTCTCCCGAATCCGTAGGGTCTACACACTTAAGGTTCGATGATGCTAGGGTTATAAAGGAAGTTTGTATGTGGTTACCAAATGTTGTTCGGAGTCTCGGATGAGATCCCGGACGTCACAAGGAGTTCCGGAATGGTCCAGAGGTAAAGATTTATATATGGGAAGTCCTATTTTGGCCACCGGAAAATGTTCGGGATTTTTCGGTATTGTACCGGGAAGGTTCTAGAAGGTTCCGGAGTGGGGCCCACCTGCATGGGGGGACCCACATGAACGTGAGTAGTGGGGGAAAGGCCCCACACCCCCGGTCAAGGCGCACCAAGATCCCCCCTTAGAAGGAATAAGATCATATCCCGAAGGGATAAGATCAAGATCCCTAAAAAGGGGCGATAACAATCGGTGGGGAAGGAAATGATGGGATTTCTTTCCTCCCACCTTGGCCAACGCCCCAATGGACTTGGAGGGCAAGAAACCAGCCCCTCCACCCCTATATATAGTGGGGAGGCGCATGGGAGCTTAACACAAGCCAAGGCGCAGCCCCTCCCCTCCCCAACACCTCTCCTCCTCCGTATATGCTTGGCGAAGCCCTATCGGAGTACTGCTGCACCAACTACACCACGCCGTCGTGCTGCCGTTGGAGCAATCTTCCTCAACCTCTCCTTCCCCCTTGCTGGATCAAGAAGGAGGAGACGTCTCCCGTCCCGTACGTGTGTTGAACGCGGAGGTGCTGTCCGTTCAGCACTTGGACATCGGTGATCCGAATCACGTTCGAGTACGACTCCATCATCACCATCCCCTTGGCTAGCTTCCGCTCGTGATCTACAAGTGGTATGTAGATGCAAACTCTCTCCCTTGACTCGTTGCTTAGATAAACTCATAGATGGATCTTGGTGAAACCGTAGGAAAAATTTTAATTTTCTGCAACGTTCCCCAACAGTGGCATCATGAGCTAGGTCTATGCGTAGTTCTCTTTGCACGAGTAGAACACAATTTTGTTGTGGGCGTGGATTTTGTCATCTTACTTGCCTCTACTAGTCTTTTCTTGCTTCGGCGGTATTGTGGGATGAAGCGGCCCGGACCAACCTTACACGTACGCTTACGTGAGACCGGTTCCACCGACTGACATGCACTAGTTGCATAAGGTGGCTGGCGGGTGTCTGTCTCTCCCACTTTAGTTGGAGCGGATTCGATGAAAAGGGCCCTTATGAAGGGTAAATAGAAGTTGACAAAATCACGTTGTGGTTATTCGTAGGTAAGAAAACGTTCTTGCTAGAACCCAATTGCAGCCACGTAAAAGATGCAACAACAATTAGAGGACGTCTAACTTGTTTTTGCAGCGATTGATCATGTGATGTGATATGGCCAGAAGTTGTGATGAATGATGAATTGTGATGTATGAGATCATGTTCTTTGTAATAGGATTCACGACTTGCATGTCGATGAGTATGACAACCGGCAGGAGCCATTGGAGTTGTCTTTATTTTTTGTATGACCTGCGTGTCATTGAAGAACGCCATGTAACTCACTTTACTTTATTTCTAAACGCGTTAGCCATAGAAGTAGAAGTAGTCGTTGGCGTGACAACTTCATGAAGACACGATGATGGAGATCATGATGATGGAGATCATGGTGTCAAGCCGGTGACAAGATGATCATGGAGCCCCGAAGATGAAGATCAATGGAGCTATATGATATTGGCCATGTCATGTCACAACTATATAATTGCATGTGATGTTTATTATGTTTATGCATCTTGTTTACTTAGGACGACGGTAGTAAATAAGATGATCCCTTACAAAAATTTCAAGAAGTGTTCTCCCCTAACTGTGCACCGTTGCTACAGTTCGTCGCTTCTAAGCACCACGTGATGATCGGGTGTGATGGATTCTTACGTTCACATACAACGGGTGTAAGACAATTTTACACAGCGAAAACACTTAGGGTTAACTTGACGAGCCTAGCATGTGCAGACATGGCCTCGGAACACGGAGACCGAAAGGTCGAACACGAGTCGTATGGAAGATACGATCAACATGAGAATGTTCACCGACGATGACTAGTCCATCTCACGTGATGATCGGACACGGCCTAGTCGACTCGGATCGTGTAACACTTAGATGACTAAAGGGATGTCTAATCTGAGTGGGAGTTCATAATTTGATTAGAACTTAATTATCATGAACTTAGTCTAAAACCTTTGCAAATATGTCTTGTAGATCAAATGGCCAACGCTCATGTCAACATGAACTTCAACGCGTTCCTAGAGAAAACCAAGCTGAAAGATGATGGCAGCAACTATACGGACTGGGTCCGGAACCTGAGGATCATCCTCATAGCTGCCAGGAAACAATATGTCCTAGAAGGACCGCTAGGTGACGCTCCCGTCCCAGAGAACCAAGACATTATGAATGCTTGGCAAACTCGCGCTGATGATTACTCCCTCGTTCAGTGCGGCATGCTTTACAGCTTAGAACCGGGGCTCCAAAAGCGTTTTGAGCATCACGGAGCATATGAGATGTTCGAAGACCTGAAACTAGTTTTCCAAGCTCATGCCCGGGTCGAGAGATATGATGTCTCCGACAAGTTCTACAGTTGTAAGATGGAGGAAAACAGTTCTGTCAGTGAGCACATCCTGAAGATGTCTGGGTTGCACAACCGTATGACCCAGCTGAACATTAACCTCCCAGATGAGGCGGTCATTGACAGAATCCTCCAGTCGCTCCCACCAAGCTACAAGAGCTTTGTGATGAACGACAACATGCAGGGGATGGAAAAGACCATTCCTGAAGTGTTCTCGATGCTGAAGTCAGCAGAGGCTGAAATCAAGAAAGAACATCAAGTGTTGATGGTCAATAAGACCACTAAGTTCAAGAAGGGCAAGGGTAAGAAGAACTTCAAGAAGGACGGCAAGGAGGTTGCCGCGCCTGGTAAGCCAGTTACCGGGAAGAAGTCAAAGAATGGACCTAAGCCTGAGACTGAGTGCTTTTATTGCAATGGGAAGGGTCACTGGAAGCGGAACTGCCCCAAATACTTAGCAGATAAGAAGGCCGGCAAAACCAAAGGTATATTTGATATACATGTAATTGATGTGTACCTTACCAGTACTCGTAGTAACTCCTGGGTATTTGATACCGGTGCTGTTGCTCATATTTGTAACTCACAGCAGGAGCTGCGGAATAAACGGAGACTGGCGAAGGACGAGGTGACGATGCGCGTCGGGAATGGTTCCAGAGTCGATGTGATCGCCGTCGGCACGCTTCCTCTACATTTACCTACGGGATTAGTTTTGAACCTTAATAATTGTTATTTAGTGCCAAGTTTGAGCATGAACATTGTATCTGGATCTCGTTTAATACGAGATGGCTACTCATTTAAGTCTAAGAATAATGGTTGTTCGATTTATATGAGAGATATGTTTTATGGTCATGCTCCGATGGTCAATGGTTTATTCTTAATGAATCTCGAGCGTAATATTACACATGTTCATAGTGTAGATGCCAAAAGATGTAAAGTTGATAACGATAGTCCCACATACTTGTGGCACTGCCGCCTTGGTCACATTGGTGTCAAGCGCATGAAGAAGCTCCATGCCGATGGACTTTTAGAGTCTCTTGATTATGAATCGTTTGACACGTGCGAACCATGCCTCATGGGCAAGATGACCAAGACTCCGTTCTCCGGAACAATGGAGCGAGCAACCAACTTATTGGAAATCATACATACCGATGTGTGCGGTCCAATGAGCGTTGAGGCTCGCGGAGGATATCGTTATGTTCTCACTCTCACTGATGACTTAAGTAAATATGGGCATGTCTACTTAATGAAACACAAGTCTGAGACCTTTGAAAAGTTCAAGGAATTTCAGAATGAGGTGGAGAATCAACATGACCGAAAGATAAAGTGCCTACGATCAGATCGTGGAGGAGAATATTTAAGTCACGAATTTGGCACACACTTAAGGAAATGTGAAATCGTTTCACAACTCACGCCGCCTGGAACACCTCAGCGAAACGGTGTGTCTGAACGTCGTAATCACACTCTATTGGATATGGTGCGGTCTATGATGTCTCTTACTGATTTACCGCTATCATTTTGGGGATACGCTCTAGAGACAGCTACATTCACTTTAAATAGGGCACCGTCTAAATCCGTTGAGACGACACCGTATGAATTATGGTTTGGGAAGAAACCTAAGTTGTCGTTTCTAAAAGTTTGGGGATGCGATGCTTATGTCAAGAAACTTCAACCTGAAAAGCTCGAACCCAAGTCGGAAAAATGCGTCTTCATAGGATACCCTAAGGAAACTGTCGGGTATACCTTCTACTTAAGATCCGAGGGCAAAATCTTTGTTGCCAAGAACGGATGCTTTCTGGAAAAAGAGTTTCTCTCGAAAGAAGTAAGTGGGAGGAAAGTAGAACTCGATGAAGTACTACCTCTCGAACGGGAAAGTGGTGCAGCTCAGGAAAATGTTCCTGTGATGCCCACACCAACTGAAGAGGAAACCAATGATGATGATCAAGGTACTTCGGATCAAGTTGCTACTGAACTTCATAGGTACACAAGGACATGTTCCGCACTAGAGTGGTACGGCAACCCCGTCCTGGAAATCATGTTGTTAGACAACGGTGAACCTTCGAACTATGAAGAAGCGATGGCGGGCCCAGATTCCAACAAATGGCTTGAAGCCATGAAATCCGAGATAGAATCCATGTATGAAAACAAAGTATGGACTTTGACAGACTTGCCCGATGATCGGCGAGCGATAGAAAACAAATGGATCTTTAAGAAGAAGACAGATTCGGATGGTAATGTCACCATCTATAAAGCTCGACTTGTCGCTAAGGGTTATCGACAGGTTCAAGGGATTGACTACGACGAGACATTCTCTCCCGTAGCGAAGCTAAAGTCCGTCTGAATCATGTTAGCAATTGCCGCATACTATGATTATGAGATATGGCAGATGGACGTTAAAACAGCATTCCTTAACGGGCATCTTAAGGAAGAACTGTATATGATGCAGCCGGAAGGTTTTGTCGATCCTAAGAACGCTAACAAAGTATGCAAGCTCCAGCGATCCATTTATGGGCTGGTGCAAGCATCTCGGAGTTGGAATATTCGCTTTGATGAGATGATCAAAGCGTTTGGGTTTATGCAGACTTATGGAGAAGCCTGCGTTTACAAGAAAGTGAGTGGGAGCTCTGTAGCATTTCTCATATTATATGTAGATGACATACTCTTGATGGGAAATAATATAGAATTTCTGGACAGCATTAAGGCCTACTTGAATAAGTGTTTTTCAATGAAGGGCCTTGGAGAAGCTGCTTACATATTAGGCATCAAGATCTATAGAGATAGATCGAGACGCCTCATAGGTCTTTCACAAAGCACATACCTTGATAAGATTTTGAAGAGGTTCAAAATGGATCAGTCCAAGAAGGGGTTCTTGCCTATGTTACAAGGTGTGAGATTGAGCTCGGCTCAGTCACCGACCACGGCAAAAGATAAAGAAGAGATGAGTGTCATCCCCTATGCTTCAGCCATAGGATCTATTATGTATGCCATGCTGTGTACCAGACCTGATGTAAACCTTGCCGTGAGTTTGGTAGCTAGATACCAAAGTAATCCCGGCAAGGAACACTGGACAGCAGTCAAGAATATCCTGAAGTACTTGAAAAGGACAAAGGACATGTTTCTCGTTTATGGAGGAGACGAAGAGCTTGTCGTAAAGGGTTACGTCGACGCTAGCTTCGACTCAGATCCGGATGACTCTAAGTCACAAACCGGATACGTGTATATGTTGAATGGTGGAGCAGTAAGCTGGTGCAGCTGCAAGCAGAGCGTCGTGGCGGGATCTACGTGTGAAGCGGAGTACATGGCAGCCTCGGAGGCAGCGCATGAAGCGATTTGGGTGAAGGAGTTCATCACCGACCTAGGAGTCATACCCAATGCGTCGGGGCCAATCAAACTCTTCTGTGACAACACTGGAGCTATTGCCCTTGCCAAGGAGCCCAGGTTTCACAAGAAGACCAGGCACATCAAGCGTCGTTTCAACTCCATCCGTGAAAATGTTCAAGATGGAGACATAGAAATTTGCAAAGTACATACGGATCTGAATGTCGTAGATCCGTTGACTAAACCTCTCTCGCGAGCTAAACATGATCAACACCAGAACTCTATGGGTGTTCGATTCATCACAATGTAACTAGATTGGTGACTCTAGTGCAAGTGGGAGACTGTTGGAAATATGCCCTAGAGGCAATAATAAAAGTATTATTATATTTCATTGTTCATGATAATTGTCTTTTATTCATGCTATAACTGTATTATCCGGAAATCGTAATACACGTGTTAATACATAGACCTCAATATGTCCCTAGTGAGCCTCTAGTTGACTAGCTCGTTGTGATCAACAGATAGTCATGATTTCCTGGCTATGGACATTGGATGTCGTTGATAACGGGATCACATCATTAGGAGAATGATGTGATGGACAAGACCCAATCCTAAGCATAGCACAAAGGTCGTTTAGTTCGTTTGCTAGAGCTTTGCCAATGTCAAGTATCTCTTCCTTAGACCATGAGATCGTGTAACTCCCGGATACCGTAGGAGTGCCTTGGGTGTATCAAACGTCACAACGTAACTGGGTGACTATAAAGGTGCATTACAGGTATCTCCGAAAGTAGCTGTTGGGTTGACACGGATCGAGACTGGGATTTGTCACTCCGTATGACGGAGAGGTATCTCTGGGCCCACTCGGTAATGCATCATCATAATGAGCTCAAGGTGACCAAAGTGTTGGCCACGAGATCATGCATTATGGTACGAGTAAAGTGACTTGCCGGTAACGAGACTGAACAAGGTATTGGGATACCGAGGATCGAGTCTCGGGCAAGTAACATACCGATTGACAAAGGGAATTGTATACAGGGTTTGATCGAATCCTCGACATCGTAGTTCATCCAATGACAACATCGAGAAGCATGTGGGAGCCAACATGGGTATCCAGATCCCGCTGTTGGTTATTGACCGGAGAACGTCTCGGTCATGTCTACATGTCTCCCGAACCCGTAGGGTCTACACACTTAAGGTTCGATGACGCTAGGGTTATAAAGGAAGTTTGTATGTGGTTACCGAATGTTGTTCGGAGTCCCGGATGAGATCCCGGACGTCACGAGGAGTTCCAGAATGGTCCGGAGGTAAAGATTTATATATGGGAAGTCCTATTTTGGCCACCGGAAAATGTTCGGGATTTTTCGGTATTGTACCGGGAAGGTTCTAGAAGGTTCCGAAGTGGGGCCCACCTGCATGGGGGGACCCACATGAACGTGAGTAGTGGGGGAAAGGCCCCACACCCCTGGTCAAGGCGCACCAAGATCCCCCCTTAGAAGGAATAAGATCATATCCCGAAGGGATAAGATCAAGATCCCTAAAAAGGGGGGATAACAATCGGTGGGGAAGGAAATGATGGGATTTCTTTCCTCCCACCTTGGCCAATGCCCCAATGGACTTGGAGGGCAAGAAACCAGCCCCTCCACCCCTATATATAGTGGGGAGGCGCATGGGACCTTAACACAAGCCAAGGCGCAGCCACTCCCCTCCCCAACACCTCTCCTCCTCCGTATATGCTTGGCGAAGCCCTGTCAGAGTACTGCTGCACCAACTACACCACGCCGCCGTGCTGCCGTTGGAGCAATCTTCCTCAACCTCTCCTTCCCCCTTGCTGGATCAAGAAGGAGGAGACGTCTCCCGTCCCGTACGTGTGTTGAACGCGGAGGTGCTGTCCGTTCAGCACTTGGACATCGGTGATCCGAATCACGTTCGAGTACGACTCCATCATCACCATCCCCTTGGCTAGCTTCCGCTCGTGATCTACAAGTGGTATGTAGATGCAAACTCTCTCCCTTGACTCGTTGCTTAGATAAACTCATAGATGGATCTTGGTGAAACCGTAGGAAATTTTTTAATTTTCTGCAACGTTCCCCAACAAAACCAACTAGGGGTGGCACTAGATGCACTTACACTTGCATCATAAGTTTCTTCCGATAGCGTGTGGAGGAAGACTGAGTTTCTCATATCCAATGCTTCATATTGTGATATGAATACTGAAAACCATACACATACCCATAATATTCTGCGGCTGATTACTTGCATGGGAAAATTTGTTTGACTATCTTCCTTGATTGCAACCAATTCTGGCTTTATTTCGGATGATAACATATTTCAAGCATCATTTATTGCTGAGCCAAACTTTTCATATGATCCATACCTTTGGCTAAAAATATTCCGTTGGTCTTGCAACTGACTTGTATTTTTGCTGTCTGGATCATAACTGCTGTGAGGATTTGTACTGATGTAGACTTGATGCTGATAATCAATCCAAGACAGCATTGATATTCTGAGCAGATATTAATACTATAATTCAACCGACTGAGAAGACCATAATCTTTGGCTGAGCTTCTTCCAAATATTTGAAATCCTTATTGCTTCTTTGAGTCCGGTATCGGTTGACGAGAAATTTCCAATAAGGGGAAATAAGGTAACATAGAGGGCCCAAAAAGAAAGAAAGCCAAAGAAACCACTCAACTAAACAAGAGCACACAAAACAATCAATCCACACACAAACAAGGTCACATATTACTGCTAGTCACACAATATGCATGCCTACTTAAGCACAAAAATCTCGCGGGGTCTCAGGTTCTACGATCTAGCATGCTGTGATGGTGTGTACGAAGACGAACCACTGTGTGGAGGGGTTGGTGTAAACAAAGCTACACCAAGTGCTGGCCTAGTCACGTAGCAACTTGGACTAGCCCAGAGGCGAGCAGTTACTCGATAACTATGTAGTGGGACACGAATGTCACCACCACATAATTATCAAGCGGACATAAGAGATTCGTACTCATCCAAGGAATAGGGTAGCGGGGAAAATTGATTCTGCTGACATTGCCCTTTCATGATGACTAAGATCATTAAGGGTTGCCAAGACGACAAGATAAAATGGACGATCCGGGGTAGCAACATGTCTACCACCGAAACGATAGGTGACGCTGAAAGAAGGATATCGGTGCGATACCTGAGCACCATTTTCTACAAACAGTGTCGGGATCACTTGGCATCACTCTGATGGGACAGAAATGGTGCCAAACACCAAAGAATGAGCAAGAAAAAAACCTGGAAGAAAGGCAGGGGCTGAGCTATAGTGGATTCGAACAGATGCCAGCTACACCCACAAGATAAATCGTTAGCAACAAAATAATAAGGCTATATGCATGCTATGCAACAATCAAATGCAACAAGCAAGATAAACTCTATGCTACCAAATTCTAATGGTTTCTATAGCTCACGCTAACTAGGGCGTCCTACAGCCAGACCTGCTCTGATACCAAGCCTGTGGCACCCCGGCTTAAAGAAACCGAAACGCCCCGTATTTCAGCCCAGAGATCGAGAAGAAGTCTTCTGGAATACAACACTGCTTGACATAGAACAAATTAGCTCTTATTACAAAGGGTAATTATACAAGTGTCTGATGTTACATATAATCAAATCAGCACGGCGACACTACACCTGCGATACTACACTTGCTCTATGCTAGCAACGGAACAACTCATAGCAGCGGAATACTTCTAGCAGCGAAACAACGACAAAGGTGGTGAACTCCACTCTGCAGGGACTCTGGCTTGGACATGATCTAGCTCGCACGAGCGGAAACCTCGACAAGCAATCAATCAATCACGACATCTCCTGCAATCTGGCATGACACGCCAGGTCAGTACATTGAATGTACTTGCAAGCTCATGACAACCAAAAGCATCAAGGCAAAACAACAACATAACATTAAGCAAGTTAATTAATTAAAAACTACTATGATACGAAAGCAACTACTAAGCATGATATGAAACTAGTACAATACTGATAAACCACCATCTCAGATCTCAATAACCATCTCACTCTTGGCTATCCGGCCAAGTAATATACCATCTCAATCACCTCATGATCGACCAGATCACCTTGTGATCAAAACATCCACATGATCACCTTGTGACCACATCACAAACTAAATGATCATCCTCGAGATCATCTCAACATCATCATCAACATCCTGCCAAAATGTTACTGCTCACAATATCAACATATAAATCACCTGTAAGTCATTCTGTCATGTGAGTGTTAATCGAACAGTGTGACCTAGTACGAACTTGTTCCCATGACCGAGGACGCGGAAATCAATAGATTAAACACGCACACTCTGCAGAGGTAGCACACTTTACCCACACCACAGAACCCATGGCCTCACACTCCCATTCGTGTGGACCAACGATGTTCCGACAAAACCAACCTATCGCCATGACACTCTCCCTGCCACTCCGACCAACTCCCTTCTGGGATAAGTCATGGGTGGCCCTGTGCCTACCAAAGGCATCAACGGCCACCGTCGTAGCAAAACAAAAACGGTCCCAAACAGGGACAAAAAGGCGCCTAACAACAATTACAGAAACACAAGGTTATGTCCACCTACCTAATCAGGGTAGCGCACACCCATAACCTTCCCTCGTTGGAGGCACCGGCAAGAGGCATGACAATAGCATCGCATTAGGGCCTTCCCATAAAAGGCAAATGTGGTTGCACTGGAAAAGCCTGGTTTGGTGGCACCTAACCAACTAAATGACGGAATTTACCCCAAAGTATCTCTGTAGTAAATAATACTCCGATATCATCTATCAACCTTTAATCCAAGTCATAGCAATATCCAACAAATAATCCAAAGCATAACCTAGTCATATCATAATACTCCGAGGGCAACATAACACTACTATCATGATGAATTCAAGAAATATAATACTACTACTCTAATAGTAAGAACAAGCTATCCAGCGAAGATCCATATGGAAGCATCATCTCAGAAATCATACTCCAAAAACATAATCTCAACTAGCATCATGATGAAAACAATACTAGCCACTAATAATATTCCAAAGGCAACATTATATCCAAAGTAATACTCCAAATCATAATACCATCATGAAAATAATCATAATAGCCACTAATAATCCGAAGGCAATATGACATGCAGATAAGATGCAAAATATTAAACCTAGAACCAAAAACAATATCATGGCAATAGCAAGACCAAAATAATACTCCAAGAAATGCCATGACAACTCACAAGTAGCTAAAACAATATTTTAAACAAGTTCAAATAATTTAAACCATGTCACTGCATTGCAATCATGCAAATGGAGGGTGTGACTTTCTTGCTTGTAAGGATAGAGATGATCTTAAGAAATTATTATGCAAGTGGAAAGAAAAATCTTTGAATGCTAGAATACATTATGACCCTAAGTTTTCTATTTCACCTATCTTTGTTACTGATAAGGATTATGAATTCTCTGTCGATCCTGAGTTAATTTCTGTGGTTGAATCAGATCCTTTCCATGGTTATGAATCTGAAACTGTTGTGGCACATCTTACTAAATTGAATGATATAGGGACCCTATTTTCTCATGAGGAAAGCATTCACTACCACTATATTCTTAAATTGTCTCCTTTCTTGTTAAAGGGTGATGCTAAGTTATGGTTTAATTCTTCTGCTCCTGGTTGTGTGCTTAGTCCCCGGGATAAGATTTACTACTTCTCTGAAAACACTAGGCAAAATATAAAACTACCGCCCATATGAACCCGCTTGAAGACTATCAAACTCATATGCTTCTCCCCCTTTTGTCAGTAAGGACCAAAAAGGTTTGAAGACATAGAACACCTACTCGTCCCCGTGAGGAGTTGGTGAAGCAGCAGGGTCTTCGGTGTTGGTTGGCGGTGCAGACGAACTCGGTGCAGTGTTGATTCGCGCTGAAGGTGGTGAAGTAGCATTGTATTCATCATCGATGACACGTGCATTCACTGTTGCAGCAGAGGAGGAGAACTCAGAGCCTTCAAGAGATGGAGTACACCGCAGCACAGTCCTTCTTGGAGGTGTTGAGTCAAACTTGAAGCGTTCAGAGAAGCCATCCTCTTGAAGATCATCTTCAGAACACATAAGCGTCAGCCCTTTCCATGTACGCCGACAAGTATCATGGGCAACAAAGGCATTCTTGGTGGCAAGGTTGCGAATCCTGTTTACGTCCACCAAGAGGCTTTGCATTTGGCGCTTCAGCCAGTCATGATGCTTATCCTGTTTCTGATGAAGGGCAACCAGAAGTTCTCGGTCATTGAGAACACGAGATCGCTTCTTGGGCCGTTAGGCCATGGTGCTTTCAGTGGCTTCAGTGAGGGCACGATGAGGTGCACGTGTAGTACCAGCCAGAGGATAAACACAAGTGACTGCTTGAACTCCTTCAATGTTTTGAGAGAAGCTTTGATTCTCAGCATTTTAAAGACTAAGGGGCTCCTTGGCAGGCTCTGGATAGATGGCTTCAACTGACATATCAACGTCAGGCTTAAAGATCTGATGATTGCGAGCAAAGGGCTGATAGGTGACAACTGAGTGTAGTTTGATCAGCCGCATAATCCATGGAGCGTAGAACTTCAAGCCAAAGAGATCAGATACTGATGCAGCAAGTTGGTGGATGAAGAAGTCTTGTGCATTGAAGCATTTGCCGTGAAGAATATGGAAGACCAAAGTCTTCATTGCACCTTCCAGCTTTGCATGTGGAGAATGTCCTTTGATGGGCCAGAGAGTTCGCCTTATAATGTGATAGATAGTGCGTGGCAGATACTCAAGGTCTTCAACAAAGAACTCCTTAGGATATGCAGCATCTGGAGGCAAAGGCTTCATCATGCTAAGCATCTGACTCATGTTTGGTTCAGGCTTGTGAAAAATGCTCTCCATAGCTGCACTGTGAAGCTGACAACCAGGTTCATAAAGATCTCCTGGAGTGGGCAGACCAGTGAGCTCAATGATATCAAAGGCTTTGGCTTCGTGATGAACATTGCCTGTCATCCACTCAAGGACCCAAGTCTTCGGATCTCTGTTGTAGCCACGAATATGAAGAGTGGCATAGAATTGGAGCAGCAATTCTTCGTTCCAGTGCTCCTTGTCAGTGACGAACGGCAACAATCCAGACTCTCTGAAGCAATCCAGAGCTTCTTCCAAACAAGGCAGACCAGTTATGGCTTCAGTGTCAAGACGCATATGTGGGAAAATGCGACCTTGATTGTATAAGATGCATGAGTAATAACTGCGCTGCTGATAGCTCCAGAACCGATCAGAAGATATTCTTGCCTTAGAGTAGGGGTTCTTGGCGCTATCAAAGAAAGTGTTGTGTGCCTTGAAGCCATTGATATTGAATGATCCGGGTGTTGATGCAGTACCTGGAAACCTGGGCAACCTTGGCATTGGCTTCTGAACCTGAGGCCTGTGCTCGACGTGATAGTCAAACTGAGGACCAACAGCAGGCGGAGGAGTCAGAAAAGGCCATTTGACAGTGATAAGTTGGCCATAGTTGAATGCTTGCTCGATAGTGTGTGGCCTTGGTGGCAGAACAGGAGCAGTGGCATCAATAGAGGCATCAGGCTGCACATCTGTTGCAGGTGCATCATTGGCTTCATTGGCCTCTGGCACAATGATAGGTGCAGGCTCCACAGTGTCTTCAGCCATGACCACGACATTGGCTTCAGTGGTGTTAGTGGTAGCAGCCTCAGGATTCTCAACCTCCACTTCAGAAGCTGGAGGGTCGGTCACGTTCTCCTCGAGAACAACATCTTGGTGGGACGGGGGTGTAGCAACTCTTGGGGCTTCTTCTTCATCAGTTGATGCAGCCGGAACATCTTCAGCCATTTTGGCTTCAGATTCAGAGACAATCACAGTAGGAGTGGCATCTGGAAACACTTGACGTGCAACAGATTGGTGGTGCACTTCTCCTTCTGGAACGCTTGAAAGAGGGACTTGAGGCCTTGGTCCTTTGCGAAGCCTGCGTAGCGCTGGCGACGGCTGTGGAAATGGAGTTGGCTGGGCCTCAAGGTCGTCTTCTTCGTCTTTCACAGGTGGTGTGACTTGTTGTTGTTGGGGAGTACTCGGGTTGTCTTGTTGTTGTGGATGATCAACCCATGATGCATCCTGAGCAGTTGGCGTCAGAGGACGACCAATGCTGATGAGTTTGCTGTGCGTGAGCACATGCGATGATACCAGTTGGTGCTCGATCTGAGGAAGGACTTCATCATCTTCAACATTGTCATGGTGACCAATGTCTTCAGCAGCGGTGGGGTCAACTGCTGGAATGTCTTCAGCTTCAGGAGCCTCTGTGGAAGCAGGCTCATGAACTACTATCCGTCGTTCTTGATGTGAGGAATCAGGGCGAGCAACAGAGATGGGTTCTACAACAAGGGGCTCTGTGGGAGCAGCCCGATCTTTCTTGGTTCTGCGCTTATTCTTGGAGGGAGCGACATCAGAAGCATCAAGATTTTTCCTCTTTTTGGCTTCAGCCTCGGCAGTCCTCGTCTTCTTCAGTTCTGAAGCGGTTGACCGGACCTTTGGCTTCGAGCCAGTCATGCTGCTTGGAAAGACTATGCGTGGCTCTTCCCACCTTGAAGGTGCAGATTGGTCTGTTGATGGCTTCTTCTTCTTTGCAGCCATTCTTGGGTCGATGCCAGGACGACCAAGAGCCTTGCGCTTCTCAGCCTCATTGTAGGCTCGCACACACTTGTCAGCCAGGCTCTTCATGCGCTCACGAGAACCTTTAGCTTCTTCACGCTTCTTGAGAAAGGCTTCCTTGAGCTCGTGCAACATAATCTTGAAGTTTTTCACATCTTGCACGCTGAGCTTGGCCATGTGCTTCTTGAACTAAGCTTTCTCATAGTCGATCTTTTGCTTCAGTTCAACGATGCGCTGAGCTAGAGCTAGTTCAGAAGCAATGGCGCCAGTGAAGGCGACACTGAGGTCAATTGGAAGTTGCAGATCTTCAAAGCCGAGATTGGGCGTGTCAAACCACTCATCAATGAAGTTATGGATGATTGCCACATCAAAGAGAGGCAAATCATTGAAGATCTCTACTTCTTCCTTGCTCTTGATCAGTTGCTCAAGAGCGTCATCTGCAAGATCTTCATCGCTGGACAGATCAATGGCGTCATTGCGCAGAATAGCAGCAGCAGTCAGTGCCTGATCAGTACTCTTTCTCATCTCAGTCTTCTTGGAGATGCATGATAGATCTTCAGACTGCACACTATCTTCAGGAGGTGCAGTAGCCAGTGGCTTCGCCCGTAAGATTTTTGGTGCTGAGGCAGACTTTGAAGCATTAGGCTTCTTCAGCTTCTTTGGCTTCGGCGGTGCAGGCGCTTCATCAGATTCAGCGTCATCTGCAGGCTCATCCATGGCTGTCCCCTGAACCATGATATGAGTGATGAGACCTTCCAGGTTGTAGAAGGGCCCAACAAGATTGGGTTCAGCTTCGCGGGTGCCATCGGCAGGGGGAGCAGAAGGACCAGGGTTGAAGTCTAGTCCTAGTGACTTCTTGTTTTGCTTAGCTGAATTCTTGGCAAACTGGAAGTTGCGCTTGAACAGATTGTCGTCACGACACCATAGCAATGATGATGGTTCTGCATCCGCAGGCTGTGGTCCATGGACCATGCAGGGATAGAAGCCTTGTTCAATGGCTTCATCTCCGGACCTGGGTTAAAGATTTCTGTATAGGATGTCTCCCCATGGTCGCTTGATGGCATTCTTCTCAGCATATTCCTGGGTCACAAACTTGTACTTGAACCACGCTCGGCCCAGTATCTTCGAATGCATTGGATTCGTGTCTTGCGCTGATTGTAATCCTCTTTTGGATCTGTCTTGTACAGCTCTAAGAGGTCATCAGGCAGATCTCTTGATGTTCCCCCTCGACGCTGTCTGCCACCCTTCCTTGCTGATTTCTCTGTAGCCATGAACTTCAAACTGAATGGCTTCAACACGTTCAAAGGTTTCAAAGGCTTCTGCTTGATGGTTAAACATGAACTGGCTTCGGGAGAATTTATATGATGCTGTAAGAATTCTGCAAATGAATGCAGACTATGAGAACCAAGGGATTCTCCCACGGACATGTACCTGTGACAGCATTAAGGTGCGAGGGAAGGGGAAGAGCTCATATGCATTCTCAGAAGATTTTGAAGATAAATCAGTTTAGAAGACATTGACCTCATAGTGCGAAGATATTCACTCATAGATAGAGAGTTGGCTCCAGATTTGTACAAGTACAAGTGAGGAATCTAACTACTTTGTGAAGCATAAGTGAACATACTAGGCATATTATGAGATGCGGTATGAAATAGATCCAACTTGTGTGAACAGAAACTGCTTGTGGTGGAAAGTGATGAATCTATAGGATCAAAGGGGCCGTAAAAAGGAAGTTTTTTACCACACAAAGAACTGCTAGACGGAGTGGGAGAGGAGGCCGAGCAGTTCGATCATCCGTGCCCTAACTTTGCGACAGAGGACACCTACGGCGACGGCGGAGAAGACGATGTCCGCGGCCGGCGTGAAGACGACGTCGGTGAGGTTGTGGCAGCTAAGTGCTTCGTCGTCGGCGTCGTCGAGGGCTAGCGGTGGCGCTAGGGTTTGTGCGAGAGTGGAAGAAAGGATAATGACTGTGGTGAGGCGTGTATTTATAGGGACAGGGACGGCACAGTGTTATTACACAAGTGCCCCTGGCGATTCACATATGAAGGACACGTGGCCATCATGCAACATATCAGAGGTTGTTCCACGTTCCCATGCATGCCTGGATTGTCGGGTGGTCATTCCCACTTCTCCGGGTTTCAGGTGAAGGAATTAGCATTGAAAACAGACTTAATGTTTGTCTCTGTATCTTTTGCTGACAAGGACGCAGAGAAGATATTCGACAGTTTCAATAGAATGCATATGATTTGGAGAGATAGAGTTTGAGATAGAAAGCATAGAGAGGTTAGGGTCCGATCACATTCACTTAGTTCAAAAGATTCGACAAGAAGACATAGCTATAAGTGAATGCTGTAGAGGACAGAACACTAGTATATATATATAAGACAACACTATTCTAATCCCAGGATTAGAATAGTTATTTGGATCACGGCGCGCCCTATATAGGCGTCTTCCTGAACTCCCGAACCGTGGGAAAGAAAAAGAAAAAACCACAGCGCCCCCACTGTCCCCGCCGTGCCCCCATCTCTTCCCATCCCAATCTCGACCATCCCACCTCCCGCCACTGGGATCCAGCCAACGGCGAGTCGGCGTCCACCACCAACCCACCTCCCCGCCATCGGGATCCAGCCACCCAGCACGCTGGCGCCGCCCTGAACCCCGCAGGCACCCCGTGCGCCGCCGTCATGTCTCCTTCGCCGTCTCCATCCAGCGCACCTCCGCCACAACCACCGCCCCTCGAGAGCGCCGGTGTGCACAGATCCGGCCGGATCCCGACCGGAACGAGCCACCCCTGCACCTTCCGGTGACACCCGGCCTCCTACACCTCCCGGCGTCGGTAAAACCTCTCCATCTCCCAGTGATGTGCCATCACCTCCACCTCCCACAAGCGCTTCCCCTCCCCCATTTGCGCCGCCACCTCACGCCCCCCACCCTGATGCACCTCCTTCAGCTCCACCCGTCGCCGCAGTCCAACGTCTCCAACTGTAGCAGTTCATCACTGCCACGTGAGGTAAGTCAGGTCTCAACTTTTGCTCATCCTTCTTAGCTGATGATGTTGACGCTTCTGATTATGTTCAGTAACAGGAAAGATAGAGTCCTTCTAACGCTACATCACAAGTTAGAGGCCAAGTCGATGAACCATGTGGTTGCTAACAAGACATTTCCTTGGCTATTTACTCATGGGCATCGACGCCAAGCTACTCTTCGCCATCCGCATCCCAGGGGCAGTGCCTACCTAAACCAAAAGCATCCATCTCTCTGACTTGCTGGTGGTACCTCGCGATTAACATCGAACTCTTCCTGTCTGATTGCAGCACCGCTGACTTGCAGCAGCAAAATCGTGAAGATCTTGGCAAGGCTGCGGCTGACCCAGGTCCTCACCGGTGTCTTCCTCAAGGCCACCTAAGCAAACCTCAAGAGGCTTGCTGCTGTTGGACCGTTCGCACCTATGGGTAACTGACTGAATGAAAATATCTTCTCCATTGGTGTGGCTTGTTTCGCCAGTTTTGTACTAGTAGTTTACAGTGATTGAATGTTGTTAATTGGCGTCACGGTAGGTTCCCCAATTTGAAGAATGTGAAGGAGCTTATTTACAAGAAGGGTCGCGAATATTTGGACAAGGAGCCTTTCCCCCTTACCAGCAATGATCTAATCGAGAAGGTATAATTTCTGTGACATCTTCTAGAGAATGAGGTTCAGGCATTCGATTTAAGTAAAGCTTTGGCATGACTACGGCAGCCTAGTAATTGGCATAGGAAGTAATCAGCTAGGCGTGTCAGTGATCTATGCCTGTTAGCTTTCTTTAGCCAGTTCTACAATTTCTAAGAAACCTGAATACCTTCAGGGTTCAATTTTGGACCAATAATGTGTTGTCGCCTTTTCCTTGGATCCTTGATGTTGCCAGGCATTTAACTATTTTGGCGTGTGAGAACTGATGATGTTGCTGCAGCGCTTGTACAACACCTTTATTTTCATTTTTTCCCTTGATTTTGTGTCTCCCCACTTCGCACAATGTTCCTCTTTCTCTATATTAGATTGAACAAAAAATGCATGTGTGTGCATATTCGAACTTCAGAGAACCTGAACTCTCTCTTAATCGTTGTGGATGTTTTTTTATGCAGATGCAGGAGGAAGAAAAAGACAGCAATCAACACACACATTCTAAAAAATGTTGTTTTCACTTCCTTACTACAGCAATGTGAGAGACTATAAAAATGAGGAAGTTCAACCTTATCTTTGTGAAGGTTCAGTGAGTGTACCAGTAGCAGGAATTCGCAGACTGCAAAAAAGAAAGGATCCAAAAAATAGAGGACTTAGTTGGCCCACACACAACAGAAAAAACATCGGTCTGAAACATCATGTTGTGCAGTTTCTTGTTTCGTATTATTTTGTGAAGTTCAATGGTATGTATGGATGCAAAAAAGTATTTTTTTGATATGTTAGTTTCAATTCAAAAACTACAAAACACCAAGTAAGTTCAAATACTAGAATAAAAGGAAGTCCAAAAAAGAAGAAAAAGAACAGAAAACATACACGACATGAAAAACAAGAAAAAACAAAGCCTCACCCAGAAATTATTTACTCTCAAAGTTCATTGTCTTGATGCCCGTCGAGAAAATTTCACTAAGTCCAAATTGTAAAAAAATCGAAGTTCAAATTGTAAAACACATGTATTTCTCCGTTTCTAAAAATGAAACAAAGAAGTTCAAATAAAAAAAGATCAGTTTTACTTTTGTAAAAAAAAGACTTTCCCATTTCTAACAACAAAACTAACTAGTTAAACTAAAAAAGATAGAAATTTCATTTTTTGAAATATGAATTTTCCTTTTTTCTAAAAAAGTAAGAAGATCAAATTAAATAATATGAAAAAGAGTTCATTGTCTCTAGAAAAAAGGAATTCGCCTTTTTTAAAATAAACATCGAAGTTTAAGTAAAAACATAGAAGTTCAAATTAAAAATAAGAGAGAAGTCCGAAGTTTATAAAAACATAGAATTTACAAGTTAAAAAATTGATGCTATTTTTGGCATTTTGAAAACTACCCACTAATGGAGACGAATTTGGAAAAAATTGGTGGAAAAATTTGCTTCTCAAACATAATATTTCCAATGTTATATCATGCGCATTATTACCATAATATAATTTGAATGTTTTATGTATATCATTCAAAACAAGTCTTAGCATGTTCAAAATATGTTGTTAACTAGTCATGATTTGTAAAAAAAAATGCTTTCCAGTGCAATCATTTGCTCAAAAATCGATGAGTGCTTTAGGAGTTAGGGACAATTTTTTTACAGAGAAGTTCAAATTGAAAACGGCCAGAAGTTCACGTGCTGCATGGTGTGTGTTTTCATATGAGAAAAATAGAATAAAAAGTTAAAGTATAAAAATTTCGCTGCTAGAAGTTCAGGTGCTCAGCACAGGGAAGTTCAAAAACTTGTTGTTAGAGAGGTAATTGGCATTATATATCATTTGTGCAAGTCCGTTGAATGGGTGAGAAATTACGAACAAAAATGTGTGATAGAAGTTCAAAGTGAAAACAGCGGAAAGTTTTGATGATTATAGAAAACTCAGATTTTTCCCGTTATTAAATAATGGAAATAAGAAATTCAAAAAAATAACAAGAAGGTCAACTTTTAAAAATAGAGCTCTTCAAAATTCATAAAAAGATTAATAAATAAAACCAGGAAGTCCATATTAAAAAGATGAAGAAGTTCGATGATTACAGAAAACTTAGATTTTCCTCGTTATTCAAGAATGGAAACAAGAAGTTCAAAAATTAAATAACATGAAGTTTAACTTTTAATAATAGAGGGCCTCAAAATTTCGTGAAAGAAGATTAAGAAATAAAACCAGGAAGTCCATATTAAAAAGATGGAGAAGTTTGATGATTTTAGAAAACTCAGATTTTTCTTGTTATTCAAGAATGGAAAAAAGAAGTTCAGAAATTAAATAACAAGAAGTTCAACTTTTAATAATAGAGCGCTTCAAAATTTAATAAAAAAGGATTAAGAAAATCAGATTTAAAATCATAAAAAAAACTCATATATTTCCATGTATCCGAGATAAGATCAGATTGATAACTGCCAGAAGTTCACGTACTACACGGTGTGCATTTTGTATTAAAAAGAATAAAAAAAGCAAAGACTAAAAGTTTGTTGATATAAGTGCAAGTCCTCCGTCGGAGAAATTTTAACAAATATTGTGAGAGAGGTTTATACAAAAGAAATACCATTTGTGTAAAACTTGATGAATGGATGAGAAAATTACAAATGAAAATACGTCACAGAAGTTCAACGTAAAAACAACAGGAAGTTCACCTACTACACTGAATGAATATCAGATGAAAAACTTCTAAAATTGTCGCGAGTATGAAAAAATGATCAACATGGGAAAGTTGCATGTTTACAACAGCTTTCCACTGGTATATCACTTGCTCAATTCCGGTGAGTGGATGGAGAGCTATGAGCAGTGGATGGAGAGCTACGAGCAAAAAAACACGTGAAAAACAGAGTGAAGTTCAAGTAGACATGCCAAGAAGTTCAGGTTCTTCATGCGGTGCATTTTCGAAGAATCTGTTTCGCGATAAAGGCAGAACGGATGATCTCGCCATTTTTGAAATTACTTGAAAACAGCCAGGATTCAGAGAAAACCATCAACATGAAAAAGTTTCGCATTTTCCGTAGCTTTTCAGCGGTATATTATTTGCCCCATTCCGATAAAGTTTGTAAAAATTACGGCAAAATACGTTTTTAACCATTTTCAAAACTGACATAAAACCGTAATGAATTAGGAGAAACAATATATACAAAAAAAGTTTCGCATTTCTTCAAGCTTTCCAACGCCATATCATTTGCTGCATTTGGACATACGGTTAAAAAATTAGCTCGAAAAGACGAACTCGGTGGAACTTGTACTGTTTTCTAAATTACTTTTAAACCATTCAAAATTAGAAAAAAAAACTTTTAACATAAAAAAGTAGCGCATTTTCATAAGCTTTCCAACGCCATATTATTTGCCTCAATTGGATTAGCCATTTAGAAATGGCATCGAAAATATGAACTCAGGTGTTCGGTTTGCAAAATTTTACGATTTTCCAAATTACTCTTTAACCGTAGGGAATTAGAGAAAACTTTCAACATGTGGAAGGAGCGGGTTTGCAGAAGCTTTCCAACGCCATATTATTTGCCTCATTCTGATAAACGGTTTAAAAATGCAATCGAAAATACGATTCACGTTTTTTATATGAAGAAAAAATGGTTTTCAAAACTGCTCTTAAACCGCTTACATTTTGCCAAAAATTTAAGTTGGGTCATGATACTGATGTCCATAGCTATCGAACGGTATATCGTAAGCCCCATTTGGACACCTTTTAGCTGAAGTTCAACCTAGTACTCGGGGAAGGTCAGGCGTGTTACTCGGGAAGTTCATGTTGTGATTAGAATATTATTCTGATCCCGTGATCAGAATAGTGTTTATGTATATATATATATATGAGAATAGTGTTTATATATATATATATGAGAAAGACAATCAAATCAACATAGTGAAGATAATCATGAAGACAAGTTGAGATTGAAGCCAAACCAAATGGGAAGACATACCAAATGTAAGGCCATGAGTGAAACACTTCAAACAGAAAAATTTGGTGGTGGCGTTACCCATCGTATAGGAAGTATTAGACCCAGACACGGCGCATAATTATCATGGCGCTCCGAAGTCAAATTCCACATTAATGTATTCACACATAGAATGTAAGTCTTCATTGATTGAAGATATACTTTACTTCGTGTGTTGCACATCTAAGTCATCAATATGCATAAGTGTTAGGATGTGTGCCTAATCATAGGACATTTGAGGATTCCAAGATATTTAGCTCACACCGTAACTTGCAAAACCTCTTCTCATCCAAGGGCTTGGTGAAGATATCTGCCAATTGCTCTTCAGTGTTGATGTGTATGATATCAATATCTTCCTTCACAACATGATCTCTGAGAAAGTGATGACGAATCAATGTGCTTTGTCTTCGTGTGCTGAACTGGGTTGTTGGCAATCTTGATGGCACTTTCGTTGTCGCAGTAGAGTGGCACTTGCTTCAGATGAATGCCATAGTCTTTGAGTGTTTGCTTCATCCATAGAAGCTGAGCACAGCAAGATCCAGCAGCAATGTATTCAGATTTAGCAATGGAGAGAGATACACAGTTCTGCTTCTTTGAAGACCAACATACAAGTGATCGTCCCAGAAAATGACATGTGCCTGATGTAGACTTGCGATCCACCTTGTCCAGCATAATCAGCATCCGAGAATCCAACCAGATCAAACTCTGAGCCCTTTGGATACCATAATCCTAACGTTGGGGTGTAAGCCAAATATCAAAGAATTCGCTTCACACCTAAGTGATGCGATTCCTTTGGTGCCGCTTGGAATCGAGCACACATGCAAACACTAAGCATAATATCTGGCCTAGATGCACATAGATAAAGTAAAGAACCAATCATGGAGCGGTATACCTTTTGATCGAACTCTTTACCATTGTCGTCGGGACCCAGATGATGTTTGGCTGGCATTGGCGTCGTGAAGCCTTTGAAGTCTTGCATCCCAAATTTCTTCAGGCAATCTTTGAGGTACTTCTCTTGAGATATGAAGATGCCGTTGCGTTGCTGACGTATTTGAAGACCAAGGAAGAACTTCAGCTCACCCATCATGGACATCTGATATTGCTCTTGCATCATATATCCAAACTCTTCACTGTATTTCTGATTGGTGCAGCCAAAGATAATGTCATCCACATATATTTGGCACACAAACAGTTCACCATCATATGTCTTCGTGAAGAGAGTGGGGTCGAGGGAACCAGGTTTGAAGCCTTTGCTCTTCAGGAAGTCTTTGAGTGTGTCATACCAAGCCCGAGGGGCTTGTTTGAGGCCATACAGTGCCTTGTTGAGCTTGTACACCATATCAATATGTTTTGGATCTTCAAAGCCAGGCAGTTGTGCAACATACACTTCTTCTTCAATCTTGCCATTGAGAAAAGCGCTCTTCACATCCATTTGATACAGAAGAATGTTATGATGATTTGCATAGGCCAGCAGTATGCGTATGGCTTCAAGTCTAGCCACAGGAGCAAATGTTTCATCGAAGTCAATCCCTTCAACTTGAGTGTACCCTTGAGCAACGAGACGAGCTTTGTTTCTGACAACTTGACCATGCTCATCTTGCTTGTTGCGATATATCCATTTGGTTCCTATTATATTGTGCTTGCGAGGATCAGGACGCTTAACCGGTTCCCATACATTATTCAGCTCAAACTGTTGAAGCTCTTCTTGCATAGCTTGAATCCATTCAGGTTCCATGAAGGCTTCTTCAACTTTCTTGGGTTCAGATATTGAGACAAATGTGAAGTGCCCACAGAAATTTGCTAGTTGTGTTGCCCTTGAACGAGTGAGTGGACCTGGTGCATTGATGCTATCAATTATTCTCTCAATCTGTACTTCATTTGCAACACGAGGATGTACAAGACGAAGATTTTGCTCTTGCTGATCATTGTCATCGTTAGAAGGATTGTCTTTAGGCTGAGCATTGTCTTCATTTTGATCAGGTGCGGAGATGATAAGTTCCTCTTTAGGCTGAGATTCAGATGGTATGATTTCTCTAGTTCCCATAAGTTTGATTGATTCACTGGATGGAACTTCATCTAGCACGTTTGGCAGGTGCTCTCTTTGTGAGCCGTTAGTCTCATCGAACCGCACATCCACTGTTTCAACCACTTTATAGTGAAAAAGGTTAAAGACTCTATAGGAGTGCGAATCCTTTCCATATACAAGCATAAAACCTTCATGTGCTTTTGGTGCAAATTTTGAAGTGTGATGTGGATCCTTGATCCAGCACCTAGCACCAAATACTCTGAAGTAACTGACATTTGGCTTCTTGACAGTAAGGAGCTCATAGGATGTCTTGTTGAGAAGCTTGTGAAGATAAACACGGTTGATGATATGGCATGCAGTATCAATGGCTTCAGGCCAGAACTTTCTTGGAGTCTTGTATTCATCAAGCATCATCTGGGCCATCTCAATAAGTGTTCTGTTCTTGCGTTCCATGACGCCATTCTGCTGCGGTGTGTACGAAGCTGAGAATTCATGTGTAATACCCAAAGTATCAAGATAAGTGTCTAGACCAGTGTTCTTGAATTCAGTGCCATTATCACTTCTGATGTGCTTGATCTTGACGCCATAGTTGTTCATGGCTCGATTGGCGAAGCGTCTGAAGACATCTTGAACTTCAGTCTTGTAGAGGATTATATGCACCCAAGTATATCTTGAATAATCATTAACAATGACAAAGCCATAGAGACAAGCAGTAGTAGTAAGAGTTGAGTAATGAGTGGGACCAAAAAGGTCCATGTGGAGCAGTTCGAAGGGTTGAGTCGTTGTCATGATTGTCTTCGAGGGATGCTTGGCCCTCGTCATCTTTCCTGCTTCACAGGCATCGCATAAGTGATCCTTCTTGAACTTGACGCCCTCGATGCCTATGACATGCTTCTTCCTTGCAAGGGTGTGGAGGTTCCTCATGCTAGCATGCCCTAGCCTCCGATGCCAGAGCCAGCATTCAAAAGCTTTTGCTAGAAGACATACGGCAAGTGGTGGTCCTGCTGAGAAATCTACCACTTACAAATCATCTTTCCGATACCCTTCAAACACTAGAGACTTGTCAAATTCCATTAGAACAAGGCAACGATATTTTCCAAACATCACAATCATGTTTAAATCGCAAAGCATTGAGACAGGCATTAAGTTGAAACCAATGGATTCAACAAGCATGACTTTATCCATGTGTTGATCCTTTGAGATTGCAACTCTACCTAGACCCAATACCTTGATTTTACCAGTGTCAGCAAATGTGATGTGACTTTTTGTCAGATGGACGTAAGGTTGAGTCCATGAGAAGGCTTCGCTTGCTAGTCATGTGATTAGTACACCCACTATCAATAATCCATTCTGAAGCAGTTGGTGTCGTACCCTACAGTGCAGTTAGGGGGATAGGCTTCACGAAGAGAATTGTGAAGCATAAACATTTGACGAGCAAGTGGATTATGAAAGCTTCGATCGAGGTTAGGACTGATAGGGAAAGTGGCAAGCGACTCAGGAACAAAATACATAATAAGACCATTTGGGCATTTGATTTTGCGCCCTACAAGATGTTTAAGGTCCCCAGCAATGGCTTCAGACGATTTTGGTTTTCGGCTGGAGACCTTTCCCTGCAAAAGAGAGTTAAGCTTTCTTAGCCACCCACATCTTCAAGGGTGGCTTCGAAGCAATGAGTCTAAGTGCAGCATCTGAGAACTTTGGCTTTGGAGCCCTAGAAAAAAGTCTTATAGGTGGACAATAGTACTCATAAGGATAAGCAGAATAGTTTTTGGTCTTATGAACATGGCGGTTTGATGAAACACGCTCATATTCATAGGCCTGAGTAAGGTTTCCCTCCAAAACATTTGCGTTAGTGCGACTCAGGTGAGTCCTTTGTCTGTATGAAGCCTTTGGACTATATGAAGCCTGTGGTCTGGGGTTTGTCTTCTTTCACTTGTGGTGTCATGACGACATTCACAGGAAGATTCTCCAAACACCTTTTCGGCACCCAGACTTTCTTCATAGGCGGCCCATTCCTGCAGTTACTACCAATATACCTGGCAAACACTTCACGATTCTGATTCTTAAACAGTTTATAGTTAGCATCAAAGGATTCATCAATAACAATGGGATTAGCACAAGTGAAGCCAGATAGGGTGGATGGATCCGCTGAAGGTTCCTTTGCTGCAACCCATGTGGTTTTGGGGTACTGCTCAGGTTTCCAGTAAGAGCCATCAGCATTCATTTTCCTTTCGAACCCAACACCCTCTTTCCTAGGGTTTCGGTTCAGGATCTGCCTTTTGAGGACATCACATAGTGTCAGATGCCCTTTGAGACTTTTGTACATCCGTGTTTCAAGCAGTGTTTTCAACCTAGAATTCTCATCAGCAATAGCAGTGGTATCCTCGGCATAGGGGCTAGTTACCACATCAACAGTTGAACATATTGCAATAGTAGCAGCAGTAGAACACCCAACAACAAAAGTAGCGTTGTCACGCTCGATGCATTTAAGACATGGTGGTTCAAATCCTTCCTGAGCTGAACTGATCTGTTCGGCGTGAAGTGACTCGTTTTCCTTTTGAAGATCTTCATGAGCCGCTCTAAATTTCTCAAGATCTTGCTTCCTTTGAAGATAATCAAAGGAAAGCTTTTCATGAGTTGTTGAGAGCGTTTCATGACGACTTTCAAGTTCCTCATACTTAACGTGAAGATTTTTTATGTCTTCAATTAAGGACTGAGATCGAGTCATTTCAGCGTCTAACAGATCATCGCTTTTGTCTAATAGTTTTTGAATATGTTCCATAGCTTTCTGTTGTTTAGTTGCAATTTTAGCAAGTGATTTGTAGCTAGGTTTGGAACCACAATCAGAGTCATCTTCACTAGATGTTTGATAGTGAGTAGTGCGTGTGTTTACCTTGGCACCGCGTGCCATGAAGCAGTAGGTAGGAGCGGAGTAGTCCTTGTCATTTGCATTGGTGTCGGTGATGAAGTCATTGTCTTCTGTGTTGAAGATGGACTTGGCAACGTATGATGTAGCCAGACTCGCAACGCCAGAATCGGACTCCTCCTTAGACTCCACCTCCGCCTCCTTAGAAGCGGACTCCTCCTCTGAATCCATTTCCTTGCCAACAAACGCACGTGCCTTGCCAGATGAGATCTTCTTGTGTGATGAAGACTTTGAGGAAGACTTGGAAGAAGACTTTGAGTATTTCTTCTTCTTCTTGTCGTCAGAGTCATACTCCTTGCTCTTCTTCTTCTTCTTCTTGTTCTCATTGTCCCACTGCGGACACTCAGAGATGTAGTGGCAAGGTTTCTTGCACTTGTGGCATGTTCTCTTCTTGTAGTCATGAGCAGAAGCTTCATCATTCCTTGAGCTTGATCGTGAATACTTTCTGAAGCCTTTCTTCTTGGTGAATTTTTGGAACTTCTTCACAAGCATAGAAAGCTCCTCTCCAATGTCTTCAGGATCATCAGAACTGTTGTCAGATTCTTCTTCAGATGAGGAGACAGCTTTTTCCTTCAAGGCACGAGTTCGCCCATAGTTGGGACCGTAGATGTCTCTTTTCTTAGAAAGCTGAAACTCATGTGTGTTGAGCCTCTCAAGTACGTCAGACGGATTGAGTGTCTTGAAGTCAGGACGTTCTTGAATCATCAGGGCTAGGGTGTCAAACGAGCTGTCATGTGATCTCAGGAGTGTCTTGACGACTTCATGCTTGGTGATCTCAGTGGCGCCGAGAGCTTGAAGCTCATTTGTGATGTCAGTGAGTCGATCAAACGTGAGCTGGACATTCTCGTTGTCATTTCTCTTGAAGCGGTTGAAGAGGTTGCGAAGGACACTGATTCTCTGATCTCTCTGGGTTGAGACGCCTTCATTGACCTTGGAGAGCCAGTCCCAGACTAGCTTAGATGTTTCCAAAGCACTCACGCGGCCATACTGTCCTTTGGTCAGATGACCATAGATGATGTTCTTGGCAGTGGAGTCCAGTTGAACGAACTTCTTAACATCAGCAGCGGTGACACCTTCACCAGCCTTGGGAACGCCATTCTTGACGACATACCATAGGTTGACATCAATGGCTTCAAGATGCATGCGCATATTATTCCTCCAGTAGGGATATTAGTTCCATCGAACACGGGGCATGCAGCGGAGACTTTAATTATCCCTGTAGTCGACATAGCTAAATCTCCAGGTGGTTAAACCGAATCACACAGAACAAGGGAGTACCTTGCTCTGATACCAATTGAAAGTGCTAGTGATCGATTAGAGGGGGGGGTGAATAGGCGATTTTTATGGAAGTCTTCAAAACATGGAAGTTTCAAAGACAAACGATAGAAATAAACCTATTACCATGCATCGGAAGGTAGACTACACTAGGAAAACCATAGTCAAGTATTCAATGAAGTGAAAGCACAATGACTAATAGCAGCTAGGAAGTAAGGATTAGGTAGGAAGATATTGTGAAGCCAATCAGAACAAGCAGTCACTCAGTGAAGACAAAAGATAAAGCAATCATACAATGACTTCATAAGGACCAACAGTAAGTAAAGGGAAGGGAAGGATGAAACCAGTGACTCGTTGAAGACAATGATTTGTTGCACCAGTTCCAGTTGCTGTGACTACTATACGTCTGGTTAGGGCACACAGTCCCGGACACCCAGTCCTGAACACGCAGCTCAGGACACTCAGTCCTCACCGTATTCCCCTTGAGCTAAGGTCACACAGACCTCGCCAATCACTCTGGTAAGTCTTCAAGGTAGACTTCCAAACCTTCACAGACTTCGTTCACCGGCGATCCACAGTGACTCTTGGATGCTCAGAACGCGACGCCTAACCGGCTGGAGGATTCACAGTCCTCAAGTGTAATAAGTCTTCAGATCACATAGACAGGAAGACTTAAGTGATGCCTAACACTCTTTGGCTCTGGGTGTTTAGGGCTTTATCCTCGCAAGGAATTCTCTCTCAAAGGCTTCGAGGTGGGTTGCTCTCAAACGACAAAAGCCGTACTCTAACTCTGAACAGCCAACCGTTTATGGTTGTAGGGGGTGGGCTATTTATAGCCACTGGGCAACCCGACCTGATTTGTCCAAAATGACCCTTGGTCACTAAGGAACTGACACATGTTCCAACGGTCAGATTTCAAACACACACGGCAACTTTACTTGGACTACAAGCAAAGCTGACTTATCCAACTCTGGACAAGATTTGCTCTCATAGTCTTCACTCGAAGACATAGGCTTTTGCTTAAGCATCACTTCAGTCATTCTGATTGGTTCTCTTGGACCCCACTTAACAGTACGGTGGTTCCTATGACTCAACGAAGAAAAACATAGAACGACGAAACTGTTAAGTCTTCGCGCTCCATAGTCTTCACGCGATGTCTTCTCTTATCATAGTCTTCAATGTGAATGTCTTCACATACCACCTCTAACTTCAATGTCTTCATACATTTTTAGGGGTCATCTCTGGTAGGAAAACCGAATCAATGAGGGACTTCTACCTATGTTATCCTGCAATTCTCACAAACACATTAGTCCCTCAACTAGGTTTGTCGTCAATACTCCAAAACCAACTAGGGGTGGCACTAGATGCACTTAGTCCATCGGTCATTGAGGGTGTCCTGTTCAGCCTTGATTTTGTGTTTTTTCTTGTTTAGGCCGCGGGCGGTGGCTAAAAGCCCCCGCTTGAACCGTTCCTGCTCTAGAGTGTCTTCGGGAACGATAAAATCGTCATCCCTGAGACTGACCTCCTGTTTAGAGAGTGGGAGGTAGTTGCTATCCTCAGAGTCTTCGTCGCTTTTCGGATTGAGTGAGCCCTCCTGCCCCGCGGGGTCATCCTAATGATACTCGTTGGCTGTGTCTCCAATGAGGTCATCCATGTTATTTACGGTGTCGTTCTCTACTGAATCTACATTGCTTGTGTGGATTCGAGACGGTTTTCGTCGACAACGCTGTTTTTGGCATTTGGGAGGCTCATTAGGAGTGCCGTTGTCACCCTTTGGGATGTCCACCATGTAAATGTCATAGGTGGATGTGGCCAACCTGTGACCCATGATGGGGGGACCGACCGTAGCATTAGCCATGGTCGCGTCCACCTCGTCCATGTATTTGACATTCTCCGAATTATAGTCTAACATATCGGTTAAATCATCGATAGTTGGTACCAAATGGGTGGTGGGCGGGGTGCAGAATTCCTGTCGAACGCCTAGAAGGGTCGTTGATTGAAGGCGGAGGGCAGGTTCTCCTGGATAGTCATTTTCTGAATTCGGTCTAGCGCCTCATTCAACATATCGAGGGTTGACGGACTTGAGGGCTCCAGGCCAGATTTTTTGGTGATGGAGCGGAGGTTATTTTGTGACTCAATGGATCCTTGGTCCCGGCCGGGCCTATCTTCAGGATTCGGGACCGAAACCTCGAGGGGCACCGGATTGTCCTCGGAAACTAAGGGTGTGCTTTGACCCTCCCATACACCTTCCACACCAATGTTTGAGGTAGGGTCATTTTGGGCCGGGGGTGACCCCTCGATGCTATTCGCCGACTCAGGGTGCAGGCTCAAGGACAGTAGGGGGTTCTAGGGAGGAGCTCGGCCGAGATCGAATCTTTCCCTCTGACCTCTGGTTCTGCCTCGATGGTTGGGGAAAAATCCTCCGCCGATGTGAGTTCGGTTAACAGTGGGGTAAGGTCCCCTCTCTCAGGGAGTCCCTCCTGGCTCGAAGCCACTTGGTGGACCGAGGTCCATTCACAGATCGGATCAAAGGTATACATCAGGGCAGGCGTGGCAGGGCCTGCGGGGGTGGTGAATCCGGCAAAAACCAAATCCCCTAGTGCGTTAGTAACGTATTCCAGATTGCCGAATCGAATCCGGTGTTCAGGAAGGAAGTTGTCGACCTGGTCAAGACAGCCAGTCAAATCAGCGTGCAACATGATGCTGCCAAAAGCGAAGAGTTGTCCAGGGACGAAGAGATCCATGGGACTGATGTCCTCTCCAAGGACTAAAAGCGGCATCGATCCTTCCGGCGATCAAACATCGGAACTCCCAATGAAAGCACCAATGTCGGTGTCAAAACCGGCAGACCACGGGGTAGGGGGTCCCGAGCTATGGATATAGGATCGATGGGTAACAAGGGACGACGAACACAATGTTTACCTAGGTTCAGGCCCTCTCGAAGAGGTAAAACCCTACGTCCTGCTTGATTGTATTGATTGTATATCGTGGTTTATAGAGTAGACCTACCTCGAGATCAGTATGAGCTAACCCTAGGCTATGGGGGATGAAGATAGCTCTCCCTCTACAGATTACAACCCTCAGTTTATGTAGACACCGATATGGATAGGGTTACCGAAGATAGATTACAATTAGGAATCAAAGAAATTCTACGCCTTCTTGACTTGGAGGGCACACCACGGCTTCATAGATCTCCTATCATAGTACGGCTCCACCAGTCCGGCCCATCTATAATGGGATGTCGCCACGAGGACCCCTTAGTCCATGACTCCCTCACCCCTTTGTTCGATATACTCTCGGTCCTAACAGTAGGATTGGAATATCTTGTTCTCAACACATGAGTAGGTGGTTCTCTCCCAAAAAATGTATGGTGGAAGTGTAGGCACGTTCTGATGGCTCTCTCACATATTGAGAAGGGGTTGGAGGGGTATATATAGCCTCCACACAAAATCCAACCATTACACACATTTGACCAATCTTGGTGAGACCAAATGGGTAAACTCGGTGGGACCGATTAGTTCAAAATTTGAATGTTAGGAATCTCGGTGGGACCGACTGGAACAACTCGGTGGGACTGATGTGCTGGCATTGGTATGCATCGGTCCTAAACAAACGGTTTTTAACCCCTTTCCGCGACGACATTTGGAACCGTCGCCAAGTGAGTGTGTGCGATAGGGTGTCCTTCCCACACGATGCAGAAATCGTCAAGGATAGGCCCTCCTGGGACCCAGGCTGGGGCCATGTGCGATCGGGTGAGGCATCGAAACCCAATCATTTCCGTAGGTATATACATCCCACGCGGTAATCTGAGAAAATCATTTCCGTAGGTATGTACATCCAACACGGTGAATCCCAGAAAAACATTTCCATTTGTATGTATATCACACAGAATCAATCCAAGGAATGTGTTTCTGTTCTTATGTACATCCCACACAGTCAATCCAAGGAACACGTTTCCGTTCGGACGTACATCCCACATAGTTTTATGTGTAGGCTCGTGTGTGAAAGGTGTAACTATCACACACGGTTTTCCATGGTTAACCGTTTGCTTTTATCAACTATATCACACACGATTTGATGAAGAAAACTGTGTGGCATTGGGCTAACCATCGCAAGCGCTTTTACTGCTAGAACCGTTTGCAAAGGTCCATGACACATTTAGCAGGTTTATTAGTTTACAATCAATAATTCCAGTATTACGCAAATTCACATTTCGTATCGAATAGATGTTTGCCAATTTCATATCAGTACATAAATATATTATAACATCACAATACGGTAGCTACATGAAAACATCACAGCACAACATATAGCTAGTTCAACTTCATAAGAACAATATATTCATTTCCCTAATCGAGATCATCCAGGCTCGTCTTATCCACCTCTGCTTTCAGTTCAGTAAGAACCCGTTTTGCACGGGCCAACTGGGAAAGTGCCTTCTCCTTCGCCAACACCATCTTACCAAAGTCTGATTTAAAAAATCTAAGCTCATTCTCCACCTTCAAGTTTTTATCCCACATCTTGAAATATGCTTCAGCGTTGACAACACTTTCTCTAAGCCTACGTGTGTTCTCTTCCTCGTACATGCTCCAGAGCATCGCAAGGCACATCTTCAAGGACTGTGGCCACTCTTGATCAACCCACTCCAAGTAAGAATAGTTCCGTTCATCCAATAATATTTAAAAGTAGATCAGTCACAATTATAGGGGAAATGAGTTTATAGCAACATAGAAAATCACCAATGTTTATTTTGAAAAACTTAAGAAACATGTTAATTATGACATATCTTCTCAAAAAGATCAATGTGCAAATGAAATAATTGGTACTGAGACAACAACAAAATTCTGGAACATCAGAAGTTATAATTAACTACAATGATGCTACAAGTTCTTACTCATGTACAATAAATAACAAATTGAACATTTTACGAGGAAGGTAAATATAACTACAATAGTATAGCGAAAGTGTTTGGATGACAACAAATTGATACTAACAGGTCTGTACATGCACAAATTTAGTAACATAGAACTAATAGCACTAAGGCCGTCCACTATGTATGCCAAAGCTGGGGTAAAGACAACTATTGCTACATCTCGCACCGGTGCCCTGCACTGGCGAGCCGATTCAGCGGAAAAAAATCAGGGACCCGGACTCTGGAGCACGTAGTTGCTCTGATGCCCAGTTCCTTCGTGCCATAAATATTTAGTATTTTACTGCTTGGCTGCTCGGATGTGTGGACCAAAGTTAGCTGCACAAATTGCTAAAGCGGTGCCAAATAATTTTCCAATGGCACCGCTGATGAGATGGCAACAATTTAAGATACTAGGTACAAACCGTGACACTGTCTTAGGATGCATTTTGTTGAAGGTGTGGTTATGGGTTGGGACCGTGACAGTGTCTGAATCACATCTAACAAAATGAGTTGTAACAACGAAAGAGTGTCTAACCTTCTCTGCACATGCCAGAAACTTCCTCCCACTATCCATAGAATCAAGCGCAACTAGCTTCACGCATGGAGATTGATGGTGACAACGAGCAGATAGATCTTCAGCCACCCCGCTCCATTCGTTGCCATTGATGGTATTAGGGAGCTACAAGAGGAAGAAATGACTGAAATCGATCGTCGGGTAAAAATCCTTCATTCCAAATCATAGCCCGAGAGAGAGAAGAGAGGCATACCCGGGTGGTGAAGGAGTAGTCGTTGGAGGAGGAACCGCTGGAGAGGTCTTTGAAGAAGACCATGGCGACCCCGATGGTAGGATGCGTGACAGCGAGAGCTAGGAAGCGGCTATAGCTTAGCAAGGAAGGACGAAAGGAGGAAACAGGGGAAATGTGACTTGTGGTCGGGGAGAAAAGGGGTGGGGAAGGGGAGCGGGGGTAGATATTTTGGCGGTAGGCCAAACTTTTGGAAATGTGGAGGGAAACTTTGCGCGTGGTGCCGGCGTACCATTCACTTTGAACGGTTGTGTGCATCGTAAACGATTCTTCTGCTTTACGCGCATGGGATGACTTTGATAATTCAAATTTTGGTGGAAATTTACCCTGGTACGTCATTGCATAATTTAACATCGCTTGCTAATTTGAGCACACAAAAGAGCGTACAGCAGACATACCGCACTTACTAAATCGAGCAATTTTAGTAATTAAACAGAGCCAGTTGACCTAAACATTGCTCTAACAAAAGGCTAGCATTAAAAACAAAGCCTAAGTACACATAATTTTTAGAAATCCGCCGCTGCGCCAGCCTATGCATCACCGATGTGAGATGAGACGTCGATGACTTGTCCTGGCGACATGTCGCCGTTGGTGGACTCCGCGTCCCCCCTGCTGAAGTCGACCGCGTCCTCGTCCTTGTCCTCGGCGCCGCCCTCAAGGTTGTAGTACTCGTAGTAGTGGATGCGCCAGAGCTCGCGTTGGTACTCCACCGCCGATTCCTCGACGGACAAACTCTTCTCTACCTCGACCTCGGCCACGTGCAACTCCTCCTCCCGGCGCTCCTCGATCTCCGCCGCCTCCTGCATGTCCAGCTCCCGCTCAACAACCTCATGAGGAAGCAGGTGCTCCATGGCCACCACCGGCTTTTCAGACGTGGGTTGCATGCTGGAGTCCGAGGTTGCCTGGAATATCTTGGCGTGTGCATCCTCGATCTTGGCGTGGATGCCCTCGACCCAGTCCAGTGCAACATCAGTGGCACGGACGACAGCTCGAGCGCTCTCAGCGTTTGCAGCCGCCGTCGCAACAGCAGCTGCAGCCGTCTTGGCTGCTGCAACTGCCCTATTGGCTGCCGCAGACGCCCTCTCAGCAGAAGCAGCTGCGGTCAATGCGGATGCAGCAGCACTCTCGGCGTGGGCGGCCGCGCTCGGGGGGGGGGGGATGCGGCCATCGTACTCACCTTCACGAAGCGTTTCCACGGTGTCATCTTTGCAAGAAGGGGGTGAAGGAATGGGGGTCAGGATTCATGGATTCAGGGGTTGCCGGCACTGGAGCAGACGAGCCGGTGAAGCTTAAGGAGGGAGACTTAAATAGACCCAGATATTTTCATCGCAAACGGTTCCTAGAAAACGACTGTGTGTGATGTTGTAGATATTTTTTATTACCTATGAAAGAAGAATTTGGAGTATAGTGGCAACGGATGGTGTTATAAATGTACAGAAATTTTGTAGTACTAATACAACTATCATGTCAAATTCTGGAAAATTTCAGGGGTCATTTGACCTTTTAAGACATTTAAGTGATTTTCTAGCCATTTAATGACCGTAATTGAAATTTGAACTACATGTACATGTAACAGCTAACCATAACGGTTTGAAAACTCATATTTAGTGTACTTGTGTGTGATTTAATTCCATGGGCAGTAAATTGGAAGGAATTTTCAAACATATTGGTCTCAAGGCTATGACGCAATTAAACATGGAGTGACATGGCATTTTAATTCCAAAAAATAAAAAATACCAGAAACACATGAAACCTTGGTCGATGTAATGTCATGCCACCAAGATGATGTGGAAATTTTTTTGGCATGTTTGACGAAAGTTTGGACACACACCCCTCAGAAACCGGAGCAACTAACTAGAGGCTCGTGGTTCCGAGAGGGAACAATGCATGTTTGATGATGAGCGGGAGATAGCTTCCTCTTACGGCCTTCAATATTTTTATATGTTTAACGTGCACTACTACAACTGTAATGTGAAATTTTGGAAAATTCTAGGGGTCATTTGACCTTTTAAAGACATTTAAGTGATTTTCTAGCCATTTAATTCAAATTTGAACTACATATACATGCAATGCCTAACCATAATGGTTTGACAAATCATATTTGTGCACTTGTGTGCGAGTTAATTCCTTGTGCAGTAAATTAGAAGGAATTTTCAAACATATTTGTCTCACGACATGGACACATGCATATGTATGCATGGAGCGACATGGCATTTTAATTCCAAAAAAATAAAAAAATATCATAAACAAATGAAACCTTGGTTGATGTAATGTCATGCCACCAAGATGATGTGGAAAAAAATGGCATGTTTGACGAAAGTTCGGACACACACCCCTCACAAACCGGAGCAACTCACTAGAAACCTCGTGGTTCCGAGAGGGAACAATGCATGTTTGATGATGAGCGGGAGATAGCTTCCTCTCACGGCCTTCAATTTTTCTATGTTTAACATGCACTACTACAACTGTAATGTGAAATTTGGAACATTCTAGGGGTCATTTGACCTTTCAAAGACATTTAAGTGATTTTCTACCCATTTAATTCAAATTTGAACTACATCTACATGCAACGCCTAACCATAATGGTTTGACAAATCATATTTATGTACTTGTGTGCGAGTTAATTCCATGTGCAGTAAATTAGTAGGAATTTTCAAACATATTAGTCTCACAACATGGACACATGCATATGTATGCATGGAGTGACATGGCATTTTAATTCCAAAAAATTAAAAAAATATCAGAAACACATGAAACCTTGGTTTATGTAATGTCATGCCACCGAGATGATGTGGATTTTTTTTTCGCATGTTTGACGGGAGTTTGGACACACACCCCTCACAAACCGGAGCAACTCACTAGAAGCCTCGTGTTTCCGAGAGGGAACAATGCATGTTTGATGACGAGCGGGAGATAGCTTCCTCTTACGGCCTTCAATTTTTTTCTATATTTAGCATGTACTACTACAACTGTAATGTGAAATTTTGGAAAATTCTAGGGGTCATTTGACCTTTTAAAGACATTTAAGTGATTTTCTACCAATTTAATTCAAATTTGAACTACATCTACATTCAACACCTAACCATAATGGTTTGACAAATCATATTTGACTACTTGTGTGTGAGTTAATTCCATGTGCAGGAAATTAGAAGGAATTTTCAAACATATTTGTCTCACGACATGGACACATGCATATGTATGCATGGAGTGACATGGCATTTTTATTCCAAAAAATAAAAAAAATATCAGAAACACATGGAACCATGGTTGATGTAATGTCATGCCACCAAGATGATGTGGAATTTTTTTTGGCATGTTTGACGAAAGTTTGGAGACACACCCCTCACAAATTGGAGCAACTCACTAGAAACCTCGTGGTTTCGAGAGGGAACAATGCATGTTTAATGACGAGCGAGAGATAGCTTCCCCTTACGGCCTTCAATTTTTTCTATGTTGAACGTGCACTACTACAAATGTAATGTGAAATTTTGGAAAATTCTAGGGGTCATTTGACCTTTTACAGACATTTAAGTGATTTTCTAGCCATTTAATTCAAAGTTGAACTACATCTACATGCAACACCTAACACTACAAGAAATATGTCAACTAGTGACCTTCTGTCAGTGATCCTGGAAGAATTGGTCATAGATCTATGACCATTTGAGATCAATTGGTCAAAAGCTGTTCGGGGGGTTCCAAACCCTCAACTATATCGACCATTTTGGTCAGAAAGGTCATAATTTCCTTACACGAAATAGTCATAAAGCAGACAGCACTGGTCTGCCGCCTTATTTCTAGCTGATCACGACCAATATAGATGGTCATAACCTTGTAAATTGTGGTGGATTGCTATGACTAGGCACCACCTCATCAGTTTTGCATATGTGTCATGTCCATGTATCAATTTTTGCCCTAGGTTGTGAAGCAACCTATATTTCTGTCATTCCCAAAATTCCCCAAAAAATCTCATAAATTCTTTGGGTCATATCTTCGTCAAATATGTAAAAATCCTTCCTTGCCTAGTTCAAAAATAATTCAACAATATTCATTTTCCTATTCTGTTCACAATAATACTTTGTGAAGGAAGTGCTATTTATATATTCTTGATTGCCCTAAAAAATTTTGGGCACTCTTTCCTATCCAAATCATTGCCTCATGACAAAATTCAGCTCCATTTCCCTAGTAAATCTTCCTCGGCAAATTTCCAAAGTTTTTTTCCACCTAGAAGCATTTTGAAGGAAGTACCATTTTTGTATATCCAAATGACATGAAATTTATACAGTTCCTTCATATGCCCAAATTATCACCCTCCTCCAAATTGCAGCTCAGTCAAATCATCTATGTGAGCCTAGGTTCAATTTATATTTTATGGCTAGATTGGCACATTGGAAAGCAAGTGTTATCCAGATACCGCCTATTACCCTCAAACTTTTTGGGCACTCTTCCATACCGAAATCATTGCCACATGATAATATTTAGCTCCATTTTCCTGGTAAATCTTTCTCAGGAAATTTCCAAAGTTTCTATCTCGAGAGAAGCTTTGTGAAGTAAGTACTAGCTAGGCTTACCCAAATGATCTGAAAAATTTAGTAGGGCATGGCCATACCTATGTAACTTACCTACACCAAATTTGAGCGCATTTCATTTATCCAATTTCTCTCGCTCATTTTGCCAAGTTTCTATCAAGGGAATATAATTGTGAAGGAAGTACCACTTTGGCATGTCCAAATGGTATCAATTTTCTATAGTGCTTTCCTATGCCCAAATAACCATCCCCCACCAAATTTCAGCTCAATCCATTCATTATTTTGAGCCCAGCTTCAACATTCATATTTCTGTCCAGTGTGGTACTTTGCAAAGCAAGTACCACCTAGGCTCCTCCTTTTGAGCTAAAAAATTGTGAAGATAGTTTTCTTAGTAGATGATCATCCTCAGCCAAAACTCACGCCCATTGGCCATGTGCATTTCCCGTATCACTAATCAAACACTTGGCTACTAATTCATGTTTGAGCATAGTTTGGTCTTCTCGTGAGAATCTTATGTTGTAATTTTCTTCCTAGCACCTGCCTGGGGAGTACCCAACCCCCTAGACATGCCTAAGCCGCCCAGCACACATGGCAACGCCACAGCCACACGGTGACCACGCGACGGGCATGCGAATTTACGCGCTCTAGAGTTGGGGCCCTCATCCACCATCCAAACCCCGATGTATCGCCACCAAACCATTTATATATGATTAAATAGATACTTATATACATAGAAATGATTTTTGTAAAAAATAAAGAGCAAACTATAAGGTAGATGCAGTTCAAAATTGACCCGCTTCCTGTTGAATCGGCATAAATTTGTCTTTTTCACAAGTGGTGGATCAAAACTTTTGACACCCAACCATTTTGTCAATTATGCATTAAATATGGCCAAATATTTTAGAAAAATGATTTGGTCCAATTTTGCAACAAATATATGGTAGCTCCTTCACAAAAAAAACTCATTTTGGGCATTCAAAAAATGAAAAATGAATTTTCCGTGCAAAGAAAATGAAAACTCCCTTAGGCAACATTGTTTGGAATTTTCTAGATGCACCCTTGTGCACAATATGAGATCATTTGAACAAACTATGCCATGAATGTGGCCATAAGATTGATCATTTGGCTTGAAAACCCTGAATATTCACGCATGATAGCTCATTTCTGAGAACACTTTTTTAAAATAATTGCCGTATTACAAGTTTATTATTTTTCCTGGAAACTTGGTCACATATAATGACAAAATGCGAAGGTTTTCCAATTTTTTGATTTTTTTGAATGTTTTATACCCGTTTCGAAATGCGATCAAAACAACGGGTTTAACCGTTCCTAGCTAGTGGTTGAATCTTGAATTTTTTTTGATGTTTCTCTGATTAAATAGATACTTATGTACCTAGAAATGATTTTTTGAAAAAATAAAGAGCAAACTATGAGGCAGCTGCAGTTCAAATTTGACCCGCTTCCTACTGAATCCGCGGGAATTTGTCTTTTTCACCAGAGGTGGATCAAGGCTTTTAACACCCACCCCTCACAAACCAGAGCAACTCACTAGAAGGTTCGTGCTTCCAAGAGGGAACAATGCATGGTTGATGATGAACGGGAGATAGCTTCCTCTTACGGCCTTCAATTTTTTTGTACGTCTAACGTGCACTAATACAATTGTCATGTGAAATTTATTGAAAATTTTATGGGTCATTTCACCTTTTAAAGACATTTAAATTATTTTCTAGCCATTTAATGACCATAATTCACATTTGAACTACATCTACATGCAATGCCTAACCATAACGGTTTGAAAAATCATATTTTTGTGTACTTGTGTGCGAGTTAATTCCATGTACAGTAAATTAGAAGGAATTTTCAAACATATTGGTCTCAAGGCATGGGCACACATGCATGGAGTGCCATGGAATTTTAAGTCCAAAAATTAAAAAGCAATCAGAAAAACATGAAAACCATGCTTGATTTAATGTCATGGCACCAAGATGATGTGGTAAAAAAATTGGCATGTTTGACAAAAGTTTGGACACACACCCCTCACAAATCGAAGCTACTCATTAGAAGGTTCGTGGTTCCGAGAGGGAACAATGTATGTTTGATGACGAACGGGAGATAGCTTCCTCTTACAGCCTTGAATTTTTTTTCTATGTTCAACATGCACTAATACAACTGTCTTTGAAAATATGGAAAATTTCAGGGGTCATTTGACCTTTTAAAGACATTTAAGTGATTTTCTATCCATTTAATGACCGTAATTAAAATTTGAACTACATCTACATGCAACGCCTGACCATAACAGTATGAAGAATCATATTTTTGTGTAATTGCGTGCGAGTTAATTCCATGTGCAGTAAATTAGAAGGAGTTTTCAAACATATTGGTCTCAAGGCATGGGCACAAATGCATGGAGTGCCATGGCATTTTAATTCCAAAAAATTAAAAAATGACCAGAAAAACATGAAACCTTGATTGATTTAATGGTATGCCACCAAGATGATGTGGTAAACAAATTGGCATGTTTTACGAAAGTTTGGACGCACATCCCTCACAAACCGAAGCAACTCACTAGAAGGTTCGTGGTTCCGAGAGGGAACAATGCATGTTTGATGACGAACGGGAGATAGCTTCCTCTTACGGCCTTCAATTTTTTCTACGTTTAACGTGCACCAATACAACTGTCTTGTGAAAATTTGGAAAATTTTAGTGGTCATTTGACCTTTTAAAGACATTTAAGTGATTTTCTAACCATTTTAATGACCGTAATTCAAATTTTAACTACATCTACATGCAACGCCTAACCATAACGGTTTAAAAAATCATATTTTTGTGTACTTGTGTGCGAGTTAAAAAATCGTTAGACGATGTAAATATCTGGTGTTCAAAAAAGAAAATGTAAAGATCTGGCAAGACAACCGCCCCCACACGATTGGCACTCTATCTCGCGACACAAGGTTTGGTAGGTGAGTGGCAGGGATCATTAATCAGACACAGTTCTGCATTGGAAACCGTCAGCTATTATGTTCACACACGGATTTTGGCCATTATGTTCACACACAGATTTTGCTGCAGGGATCGTGTGTAATTCAAACTACAATACTTGTAAATTCCGGCGACCGGCGTGTGTATTGTCCCCGTCGATCTAGATTCCAGCCGCCAATAAATACTACCTTGCTCACGTCGTCCTGCCTGCATTCTCATCTACATCCTCCCCTCGCTCGCCCTCTCTCTCTTTCTCTCTCTCAAAGCTCTGCCATGGCACCGCCGGTCTGCCCACGCGCCGACGAGGAGTCTCCGCCCCCGAGGATGCTCACTCGATTAGTAGCGACGAGGAACCCTACGCGCCGCCTGACGAGGTTGCGTCGGACCCCTCAACTTTGGATTGGTTTTGGGGCCAGTACAATCTTTGTCCGTGGAAGTCGCTGCCGCCGGCTGAGAAAGCCAGGCAAGTGGCGTTCAAGATGGAGATGGCGGAGGAGGAAGCCAGTTACCAGGCGGCCTGTGAAGCTCATGATGCCGCCTAGAAAAAGGAGGTGATGGAGCTTTGGGAGTGGGTGCGTCGTCGTGCCGAGGAGGTGTATGAAGTTAGGTACTTCGCGAGGAAGGTCATAGGCACTGGGCGGCTCATCGCTGCGTGGATGTGGGATGATAAGCTCCAGCGTGCCATCGACGAGGAGCTCCAGTGGGCGCCCAATGAAATGGCAAGATCGGTCGCGCGCGTCTGCCAGCAAGAGGCAGATCGGTATGTCAAGCGCTGCGAGGTGGAGGAGGCGGAGTTGTGTGTCACAGCCCTAGAATATTGTTTGTAAATAGTTGCATCTTCATCCAGGCATCATATTTAAATTTCTGAAACTTGAACTGAGGAATTTTGGAAGCCTCAAAAACTTAAATAAAAGAGGGGCAAAAACCCTAGAAATCTCATTCATTGCTCCAAAATGCTCTTCTTAAATGTTTGATAATTTTTGGCAAGGGTTCTGGTCCCAACCAAAATATTGAACATTTTTAAGGATTTATTTTTGGGACTTTGGATTTAATTCATTAGCTATTTGAATTTGAATTATATTCATATAACTAGAATATAGTTTCAAATACCCCTGAAATATTTTATAAGCTTTTGGAAAAGTCCATCTAGCAATATAAAATATTCAGAGGAGTTTTTGGCATTGTTTGAATTATTTTAAATTCAAAACAGTGGCAAAAGAATTAAATAAAAATAAAACAAACAGAAATAAGAGAGAAAGACAGAAACCTCATCTGGGCTTTACCTGGCAGAAGAGGCCCAGCCCACCAGGGGCTGTGTGGTCTTCTTCCTCCTGCCAGGAGGACAGGCAGGTGCGTGGCGAGAGCGCTAGCGACGCCGTGGCCTCCTCCCTGCCTGCCTCACGCCCTCGAGGCCCTTCTAGTGCCACGGAGACAGCCACGCCCCCCAGGCCTCTCACTCTCTCCCCGAGCTCCTCTCTTCCTCTGGCTCTCTCGCGCGCAGCCACCGAACACACCCGTCGCCGCCGACGAGCATCACCGCGGCCACCGTCCACCCCGTGCCTCTCCGATGAGTTCAGAGGAACCGCCATCGCCTTCTGCGTCTTCTACACCAACCCATTCGACCGCGGGAGCCCTGTAGCGTCTTCCCGAAGCTCGTCCCCAACCTTCGGCCGCCGGCGAACTTTCGAGGATTCGCGAGCTCCAGCCCCTCCCCGGCCTCGCCGTTGCCTCTACCGGATCCGCTGTGAGCTCCTCTTCCATTTCCCCTCCTCCCCGCGCTCGTTCCCGCACGCTAGCCGCCCTTTTCACCGGGGCCGTGAGCTCCTCACCGCCGGCGATGACGCGGACAAGGCCAGAGCCACCAGAGCTAGCTACCGAGCACGGCAACGTGCTCCACACCTCACCAGGAACCTAACTCACACACCAGCTTCCCCTCCCGTGCCCCCTAACGCCAACCCCGACCTCGCCCGAACTCCGGCCGCCGCTAAAGCTCGTCGCCGACCACTCTCCAGCCACTCCCCGGCCGCGCCACCACCTTGGTTGGATGCGGACGAGCGTCCGCATCCCGTAGTCATGCTCCGCGCGCCAAACGGCGCTCTGTAGGCCGTTTCCGCAGCGCACCACTGCGTCGGGACTCGCCGGCGGCTAAACGCCGGCGACCGCTGACCGTTGACCGGCGTGGGTTAACCCACTGCCCGGTTTGACCCTCGCCTCTCTCTCACTGACGTGTGGGCCCCAGGCCATTAACTAAACCTAATTAGCCACTAACACTGACCAGTGGGCCCCGACCCCCCCTAATCCTTTAATTAAGCAGATAACCCCCC
>NC_041384.1:338489494-338582015 GCF_002162155.2 Triticum dicoccoides
TCCATATCTAGGATTGGGTCAAAATAGTTGTATTCCGCAGATCAAATGCCAATCCAGCTTTTGGTTCTGTTCTACCTTGGAGTATTACCTTATTCTATATCGAGATTGTTATAGGAATTGCACACCATCCTATGAACTCTTGGTACAGTGATACTTCTCACCATCATTAGTCATTCCTCGGCCCTCGTGTTGATGCAACCGGAATACCGACAAATGAATTGTGATGTGTGAAATCAATACTCCCAGCAACCTCGTTGCTTGGTAGTTAAAGGATAATAATTTCATTCTTAGCATGTTGGTTTTTGAATCATCCTTCTAAGACTTATCGTGCTACCTAGTTCTTATTTCGGTGCACCCTTCGATTGATGAGTTAGGATCTTGTCAAGTCCTCACTCATTTGATTATATCGTCTTGCCCTCAAAAGCGAGATTCTTCTCGAGCTTAGTAACATACCGGTGGTTCGTGATTTTCTGAATGTCTTCTCGGAAGTATCACCAGGTCGTCACCTGACCGTTATGTTGAGCCCGTGATCAAGTTGGTTTCTTATGAACCACCTTCTTTCCAAGAATCGGTGTTAGATATCCCTGAGCTAGTTGGTTAAGCTGGACAACAACTTGGAGAGTTGGAAGATAAAAGCTTGTCTGACTTAGTTCGTTCCAAAGGGATATTCTTGTGTAGTGTGTGTTGAAGAAAGATGATATCTTCATCGATTGGTCCCTGTGATCAGTTGTTGGACCTATTGTCTTATCAATCCTTTGATTTGAGTGTTGGCCATCGTCAAATCAAATCAGTACCAACGATGCTCGTAATGTTGTCTTATTCGTGGTTGATCCCTCGAGCATACACCATTACATCTTTGGTCTGACCAATGCTATCACCGTGTTCACTTAACTATGGAATTCCTTTTAAAAGGAAACCCGGATGAATTGTTGTTGAGCCCATTGACAACATCCTTATCTCCTCCATGATTTTGTTGAGCATTAAGCTAGTGTTGGAAATTTTTGAAAGCATTTGTTCATGCTAGCTCATGAAGCATATGTTTGGATGAAGGTAGTGACTTCCTTTAATTCATGTGCATCTGATGCAAGTTGCCGCCGTGGATTCGAGAAAGTCAATGTTGCTTTCTTTGGAATCATTCCAAATCAGTCATGCACACGTGCGAAGAATGTTGTGGTTTGAAGACTTGCAACCTTCAATCTTTATGTATCCCTAGCACACCAAGCCACTGGTTGATTTGTTCAAGGAGAAGGAGTTCCTTCATAAGAGCTAATCCGGACTTATGTAAGGACTTCGATACCCTCGTTGATGGTTCCCCCTCCTGAACTCGGTAGTGTTTTATTATAAGACTACTATGTGGTCATGCTTGTCTGGGACAACGTGTTCACATGTTAGTAGCAGAACCAGCTCATGTTTTGGAGCTTGCTATCGTAGTTCATCTCCCGAGAATCCCGCAACGTCATCTCGTCGATTTGTGTTGCAAACCTTCATTTTTCTTCCTAGACTCGATGGGTCTGGAATATTCTGACACCAACCAGATTTGAATCTCAGGCAAATATGATGGTTGGAACATTTCCCCAAGAACTATAATATTGGTCGCGCAATAACCGGTAAAGTGGATGTCGTGCCCAACACACCCAGCCGGAAGACCTGTTATTATAATATCTTGACTGATGAAGTTGGCCACCTCCCCATAGGGATTTCGTAGGGTTTACCCCCTAGTTGCCCCTATGGATTTTTGTGTTCCCGAAGTCCGACCTTTACTTGATGTTCTAGATACCAGATCATTTCTATGAATGGGTTACACTAGCACATCAAGGAGAACATTAGAAGCGGAGTGCTAAATGTCTCTCGGTCGATCATCCAGATTTTGTTCCTTGGCTTCGCTAAGGTGTAATCTGAGAAGTGTTATCTTCCTTTGCATCTGCATCATCCATCATCATTCATCGTGGTAGCAAGTTGTGTTGCCAGGATCCTTGACACGGATGTTGGTAAAACCTTGATGAATATGGAAATGCTCAAGTTCTTGAGAGCACGCACAAGCGCTACGTGTTATCATCGGCACTAACTGGGATTGCTCTCAGTTTCCTCGGCAATGCTATGATCTTTTCAAACAGTGAATTCACTCTCTGTTGTTGGGTTCTTCCCTAGTTACCAGAATCATTCCCAGCATTTGCATTTTGTTCCTAGCTTGCACCGTCAATGTGCCATTCTACCATGGGTCTCTTCCATTTCCGGTGGTAAGCAAATTCATCCATTACGTTGTCTTCAACAAGGTAATCCACATCATCCAAGTCCGAGTATGCCATTCTACCGACCCCCGCCAATCGATTGCTGTGATTTGCCTTAGGCTGATATAGAGAGTCTCAATGATCTCTATATCAAAGGTAATTCTTTTTGCCACTTAAGGGGATATATCTTCGAGTCACCTTCCCTAAGGTGCATCATTATGGTGTCATGTCAACTTAACTCCTCGCTACGTTGACAATCGTTTACCACCTTCTTAAGTGTGGAATTATTGTCCACCTAGTGAACCTTCGTCATCCGTTTCTTTCCACCCCTCTTGATGTGTATCTCGTGTCTCAACCCGAGAGATGGTCCTATGTCTCATTCCGTGAGTTGTTCGATCTTCAAGAAGATCGACCCTTCTAGAGTCTCCTTCTTCCCTCCATGTCATGTTGGCAGGATTTCTCAGAGCAAGACATCAAGACAAAGATGGTGTTCAAATCAACGTTCATTTGAAGTGCACCCTGGATCGGGAAGATTATACTAGTCTGCGTTACCCTTCACCTTACTCGACGCTTGAATCTCGAGACGAGATTTTTGTTTAGTGGGGGTGAGTTGTCACAGCCCTAGAATATTGTTTGTAAATAGTTGCATCTTCATCCAGGCATCATATTTAAATTTCTGAAACTTGAACTGAGGAATTTTGGAAGCCTCAAAAACTTAAATAAAAGAGGGGCAAAAACCCTAGAAATCTCATTCATTGCTCCAAAATGCTCTTCTTAAATGTTTGATAATTTTTGGCAAGGGTTCTGGTCCCAACCAAAATATTGAACATTTTTAAGGATTTATTTTTGGGACTTTGGATTTAATTCATTAGCTATTTGAATTTGAATTATATTCATATAACTAGAATATAATTTCAAATACCCCTGAAATATTTTATAAGCTTTTGGAAAAGTCCATCTAGCAATATAAAATATTCAGAGGAGTTTTTGGCATTGTTTGAATTATTTTAAATTCAAAACAGTGGCAAAAGAATTAAATAAAAATAAAACAAACAGAAATAAGAGAGAAAGACAGAAACCTCATCTGGGCTTTACCTGGCAGAAGAGGCCCAGCCCACCAGGGGCTGTGTGGTCTTCTTCCTCCTGCCAGGAGGAGAGGCAGGTGCGTGGCGAGAGCGCTAGCGACGCCGTGGCCTCCTCCCTGCCTGCCTCACGCCCTCGAGGCCCTTCTAGTGCCACGGAGACAGCCACGCCCCCCCAGGCCTCTCACTCTCTCCCCGAGCTCCTCTCTTCCTCTGGCTCTCTCGCGCGCAGCCACCGAACACACCCGTCGCCGCCGACGAGCATCACCGCGGCCACCGTCCACCCCGTGCCTCTCCGATGAGTTCAGAGGAACCGCCATCGCCTTCTGCGTCTTCTACACCAACCCATTCGACCGCGGGAGCCCTGTAGCGTCTTCCCGGAGCTCGTCCCCAACCTTCGGCCGCCGGCGAACTTTCGAGGATTCGCGAGCTCCAGCCCCTCCCCGGCCTCGCCGTTGCCTCTACCGGATCCGCTGTGAGCTCCTCTTCCATTTCCCCTCCTCCCCGCGCTCGTTCCCGCACGCTAGCTGCCCTTTTCACCGGGGCCGTGAGCTCCTCACCGCCGGCGATGACGCGGACAAGGCCAGAGCCACCGGAGCTAGCTACCGAGCACGGCAACGTGCTCCACACCTCACCAGGAACCTAAGTCACACACCAGCTTCCCCTCCCGTGCCCCCTAACGCCAACCCCGACCTCGCTCGAACTCCGGCCGCCGCTAAAGCTCATCGCCGACCACTCTCCGGCCACTCCCCGGCCGCGCCACCACCCTGGTTGGATGCGGACGAGCGTCCGCATCCCGTAGTCATGCTCCGCGCGCCAAACGGCGCTCTGTAGGCCGTTTCCGCAGCGCACCACCGCGTCGGGACTCGCCGGCGGCTAAACGCCGGCGACCGCTGACCGTTGACCGGCGTGGGTTAACCCACTGCCCGGTTTGACCCTCCCCTCTATCTCACTAACGTGTGGGCCCCAGGCCATTAACTAAACCTAATTAGCCACTAACACTGACCAGTGGGCCCCGACCCCCCCTAATCCTTTAATTAAGCAGATAACCCCCCCTGTTAACTAACTGTGACGCTGACATATGGGTCCCACAGGTCAGTTTGACCTGGACGGCGCCCGTTGACCTGCTGAGGTCAGCATGAGGTCATGCTGACGCAATAATTCCTTTCTGGAATTAAAATAAATTAGGAAATGATTTATAATTTCAGAAAATGCCCTAAACTTCAATAAATCATAGAAAATTAACCGTAACTCCAAATTAAATAATTTATATATGAAAAATTATCAGAAAAATTCAAGGAATCCATCTGTACCATTTTCATGCATGTTAGAACAACTTATAGCTGCTGTTTAGCACAAATCAATTAAATGGCATTTGAATAATCACATATGGAGTTTGAATTTGAATCTTGTATTCAAACCAACTTCATTTAATCTGTTGCTAGTTGCATTAGCCCAAAACACATTCATTTTGCCATGTCATGATCATGCATCATATTGTGCATTGCATTGATTGTGTTCCCTTCTGTGTTGCCGGTATTTGTCCCCTCTCGATAGACGTGATACCGATGACGTGATCGTTGACACTGATGAAGACTCAATGTTATCTTCAGAAGTGCCAGGCAAGCAAAACCCCCTTGTTCATTCCGATACAATCCCACTCTCTCGCTCCTGCTCTCTTTTACTGCATTAGGACAACACCGATTCAACTGTTACATGCTGCGGTAGTTGAACCCCTTTATCCTCTGCATGACCTGTCATTGCCACAGTAAATAGATGAAACCCACTAGCATGAGTAGGAGTTGTTTGAGCCCTGTTGTGCCTACTCATTCATGTTTGTTTGTCATGCCTGCTACTGCTTAGAGTTGAGTCAGGTCTGATTCATCGGGGATGAATTAGAGGTGTGTGAACATGTCCTACTGTGTGTGAGCTAAGTGTGTGAACACGATTTGGTAAAGGTAGTGGTGAGAGGCCATGTAGGAGTACATGGTGGGTTGTCTCATTGAAGCCGTCCTCAGGAACTGAGTTCTGTGTTTGTGATCCATGATTCAGCTACTACCATACATTGGGCCCTGAAATATGACCCCGCTCAACTTCTTATTCACCCTTGTCCTCTGTCCAGGAGTTGCAAGTAGTTTCTGGTGTTTGTAGTATGCTGGAGGCCGTGGACAGAGCTGACCGTAGGGGTGGGCTGTGATGCGGTAGGCACGTGGCCGGGTATACCGGGCACCCGTTTGGTGTCACGGAACCCTGTTCACATCGTTTGGGGCTGTGAGCGAAACTCCGGCCGGATCTCCTCATGGATGGAACCCGAATAGGCGATAAACCTGGACTAGAGACTTAGGTGTTTAGGTAGGTCGTGGTCTACACCCACGTCGGCTTTCGCTTGAAGTCTGCCGAGCACATGTCGTGTGCAGACGCTAAGTGGTGGAAACATGTATGAAGAAGTACACCCCTGCAGGGTTAACATCATCTATTCGAATAGCCGTGTCCGCGGTAAAGGACTTCTGGGTTGCTTATATCAGTTCATAGACAAGTGAAAGTGGATACTCTAAAATACGCAAGATAAGCGTGAGTGCTATGGATGGCGTTCTCGTAGGGAGACGGGAGCGGATCAATAGTGGTGTATTGATATGGGGAATATGTGGACTCGTGTGCGCCACCTCAAAAGAGTTACATTGCAGTCGTAGTTCAGGATAGCCACCGAGTCAAAGCTGGCTTGCTGCAGTTAAACCCCACCATCCCCTTTGTTGATAATGATGCATATGTAGTTAGTTCTGATGTAAGTCTTGCTGGGTACATTTGTACTCACGTTTGCCTATTTTATGTTTTTGCAGAGAGACTTCGGTCTCACTAGTAGTTTCGCGTGGACTTCGACGTTTAGCTTGTTACCTCAGCTACGATCTTGTGCCCCGGCAGGATCTGGTAGATAGTCAGGCTTCTCAGCCCTTTTCAGTTATAGATGTCTGTACCCAGACATGATAGCTTCCGCTTGTGCTTTGATTTGTATGCTCTGATTGTTGGGTCATGAGACCCATGTTTGTAATATCTCGCTCCTCGGAGCCTAATGAATAAATACTTGAGTCGTAGAGTCATGTTGTGATGCCATGTTGTATTTGCACATATCAAGCATATTGTGTGTATGTTATTGAAATGCTTGGTATGTGTGGGATCTGGCTATCTAGTTGTTTATCCTTAGTAGCCTCTCTTACCGGGAAATGTCTCCTAGTGTTTCCACTGAGCCATGGTAGCTTGCTACTGCTCCGAAACACTTAGGCTGGCCGGCATGTGTCCTTCTTCGTTCCTGTGTCTGTCCCTTCGGGGAAATGTCGCGCGATGAATACCGGAGTCCTGTTAGCCCGCTACAGCCCGGTTCACCGGAGTCCTGCTAGCCCAGTGCTACAGCCTGGATTCACTCGCTGATGACCGACACGTTCGATGTTGGGTCATGGATGCCTGTCCCTGTAAGTTTGGGCCACTTTGGGTTTACGACTAGCCATGTCAGCCTGGGCTCCTTATCATATGGATGCTAGCGACACTATCATATACGTGTGCCAAAAGACGCAAACGGTCCCAGGCAAAGGTAAGGCGACACCCGTGGGAATACCGTGCGTGAGGCCGCAAAGTGATATGAGGTGTTACATGCTAGATCGATGTGGCATTGAGTCGGGGTCCTGACATTGTGCCTCCACACTGGGAAGACGCCGCGCACCAGGGAGCTGCTGGCGAGGGGCTGCCGGAATACTAGCCCAGGAGGGATTATTAGTTTTAGTATTGTTCGTTTTCAATTTTATGCATTGTACCTAGTAGTTAAGTATCATCACGTAAATGCGTCCATGAGACCATGACCAGCAGCCCTTGCCTACGGTAGCTCTTGGCTCTGCCTGAACTTGTGCAGGCGTTCGTCCAAGCGGTTAACACGCTCGCGGTACATCTGGAGTGCAATCTCGAGCTCCAAGTTTGTTATTTCATCGGAGATCACCAGCTCAAGGATGCGACGGCCATGTTCCTCAACTGCGCCCAAGTGGACACCTGGGGCAAGGAGGCGTCCGAGCCTACGGACCAGCGTGTTGGCATCCAGCAGGCCATGGACAAGCCGAACGGCAGCACCGATGCGAACGGCGCAGCGGACGTCCGATGCAAGTACGACGTGACCGACCTCTGGTGCAAGTATGGCGCTGAGGGCCTTTGTCCACTCCTGGTGAGGAATTGGGGTACTAATCGGATGTGTACCCAGCTGCGACACCGTGTCGACAGCAGGCAAGTGACGATGGATCCGCTCTTGCTGTGCGGCGCACCACGCTTCTCGCTCTGCGGCGCTCCAATGGTCTTGTCGTGCGGCAAGCCGCAGCCTATCGGCGCGAACGTGCCTAGCTTGCTTTGTAGCGCGCCATCGATCATGTTGTGCGGCGAGCTGCAGCCTATCGGCGGTGACATGCCTATCTTTATCCGCGGCGCTCAAGCGCCATGCGCCAAAGGTCTGCTCAACCCTGGCGATGACGCGCATCACGGTGTTGTCCATCGCGTTGCCGGGGAGCGCCTCGGCCTCGACTGGCCGTGGCGCCTGCTCGTTTTCCTCATCGACGAGGTTGATAGTAGAGACAGCGCTTTGATGGGTTGGCATGCTTGGAAAAGGTGGATGTGCTACAGGCTGCGCTTGTTGCCTCCGTGCGTCACGCGCCGCCTATCCGCAATATCACCGGGTGGCAGGAAACAGGTGAGGAAATGGCGGGAAACGGTGGCGTGTTCATAAAATGCCATCAATTAATGGAAACTTAGCATAGAAGGAACATCGAGCTAGCACAAGAAGGAGATGATGATCAGATGAACACGGACCACACTAAGGAATCGTTTCTGTTATCATCGGTATTCGCACACATTTCTGATTATAGACCTGGTTGCCACGTATCACAAACATCTTATTATATTGAACCGTTTCTACTCTCATGTCTCAACGCAAACAGTTCATCTGAGTGAACCGCATGCCGTATATCGCACACACCTTTGATCTGGCTGACTGTTTCTTTTGTGTTGCCTAATCACAAACAGTTCATCTGAGTGAACCGTATGATGTACATCGCACACACCTTCATCTGGCTGCCCGTTTCTTTTGTTCCTCCTCATCGCAAATAGTTAATCGAGCTGAACTGTATGCCCTGCATCGCACACACAACTAAAATCTGAACCGTGTTTGATGCATCCTCCATCGCAAATGTTTTGCACCTTTTTTGACGGGTTTTTACACCACTGTTGCGATTATGGCATCACACACAGTTTCATCGAAGGGTCTCTGATCGTAGTGTCGCGTTAGTAGCATCCCGCAGTAGTGTAGGGCTTAGGGCAAACCACATCTTGGTGGCGCTGATTGCATCAACTCGGTGAGACCGAAGTGAAGCAATAGGGCAACAGAGAACTGGTCAAGCCATCTTGGTGAGACCGATGGAAATTTCGGTTAGACCGAAATAATTACAACTGATAACAGTGAGTTGGCAAGGCCATCTCGGTGAGACCGAGATCCATATCAGTGATACCGAACTATTAGCGTTTCTGGTTGTGTCTGTGTCATATGATCGCGATGGTACCAGGTAGGAAATATCGATGGGGCCGTGTTGGAGTTTAGGGTTTTGACATATTTGGATGGAGAAAGTGGTTGAGGGTTTTGGTCCAATATCACTAAGCATTTGAGCAAGCAAGCCATTAAGCAACACCTCATCCCCTTTGAATAGTATTGGCTTTCCTATGGACCCAATGTGATCTTGGATGAATAAAATAGAAATGAAGAGTCTTGAGCTTTTAGCCAATGTATGTCCTTAGCATTTTGAGGGGTCCATATCTCTAGTCCATGCCATGCCATTCATTGAACTTCCTGAAATATTTATCTTGAATGGATATTAGTTCAATGAGCTATATGTTGTTATGAATTACCAAAACCACCCAGGGATTAGTTGCACTTTCAGTCTCCCCCTTTTTGGTAATTGATGACAACATGTAACGCCCTCGATGCGGCTATATCTCCCATGTGTCGAAGCACGACTTAGAGGCATAACCGCATTGAAAGCAATGTCGCAAGTGAGGTAATCTTCACACAACCAATGTAATACATAAGGGAAAGAGATACATAGTTGGCTTACAATCGCTACTTCACACAATTACATGAATAAAGCATTACATCATCCAGATACAATCAAGGTCCGACTACGGAACCAAAATAAAAGAAGAACCCCAAATGCGACAAAGGTCCCCGATCGACCCCAACTGGGCTCCACTACTGACCAACTAGAACGAAACAACACAACGGGAAAGATCTTCAACGATCTCCTCCTGAGCTTGGTTGCGTCATCTGCGCGGATTCATCAGCACCTGCAAACTGGTTTTGGAAGTATCTGTGAGTCACGAGGACTCAGCAATCTCACACCCGCGAGATCAAGACTATTTAAGCTTATAGGAAGGATGGAGTAATGAGATGGAGCTGCAGCAAGCGACTAGCATATATGGTGGCTACAATCGCAAAAGAGAGCGAGAAGAGAAGCAAGGCACGGTCGTGAAGCTAGTAGCGATCAAGAAGTGATCCTATAGCGACCTACGTCAAGCATAACTCCAACACCGTGTTCACCTCCTGGACTCCGCCGAGAAGAGACCATCACGGTTACACACGCGGTTGATGCGTTTTAATTCGGATCTGGTGTCAAGTTATCTACAACCGAACATTAACAAATTCCCATCTGCCCATAACCGTGGGCACGGCTTTCGAAAGTTCAAATCCCTACAGGGGTGTCCCAACTTATCCCATCACAAGCTCTCACGGTCAACGAAGGAATAGACCTCCTCCCGAGACATTCCGATCAGACTCGGTATCCCGGTACAACAAGACATTTCGACAGGGTAAAACTAAACCAGCAACACCGCCCGAATGTGCCGACAAATCCTGATAGGAGCTGCACATATCTCTTTCTCAGGGCACACTCAGATTGTCCTAGGTACGAGTAAGCCAGCCCAGAGTTGCCCCTGGTGGCCACCGGCAGCTGATAGGTTGGACCAACACTCAGAGGAGCACTGGCCTGGGGGGGTAAAATAATGATGACCCTTGAGTCCGCGAAACCCAAGGGAAAAAGAGGCTAGGTGGCGAATGGTAAAACCAATGTTGGGCATTGCTGGAGGAGTTTTACTCAAGGCGAACTGTCAAGGGGTTCCCATTATAGCCCAACCGCGTAAGGAACGCAAAATCCGGGAACATAACACCGATATGACGGAAACTAGGGCGGTAAGAGTGGAACAAAACACCAGGCATAAGGCCGAGCCTTCCACCCTTTACCAAGTATATAGATGCATTAATAAAATAAGATATATAGTGATATCCCAACAAGTAAATAAATGTTCCAACAAGGAACGGTATCTCCATGTTCCAACAAGGAACAAACTTCAATCTTCATCTGCAACTAACAATGCTATAAGAGGGGCTGAGCAAAGCGGTGACATAGCCAATCAACGGTTTGCTAGGACATTGGTGGGTTAGAGGCTGAACATGGCAATTTGGGTGGCTGACAAGCAAGTGGTAGGCATCGTAGCAATGGCATAGCAAAAGAGCGAGCAAACTAGCATAGCAAAGATAGTAGTGATTTCGAGGGTATGATCATCTTGCCTGAAATCCCGCAAGGAAGAAGAACGAGTCCATAAAGAAGACAAACGGACGTAGACGAACGGGTCCTCACAACACGACATTATCGGAACCAACCCGAAGAAGCAACACCGGAAAAGAGAAAACAACATAGTAAACAACCCACACATCAACATGGCATGATGCACAAACGAGTATGATGCATGTCCGGTTTAATGAGGCAGGGCATGGCTAAATGCACAAACAATCCTACAGATTAGGTGGAGCTCAATATGCATCGGGATGCATATTGACAAAACACCACATCAATTATTTAGTTCCCTCTCGTTTATGTACCCCAACAATATTAAATGTTGATTAACATGGCAAGAGGTGAATCACAACAAAACTACCTATCTAGGCAAGTTTAAATGAGGCCGGAAGCAACGAACAACAATTCCGGAAACTCCTCATGAGCATAAATTAGGTTTGGTACTGTTCTGCCCTAAACACAATTTTAGAGTTGTTTAATATGCAAATAAAGGTCACCATGATAAACTAGGCAAAATTCTACCCCATTTACATATAAAGTTTATTTAATTCGGAGCTACGGTTATTTAGTTATGAATTAAACCGTATTAGCATGGCATAGGGGCAAATTAATGAAAACAACATTTTAAACATAGGTGAAAGTTGGATAGTATTAATCTACACAAAATTCTGAGCAAGTTTCATATATAAATCATTTTAATCCGATGCACCATTTGTGAGTTAGTAAATGCATGATCTAGGGGGACTAAACTGCAAAACTGGCTGACTCAGGATAATAGACAAAATCGCAATAGGAAAAAAAACATGCATTGGGCCGAAACTGGGCAGCCCAACAGGCACAGGGGAGAAGGGGCGCTGGGATGTGGGTGGCTCACCCATGGGCCTGGCCCGGTAGCAGGAGCGGCCTGGCAGGGGGCACGCTGGCGCGCGGAGAGAGGGCAGGCCGAGGCGGCGCTGGGCCTTGGCGCCCGCGGCAGGAGGCGAGGCCGACGTTGCTGGGCCTTGGCACGCTGCACTGGGCCGGAGGCGAGGCCCACGCGGAGGGTTAACGGCGTCGAGCGGGGATCTGGTTCCTGATCCATGGTGGCGATGGCGCACCGGGTTCCCGACGAGGGCGGAGGGCACGACGACGGCCGAAGAGCGACGGGGAGCGCCGGGGATGGATAGATCCGGGCGGTGGCTCACCGGATCCGGTGCGGAAATGGCGGGAGCGGCTCGGGATGACGAGCTTGACGCCTCGTCGCCGGCGAGCACCTGCGGGAGAGAGAGAGGCCGTGAGAGAGACCGGGGAGGGAGGAGCAGAAGGCGGGGCCGGCGTGAGCTCACCGCGGCGGCGATGGTGCGTCGCGAGGCGCGACCGGGTGGCAGAGAAGACTCCGGGCAGGGATCCGGCGAAGCCTCGCCGGAGTTCCACGGTGGCGGCGCGACGCGATGGTGAAGGCAGCGTACGGGCTGCGCGGCGGCGGAGCAGGGCCGGATCCGGGCATGGCGGGTCCGCGCGGCGGGGAAGTGGGCACAACGACGCGTGTCGGCTCCGGATTGGACGAAAGCGGCGGCGGACATGTCCGGGCTGCGGGGGAGAAGTGTCCGGCGGCGCGGAGAGGCTGAAGTTAGGGTTTCGTCCGCGAAATGATCCGAAATTTCGGGGAGGGGTGCTCTTTTATAGGTAGAGGGAGCTATGAAGCTCCAAATGAGGTGCAGTTTTCGGCCACGCGATCGTGATCGAACGACCGAGATGATGGAACAGAGTTAGGTGGGTTTTGGGCCAAAATGGAAGGGTGTTGGGCTGCAACACACACGAGGCCTTCTCGGTCCCTCGGTTAACCGTTGGAGTATCAAACGAAGTCCAAATGGTACGAAACTTGACAGGCGGTCTACCGGTAGTAAACCAAGGCCGCATGAGAAGTCTCGGTCCAATCCGGAAATGTTTAATCCCCACACAAGAAGGAAAGGTAGAAATGACCACCGGAGGAGAACGAAGCGCCGGATTGCAAAACGGACAACGGGGAAAATGCTCCGATGGATGAGACGAACACGTATGCAAATGCAATGCACATGATGACATGATATGAGATGCATGACACGCAAGCAATGACAACGCAACAACAGCGAATAACTGCACGACACCTGGCACATCGGTCTCGGGGCGTTACAACACTCCACCACTATGAGAGGATCTCGTCCCGAGATCTAGAATGACACCGAAGGGAAACAACGGAAGAGAAGAGAGGAGAGGTAAAACTAAGTTGCTCCTTTGACAAACGAGTGAAACCAAAGAACCTTGCGAGGTTGAACTAATTCGAGAAAAGAATAGAACGAAGGAGAAGAAAGTCGAAAACACTCCGTTAGAAACTAGGGACAAGGAGCATTGCGAAACCTTGAGGTTGAAGGGAAGATATATATTGAGAACACTCCGATTACAGAAGGGGATCAAGAAAGACCAAATTCGGGCAGCACTCCGGTTGGAAAGAAAAGAATTGAATAAGGTCTTGATAAGATGAGAAGATACTTGATGAAATCACAACACACTGCCACCGGAACTATTGAATGAATGGAGCAAGGGGTAACAAAGATCTCAGACAGCACTCCTGTTGAGAAGGGAGTCAAAATTTGATAAGATGAGATAGCTCAAATTAAAACACGACACTCTGGTTGAGAAAGGGATGCAAGACTTGATAAGGCGAAAAGAACTTGAACAAAGGGGCACAATACTCCGGTTAAGCAAGATAGGGAAGGAATAAGAGTGATATAATTTGGACAGCACTCCGTCTGTAAATGGAAGGAATTGAACTTGACAAGATGAGAGGATACTTGTAAAGAGGACACAACACTCAGATTAAAAGGATAGGCATGGAAAGATCATGATCTTTGACAAAACGAGATGATGGGTTGAAAAGATGAACATCACAATGCCTCCGGAACAAAAGTAAGAATGGAATGTAGTGAACGAAGGAAAACAATATCTTGAGAGAGCACGGTTACAACAGAAGCTAGAACGGAGTTGTTGGAAAACCAAAAACGAAACGAATAAGCTTGTAGTGGGCTTATGGAAACATCTCAACATTATGAGGTGACAACCGGCCACTAATGGAAACAATTACTTGCTTGAGATTAACGAAGAGATGAAAACTTGTTCCATCAAGATGGAAAAGAGATAACTTGGGTTATTAATAAGCACCAAAATAGCAACATTCCTTAGGGAAGGCTTTAGGTGAAATCTATACCAAGATAACTCCAATGAAGAGATTGACGGTTGAAAAGATCTCTTGAACAAAGAGAAAAAGATGGATTTAAATATGTCACTCTTGAAAACTTGTGAATCATGAAACGCGAAGGGAAATTATTAAGAATGACCTAACACCACCTCAAAAGATAAGGTCGAAAGAATTGCACTTCGGAATGCAAGATGAAGAATGCTTGAACTCCTCAAAACAAAACATGTGTTGAGCACCATGTTTATTTTTGAGTATAGCTTGGCTGATCTTAACTTCAAGAGAAATCTTGAAGAACAATTGAAGAATGAAAAGAATCCTTGACGAACCACCATGTAGAGCCTCCATGAAGAACTCCGGTAATAAAAGGATGATAAAAAGAAAGAGAAGTTGAAAACACAAGGTGAAGCCTTGCGATGATTTAGATGGAGCTTCGCGACGAGATAATGCGGAAAACTTAGAACTCCGGAAGAAAGATGAACAACAAGCAGCCAAGAATTTATTCCTCCTGAACAAACTCTGAAGGAAAGGATTAATCACTTGGATGAAACCAGAATAAGAATTATGTTATGCGTATCCTTCACCAATTTAAATTGATGACAAGCAACGGATTTGGCATACTACTTATTCTTGTAGAAAGGATTAAGAGAGATATGGCGTAAACTTGAGAAGGTCTTCAACGAACCACCGGTAGGATTTGGAAAGAACGAATGAATTGATATGATAACAAAGAAAGAGAACTCTTAAACGAACCACCGTAAGAATTGAAATTGAACGTAGCAAATGCACAAATCACCGGGAAGAATTGCAAAATGAATGAAGATACTTTAGGGTATTTAGATACATGAGAACGAAGAGATCAAGAACTGATTAGAGGATATTCGATTGATGCACCGGCAAGATAGGAGAATGATAACTGACAGCTGAGAATGAATAAACCTGAATTGATGGACTCCGGATGACAAACTGAGAAGACTCTTGAATATCTCCTGATGGGTGAAAAAGATTCTCACAATCGAAAACAATTATGAGAGGATGGCAACAAGCTAGCACCATGAATCTTGAAGAGAATAGAGCAAGATTAAAGAGAAACTCTTCTTCGGTCTTCAAATGATGAGAATGACAACGAGAAACACCACCAAGAATTATTGAGGCACATCGGAAGAATCAAAAGCGAAGAGGTTGAGCCAACTATGAAAAGAATTTGAAAGATCTTGGAGAAAAGCATTTGACTGATGATAACTCATTCTTACGTCAAACTTAGAGAAGAATTTAGGATAGCTCTGGGAAAATAGAAGAGTCAGGTAAGATCCTGGGAAAAGACCTGTGGGTTAGAGCCCACTCAAAAGAACACCGTTGAAAAGATTTAAAAGAGATGTTGCACCGGTTGAATTAAATGACTTGAATGAGATACCAATCTCGAAAGAGCTTGAACGAATGCAGAGTGGAAACACGAATCTTCGAGATATCTTGAGCACTCCGGAATAACAAATAGCGAGAAGTAGAATGATAATGAGGTGCACCGGTATGAGAAGACATTGAAATGAGGAAAAAGGTATGATCAACAAAACTTGACTTGAATCCACCGGAGAAGAGAAAGGAATGAGGAATGACGAACTAGTAGAACATCTTCTTGAGAACCACCGGGTAAGAACATTGACAGAAAAGAATGGAGAAACTTCACAAAAATAAAAGGGTACTTGGTAAAGAAATCTTAGTCCTTGAGGAAAAAGGGTGGGTGGGCGGGAAAAAACAAAGGCAACTTGGAGACGGGTGAAACAACCACCGTTGAGAAGAAATAATAATTGGTCTTGCTGATGTTGAAGTGATCGGATCCACTTGAAGAGAAACACGCCGGTTGAAAAGGATTGACATGACAATCTCGATTGTCGAGAAGGATTGGTATTCACATCGGAGTATGAGAACACCATTTCGGAAAGGTACGGAATCAACACTTGACATTGAAGCAACTCGAATACCACAACTCAAAACAAAAACAAAGGACTGGCTTGCAGAATAAGCCGGAACAAACATATGATAGAGATTTCGTCCGAAGTTTTCGTGGTGGGGCCTACACGGGCTCGATCATACAGCACCATCATGTACAAGGCAGTGCACATGACATACGAAGCGTCCCCGAGTCAGCATAGCCAAGGACTCTTTAAGACACAACGAGACCACTGTAAAATCGACCGTGAATAGGTGAACCACTAGACGTCGAACCCCAATTTCATATCATACATCTGTCGGAAGGATATCCTAAGAGCTACTTGAATTCCCACCTATGAAACTCCCAAAATTTTCCGGTTATGCAATCAGGTGTTGGGGATACAGGGGAAGCATAATATCTCACCCAAACTAGCAAATCCTACATCCAGCTGTATCCATCCTTCAACACATAACCAAGAAACCTTCGGAAACCATGTACCTCAACCTTCGAAAAGCATCCGTTATACAAGTTATGGCGATACTCCCGAACTCCCGCCCCAGTACTGGGTGGCGTCGAGGTTATCTCACCAACGAACTGCATAAAAGAGATTTTCGATGTCGGCGTACTAAACTCAGGTATACAAGAATTGCAACAATAAAATTATGATGACAACACCTCAGAGCTCAACTCCCCGGGACACTTCCACTAAACCCCTGACAGGAGGCACCAAGACAATGTTCTCGTCATAAAACCATCGGAACGATTCCAAGATACCCGCGTGATCCTAAAAAAAATTAGTGAAATTTGAGAAGAGAAGAGTCAAAACTCTACGTCAGGATGCCTTACCAGAGCGATGGGGAGACTGGGAAGTAAAAAAGAATTCCTAAACTCTCCGATATATAATTCCTAAATGACTCAAAACATTTTTTTCTAGACTCAAACTCGGCCGCTAAAAATGATCAAGCAATGGGGCTCCTAAGGTCGGGGAAGGCTCTGATTACCAACTTGTAACGCCCTCGATGCGGCTATATCTCCCACGTGTCGAAGCACGACTTAGAGGCATAACCGCATTGAAAGCAATGTCGCAAGTGAGGTAATCTTCACACAACCCATGTAATACATAAGGGAAAGAGATACATAGCTGGCTTACAATCGCCACTTCACACAATTACATCAATAAAGCATTACATCATCCAGATACAATCAAGGTCCGACTACGGAACCAAAATAAAAGAAGAACCCCAAATGCGACAAAGGTCCCCGATCGACCCCAACTGGGCTCCACTACTGACCAACTAGAACGAAACAACACAACGGGAAAGATCTTCAACGAGCTCCTCCTGAGCTTGGTTGCGTCATCTGCGCGGATTCATCAGCACCTGCAAACTGGTTTTGGAAGTATCTGTGAGTCACGAGGACTCAGCAATCTCACACCCGCGAGATCAAGACTATTTAAGCTTATAGGAAGGATGGAGTAATGAGATGGAGCTGCAGCAAGCGACTAGCATATATGGTGGCTACAATCGCAAAAGAGAGCGAGAAGAGAAGCAAGGCACGGTCGTGAAGCTACTAGCGATCAAGAAGTGATCCTATAGCGACCTACGTCAAGCATAACTCCAACACCGTGTTCACCTCCCGGACTCCGCCGAGAAGAGACCATCACGGTTACACACGCGGTTGATGCGTTTTAATTCGGATCTGGTGTCAAGTTATCTACAACCGGACATTAACAAATTCCCATCTGCCCATAACCGCGGGCACGACTTTCGAAAGTTCAAATCCCTACAGGGGTGTCCCAACTTAGCCCATCACAAGCTCTCACGGTCAACGAAGGAATAGACCTCCTCCCGAGAAATTCCGATCAGACTCGGTATCCCAGTACAACAAGACATTTCGACAGGGTAAAACTAAACCAGCAACACCGCCCGAATGTGCCGACAAATCCTGATAGGAGCTGCACATATCTCTTTCTCAGGGCACACTCAGATTGTCCTAGGTATGGGTAAGCCAGCCCAGAGTTGCCCCTGGTGGCCATCGGCAGCTGACAGGTTGGACCAACACTCAGAGGAGCACTGGCCCGGGGGGGTAAATAATGATGACCCTTGAGTCCGCGAAACCCAAGGGAAAAAGAGGCTAGGTGGCGAATGGTAAAACCAATATTGGGCATTGCTGGAGGAGTTTTACTCAAGGCGAACTATCAAGGGGTTCCCATTATAGCCCAACCGCGTAAGGAACACAAAATCCGGGAACATAACACCGATATGACGGAAACTAGGGCGGCAAGAGTGGAACAAAACACCAGGCATAAGGCCGAGCCTTCCACCCTTTACCAAGTATATAGATGCATTAATAAAATAAGATATATAGTGATATCCCAACAAGTAAATAAATGTTCCAACAAGGAACGGTATCTCCATGTTCCAACAAGGAACAAACTTCAATCTTCATCTGCAACTAACAACGCTATAAGAGGGGCTGAGCAAAGCGGTAACATAGCCAATCAACGGTTTGCTAGGACATTGGTGGGTTAGAGGCTGAACATGGCAATTTGGGTGGCTGACAAGCAAGTGGTAGGCATCGTAGCAATGGCATAGCAAAAGAGCGAGCAAACTAGCATAGCAAAGATAGTAGTGATTTCGAGGGTATGATCATCTTGCCTGAAATCCCGCAAGGAAGAAGAACGAGTCCATAAAGAAGACAAACGGACGTAGACGAACGAGTCCTCACAACACGACGTTATCGGAACCAACCCGAAGAAGCAACACCGGAAAAGAGAAAACAACATAGTAAACAACCCACACATCTACATGGCATGATGCACAAACGAGTATGATGCATGTCCGGTTTAATGAGGCAGGGCATGGCTAAATGCACAAACAATCCTACAGATTAGGTGGAGCTCAATATGCATCGGGATGCATATTGACAAAACACCACATCAATTACTTAGTTCCCTCTCGTTTATGTACCCCAACAATATTAAATGTTGATTAACATGGCAAGAGGTGAAGCACAACAAAACTACCTATCTAGGCAAGTTTAAATGAGGCCGGAAGCAACGAACAACAATTCCGGAAACTCCTCATGAGCATAAATTAGGTTTGGTACTGTTCTGCCCTAAACACAATTTTAGAGTTGTTTAATATGCAAATAAAGGTCACCATGATAAACTAGGCAAAATTCTACCCCATTTACATATAAAGTTTATTTAATTCGGAGCTACGGTTATTTAGTTATGAATTAAACCGTATTAGCATGGCATAGGGGAAAATTAATGCAAACAACATTTTAAACATTTTAAACATAGGTGAAAGTTGGATAGTATTAATCTACACAAAATTCTGAGCAAGTTTCATATATAAATCATTTTAATCCGATGCACCATTTGTGAGTTAGTAAATGCATGATCTAGGGGGACTAAACTGCAAAACTGGCTGACTCAGGATAATAGACAAAATCGCAACAGGAAAAAAAACATGCATCGGGCCGAAACTGGGCAGCCCAACAGGCACAGGGGAGAAGGGGCGCTGGGATGTGGGTGGCTCACCCATGGGCCTGGCCCGGTAGCAGGAGCGGCCTGGCAGGGGGCACGCTGGCGCGCGGAGAGAGGGCAGGCCGAGGCGGCGCTGGGCCTTGGCGCCCGCGGCAGGAGGCGAGGCCGACGTTGCTGGGCCTTGGCGCGCTGCACTGGGCCGGAGGCGAGGCCCGCGCGGAGGGTCAACGGCGTCGAGCGGGGATCTGGTTCCCGATCCATGGTGGCGACGACGCATCGGGTTCCCGACGAGGGCGGAGGGCACGACGATGGCCGGAGAGCGACGGGGAGCGCCGGGGATGGATAGATCCGGGCGGTGGCTCACCGGATCCGGTGCGGAAATGGCGGGAGCGGCTCGGGACGACGAGCTTGACGCCTCGTCGCCGGCGAGCACCTGCGGGAGAGAGAGAGGCCGTGAGAGAGACCAGGGAGGGAGGAGCAGAAGGCGGGGCCGGCGCGAGCTCACCGCGGCGGCGATGGTGCGTCGCGAGGCGCGACCGGGTGGCAGAGAAGACTCCGGGCAGGGATCCGGTGAAGCCTCGTCGGAGTTCCACGGCGGCGGCGCGACGCGATGGTGAAGGCAGCGTACGGGCTGCGCGGCGGCGGAGCAGGGCCGGATCCGGGCATGGCGGGTCCGCGCGGCGGGGAAGTGGGCACAACGACGCGTGTCGGCTCCGGATTGGACAAAAGCAGCGGCGGACATGTCCGGGCTGCAGGGGAGAAGTGTCCGGCGGTGCGGAGAGGCTGAAGTTAGGGTTTCGTCCGCGAAATGATCCGAAATTTCGGGGAGGAGTGCTCTTTTATAGGTAGAGGGAGCTATGAAGCTCCAAATGAGGTGCGGTTTTCGGCCACGCGATCGTGATCGAACGACCGAGATGATGGAACAGAGTTAGGTGGGTTTTGGGCCAAAATGGAAGGGTGTTGGGCTGCAACACACACGAGGCCTTCTCGGTCCCTCGGTTAACCGTTGGAGTATCAAACGAAGTCCAAATGGTACGAAACTTGACAGGAGGTCTACCGGTAGTAAACCAAGGCTGCATGACAAGTCTCGGTCCAATCCGGAAATGTTTAATCCCCACACAAGAAAGAAAGGTAGAAATGACCACTGGAGGAGAACGAAGCGCCGGATTGCAAAACGGACAACCTGGAAAATGCTCCGATGCATGAGACGAACACGTATGCAAATGCAATGCACATGATGACATGATATGAGATGCATGACACGCAAGCAATGACAACGCAACAATAGCGAATAACTGCACGACACCTGGCACATCGGTCTCGGGGCGTTACACAACATATAGATCAAAGCTTCGACAAATGATAAAATGCATGAAATACATCATCGCTTTGAGAAGTATGTGATAAGCTAGAGCTCCCCCTAAATTTGTGCATTATTTAAAATTTGCTTTGGAATGCAAATGCACAATATATTAGGATCTTGGGTCACTCTTCCATGTCACATACATGTTGTGGAGCGCACAAAATGGTAAGAGTAGAATAAGATGCATGCATCACCAAAGATATAAGTGAGAGATCATACACAAGCAATCATAGAGATAGGCATATAAACACAAATTAAGCATAGTATGATCAAACAAATGATCACACAAGGTATCTCACGAGCATAATACAATAAGTAGCATCAAGTAGCATCAATCAAACAAAGTATCAAGGCAAATGAAAACCAACAAATAAGCAAAATAGTCTCTCGAAGCCTATGATATGTACACTTTCTCCCCTTTTGACAACAAGTTACCAAAAAGTTTGAAAAGGTATAGTGCAATACGACAATTTAGCTATGATCTCCGGGAGCTCCTGAAGGGGTCTTCTGGCTTGTTGCTCTGCTGTGTGTAGACGACGTTGAGAGAGATGCGTCTGCAAATGCTTCAGCTGATGTCTGTTGAGCAAGTGGGGTTGACACTGGTGGTGGCGCTATGGCAGTGGTGGCAAGAGCAGAGTGAGTAGGCCTAGTCTCTGCAACTGGCTTAGGTGCAGACTTGGGTGCCCTTAGCATAGTCTGATATCTATCAGTGGTTGGTCTATCATCTCTGTCCTCAGCATCATATCTCAGCTTCTCAACAACGGATTGGATATCTATGACCTTTACATCAAGATTATCCATCTTATCTTCAACAATTCGCTCTAGGCTCTCATGATTCTTGGTTAAGTTGGCCAGACTCTTTTCAATCCTCAGATTTGCTTCTAGCAGATATGTGAGTTGATCTTGCTTGGTCTTGAGATTCACTATGGATGCATCTGGAGCACTTGCTACCTTTGCTGCTTTTGCAGCCTTTGCCTTCTTAGCTTTCTCCTAGGCCTCAACTAATGTTGGATGTGAAGCATCCATCACCACTTCATTGTCCTGAAATTCTATCCTAAGAGGAAGATGCTCTTTATCAAGCATATATGTGCCAGTACCAACCTTGGAATTGATCAACATTTGAATATGTGGGGCATATCCACATGACCTCTTTTGGTTTGCAGTTGTCCTCTTGACTATCTCTACAATTAGACTCATGACCTTGAACTTTTGTGGTATGTCAAATAAATGCAGCAGGTTGATTGAATGGCCATGGATCATTCTCTCATCTCCAGACTTGGGCAACAAAGTATGCCTCAAGATGTAGTTGGTGGTGGCCAAGCCAGGAAGCAGGTAATAGATAGAGCCAAACCTGTGAGTCTATAGAGCTTTATCAGGAATGGGCTTGTGCATGTGAGCCATAGTGTTATGATCCATCATGGGCTTGCCATAAACATCAATATCATTCTCTCCTTCTGCTGGGCATTGATGAGAGCTGCCCACTCTAAGACTGATGACTGGTATATGGTGCCCTCAGTCATCCACACAATCTTCCCATCTGGATAGAAGTGTGTAGTGGAGTAAAATTGCATAACCATTTCGTCATTGCACTTGGTGAGCTCTTTTCCAACAAATTCATCAACTGATGTCAATCTGAAACTCTCATGAATGTGGGGGCAGTAGTCCTCATTGGCATCTATAAACTTCCAATCCACCCACTGATGGAAATATGCCCTAGAGGCAATAATAAATGGTTTTTAATATATTTCCTTAATCATGATAAAGGTTTATTATTCATGCTATAATTGTATTGACCAGAAACTTAAATACATGTGTGGATACACAAACAAATATTGTGTCCCTAGTGAGCCTCTACTAGACTAGCTCATTGATCAAAGATGGTTAAGGTTTCCTAACCATAGACATGAGTTGTTGATGACCCACATGATAAAGATACCAAATATAAATGGAAAATCTTCTTCTTAGCTTCATCTCGAGGCAAACCTGCAAGCTTAAATAATCCACAAATTTCATCCACATATATCAAGTGCATATCAGGATGTTCGGTTCCATCTCCTGCATAAGGATTAGCTAGTAGTTGTTCTATCATACCCGAAGGAATTTCATTACCGATATTTTCAGTAGGTGCAGTATGTTAAGGTGCAACAAATTCTGGTTCCGGTCGAGGTCAAGATACCTCGAACAAACCCCTCAAAGGATGATTCTCCATAGTATCAAGTGATAATAAATTTCAGCACATAGTAATAATTTTCCTTACCAATTTCCACTTACCAAGAGCGCTTCAATCCCCGACAGCGGCGCTAGAAAAGAGCATTGATGGCCCACAAGTATAGGGGATCAATTATAGTCCTTTCGATAAGTAAGAGTGTCGAAACCAATGAGGAGCAGAAGGAAATGACAAGTGGGTATCTCTGCAAGCACTAAAATTATAAGTAACGAGTAGTTTGATAACAAGATAGTTTGTAACGAGCAAATAATGGTAACGGTAAATAAAGATCATTAAGGTAGCCCAATCCTTTTGTGGCAAAGGATAGACCAAAACGATCTCTTATAATAAGCAAAGCGTTCGTCAGGGTACATAGGAATTTCATCTAGTCACTTTCATCATGTTGGTTTGATTTGTGTTCGCTACTTCAATAATTTGATATTTGTGTGGACCGGTGCTTAGGTGTTGTTCTTAATTGAACATACCTCCTACTTATGATTAAACCCCTCGCAAGCATCCGCAACTACGATAAAAGTATTAAGATAAAATCTAACCATAACATTAAACTTTTGGATCCAAATCGGTCCCTTACGAAGCAGCGCATGAATTAGGGTTTAGGCTTCTGTCACTCTAGCAACCCATCATCTAATAACTACTCTAGAATGTGTTCCCTAAGGCCCAAATATGGTGAGGTATCATGTAGTGATGTTCACATGACATCACTAAGGGAATCACAACATACATATCATCAAAAGATCGAACAATATCAAGTTCACATGATTACCTGCAACAAGATTTCTCCCGTGACCTCAAGAACAAAACTAACTACTCATAAATGATAATCATGCTCAAGATCAGAGGGGTATTAAATAGCATAATGGATCTGGACATATAATATTCCACAAAATAAACCATATAGTAATGAAATACAAGATGTAATCAATACTACTAGTCACCCACAAGCACCAATCTAATGTTTCGGTACAAAGATTGAACACAAGAGATGAACTACGGTTTGAGAGGAGATGGTGCTATTGAAGATGTTGATGGAGATTGCCCTCCCCAATACGGGAGAGTAGTTGGTGACGATTATGACGATGATTTCCCCCTCCAGGAGGGAAGTTCCCCCGACGGAATCGCTTCACCGGAGGGAAAATGTGCTCCTGCCCATGTTCCGCCTCGAGACGGCGGCGCTTTGTCTCGAAAGTCCTCCCCTTATTTTTTTTCTAGGTCAAAATGACTTATATACTAGAAGAGGGAACCAGAGATGGGCCGTCGAGAGCACAACCCACCAGGGCACGCCTAGGGGGCCTGGTGATACATATCCATCATATCTACTTTTCCAAACACTTTTGCCCTTGTTTTGGACTCTAACTTGCATGATTTGAATGGAACTAACCCGGACTGACGCTGTTTTCAGCAGAATTGCCATGGTGTTATTTTTGTGCAGAAATAAAAGTTCTCAGAATGACCTGAAAATCAACGGAGAATTATTTTGGAATATATAAAAAATACTGGAAGAAGAATCCACGTCAGGGGGGCCTCCACCTGTCCATGAGGGTGGGGGGCACCCTACCCCCCTGGGCGTGCCCCTTGCCTCGTGGGCCCCCTAACACTCCACCGACCTCAACCTTGACTCCATATATTCACTTTTGGGGAGAAAAAAAATCAGAGAGAAGGATTCATCGTGTTTTACGATACGGAGCCGCCGCCAAGCCCTAAACTCTCTCGGGAGGGCTGATCTAGAGTCCATTCAGGGCTCCGGAGAGGGGAATTCGTCACCATCGTCATCATCAACCATCATCCATCACCAATTTCATGATGCTCACCGCCGTGCGTGAGTAATTCCATCGTAGGCTTGCTGGACGGTGATGGGTTGGATGAGATTTGTCATGTAATCGAGTTAGTTTTGTTAGGGTTTGATCCCTAGTATCCACTATGTTCTGAGATTGATGTTGCTATGACTTTGCTATGCTTAATGCTTGTCACTAGGGCCCGAGTGCCATGATTTCAGATCTGAACCTATTATGTTTTCATCAATATATGAGAGTTCTTGATCCTATCTTGCAAGTCTATAGTCACCTACTATGTGTTATGATCCGGCAACCCTGAAGTGACAATAATCGGAACCACTCCCGGTGATGACCGTAGTTTGAGGAGTTCATGTATTCACTATGTGTTAATGCTTTGGTCCTGTACTCTATTAAAAGTAGGCCTTAATATCCCTTAGTTTCCATTAGGACCCCGCTGCCACGGGAGGGTAGGACAAAAGATGTCATGCATGTTCTTTTCCATAAGCACGTATGACTATATTCGGAATACATGCCTACATTACATTGATGAACTGGAGCTAGTTCTATGTCACGCTATGTTATGACTGTTACATGATCGATCGCATCCGACATAATTCTCCATCACCGATCCAATGCCTACGAGCTTTTCATATATTGTTCTTCGCTTATTTACTTTTCCGCTGCTACTGTTACAATCACTATAAAACCCAAAAATATTACTTTTGCTACCGTTACCTTTTGCTATCTTTACCACTACTATCATATTACTTTTCTACTAAATACCTTGCTGCAGATATTAAGTTTCCAGGTGTGGTTGAATTGGCAACTCAGCTGCTAATACTTGAGAATATTCTTTGGCTCCCCTTGTGTCGAATCAATAAATTTGGGTTGAATACTCAACCCTCGAAAACTATTGCAGTCCCCTATAGTTGTGGGTCATCCAGACTATTTTCTGGCGCCGTTGCCGGGGAGCATAGCTCTATTCTTTGAGTCACTTGGAATTTATATCTGCTTATCATTATGAAGAACTTGAAAGATCCAAGAACCAAGATTTATCCCTCAACTACGAGGGGAGGTAAGGAACTGCCATCTAGCTCTGCACTTGATTCACCTTCTGTTTTGAGTAAGCTTGCGACACTTAAACCTGCTTCTGCTATTAATTCTGATATGTCGCATGTTATTGATGATGCCACTTCTTCTATGCATGATACTTATGATGAAACTACTTCTATGCTTGATGAAGATTCTCCCCCTAGATATGAATTACCTGTTGTTCCTGAGGGTTATGTTATGGATGAAGAAACTGCTAGAGATTTTCTTGCTTGCAATGATAGGAGTGATCTTAAGAAACTATTAGCTAAGATAAAACAAAAATCTCTAAATGCTAGAATGAAATATGATCCTGCTTATGCTACTTCCCCTATCTTTGTTACTGATAAGGATTATGATTTCTCTGTTGATCCTGAGTTAATTACTTTGGTTGAATCTGATCCTTTCTATGGCTATGAATTTGAAACTGTTGTGGCACATCTTACTAAATTAAATGATATAGCTACCCTGTTCACTAATGATGAGAAAACTCACTACTATTATATCCTTAAATTGTTTCCATTCTCATTAAAGGTCGATGCTAAGATATGGTTTAATTCTCTTGATCCTGGTTGTGTGCGTAGTCCCCAAGATATGATTTATTACTTCTCTGCTAAATATTTCCCTGCTCATAAGAAACAAGCTGCTCTAAGGGAGATATATAATTTTGTGCAAGTTGAAGAAGAGAGTCTCCCACAAGCTTGGGGGAGGCTTCTCCAATTACTTAATGCTTTGCATGATCCTCCTTCAAGAAAAATGAAATACTTGATATCTTTTATAATGGACTAACCGATGCTTCTAGAGATTATCTGGATAGTTGTGCTGGTTGTGTTTTTAGGGAAAGAACAGTTGATCAAGCTGAAATTCTATTGAATAATATGTTGATTAATGAAAACAGTTGGACACTTACTGAACCAACTCCTAAGCCAACTCCGAAGAAAAGGGGTATTCTATTTCTCAGTCCTGAACATATGCAAGTGGCAAAGAAATCTATGAAAGAAAAAGGTATTAAAGCTAAAGATGTTAAGAATTTACCTCCTATTGAAGAAATACATGGTCTTAATTTACCGCCTATTGAAGAAACACATGGTATTGATAACCCGACACAGGTAGTAAAGGTAAATTCTCTCGATAGATTTGATGAAGGTGATATTCCTCGTTATAAGTCTGCTAGCCAATGCTTAGATGAGTTTGATAATTTTATTCTTAAACAAGAGAACTTCAATGCTTATGTTGGTAGACAATTGAAACATAATGCTTAAATGATTGAGAACTTGAGTGATTATATGGCAAATGTTAAAGGTGAACTTAAACTTATTAGTAAACATGCTTCTATGGTTACCACTCAAGTAGAACAAGTACTTCAAGCTCAGAATGATTTGCTCAATGAATTAAATAAAAAAATGACAATGTTGTTAGAGTTATGACAAGAGGTGGTAAAATGACTTAGGAACCTTTGTATCCTGAAGGCCATCCTAAGAGAATTGAGCAAGATTCTCACAGAACTAATGTTGATGCACCTAGTCCTTCTAAGAGGAAGAAAAAGAAAAATGATAGGACTTTGCATGCTTCTAGTGAACCTGTTATTGACACGCCTGAAAATCCCAATGATATATCTATTTTTGATGCTGAAAGACAATCTGGTAATGAACATGAACCTAGTGATAATGTTAATAATGATGTTCATGTTGATCCTCAACCTAGCAATAATAATGATGTAGAAATTGAACCTGCTGTTGATCTTGATAACCCACAATCCAAGAATCAACATTATGATAAGAGAGACTTTGTTGCTAGGAAGCACGGTAAAGAAAGAGAACCATGGGTTCAGAAACCCATGCCTTTTCCTCCTAAACCATCCAAGAAAAAGGATGATGAGGATTTTGAGCGCTTTGCTAAAATGATTAGACCTATCTTCTTGCGTATGCATTTGACTGATATGCTTAAAATGAATCCTTATGCTAAGCACATGAAGGATATTGTTACTAATAAGAGAAAGATACCGGAAGCTGAAATTTCCACCATGCTTGCTAATTATACTTTTAAGGGTGGAATACCAAAGAAACTAGGAGATCCAAGAGTACCAACTATACCATGCTCCATTAAACAAACTATGTTAAAACTGCTTTATGTGATCTTGGAGCCGGTGTTAGTGTTATACCTCTCTCTTTATATAGTATACTTGACTTGAATAAGTTGACACCTACTGAAATATCTTCGCAAATGGCTGATAAATCAACTGCTATACCTGTCAGCATTTGTGAGGATGTGCTTGTTGTGGTTGCAACCATTACTATTTTTAACGGACTTTGTTATTCTTGATATTCCCGAGGACGATAGTATGTCTATTATTCTTGGAAGACCATTTTTGAATACTGCAGGGGCTGCTATTTATTGCACCAAAGGCAATGTCACTTTTCATGTTAATGGTAATAAGCATACGGTACACTTTCCGAGGAAACAACCTCATGTCCATAGTATCAATTCTATTGGAAAAATTTCAACGATTACTATTGGAGGTTTTGAATTTCCTCTTCCTACTGCCAAGAAGAAATATGATATTCTTATTCTTGGGGACATGCATATCCCCGTTGAGGTAACCTAGTGTTATTCGAAAATTCTCCGGTTTCATGTTATTCGAAAAGAGTTTGTTAACAAGACTTGATCAACCTTGTTAGTGGATTCCTTTTGATGAGCATGAGATGGATGAATTTAGAAAACACAACTCTCTGTACCCTCTTTTTACTTTCTGTTATTTATATTAAATGAAGCAAAAAATAGTTTTTTTGTCTGTTTCCTGAATTATCCATTAAATAAAAAATACCCCGAAAATAAAAGTTCTCCAAAACCATGAAATTTAAATATGATTTTTTCTAGAATATTTGACAATATCTGGCACTGAGAGAACATAGCAGGGGGAGCAAGCACCTGGCCACGAGGGTGCATGGCGCACCCCTGCCTCGTGGGCCCATGGTGGCTCCCCTCCACTTATTCCAGCTACCACACACTCTTTCTTCCTCCCACAAAAATCACCAACCAGCTCAAACCCGAGTTCAAGCTCATCTTGCTGCCATTTTTCTATCTCCTAGCTCAAAGCTCCATTCACAAAACTGCTTTGGGGGATTGTTCTTTGGTATGTGACTCCTCCAATGGTCCAATTAGTTTTTGTTCTAGTGCTTTATTCATTGCATATTTTTGCTGCTGAGGTGACCCTGTTCTTGAGCTTGCATGTCAAATTTATATGGTCAAAAGTAATTTTGATGCATGATATTGTCTCTAGGCACTTGTAGGAGTAGTTGCTATCAATATTGTTGAGTTTGGTTCACTTTTTTTTGAGTTACTAAAAATTTCAGAAATTTTTCAAAGGAAGAAATATGTTTATGAAAATGTACCAAGGTGGTTCTTCAAGGAAGCAAGGACCCAGACTCGTAATACGGGATGCGGACGAGGAACCACCAAGGAATGCTCAAGTGCGGCCCTGTGAATGGCCGTCAGAGGATTTCATGATCCGAGCAGGAATTAAAGAGGAATTTGATGCATTTGTGCGTAATGCTGATCTTGAGAGCGTCAACGCAGATAAGTGCCGCCAATACTATCACCTAACTGATTCATTTGTGAGAAGGTTTAAATTTTCATCATCACACAATTCTCAGACTGTCCTGTTTGATCTTTATGAAAATTCTTATACAATGGACTTAGAAGATTTTACCACTACTTGTAAACTTCCACAGTGGGGTGATGTTAGTGAACCTCGCAAATCTGAATTTAGAGATTTTCTTGCTAGTATAACTGTGGGGGAATCTAGAGATCTAACACAAGCCACCATAAGGAGCATTCATTTTCCTGCTATACATTATTTTGCTCTCTTCATAGGAAGGTGCATAAACGGTAAAGATGAAGCATGTCACATATGTGTACCTGATCTTAGCATTCTCAGGAGCGTTGTTTTACGAGATAGACAATACAACTTTGGGGCTATTGTTGCACGTAGGTTGCATAATAATCGTATTCATGGAGATTTCTTTGGTGGAATTTATGCAACTCGTATAGCTAACTTTCTTGAGATACCCATACATGGAGATGATATTGAGTTGCCTCCTTATTTAGATTATGAGGCTATGGTTCGTCATCAGTTTGTTGAGAGGAACGATCAGTTCCTCCAGTACCAACTAATCTTTGGCAGACGACACACCTATGCCATCGCCCTCCCTGCTCCAACTTTCTTTGACTTTCAGGCAAAGGGGCGATATTTTATAACCAGGGAGGAGGCGACCGAGTACGAGAGGAGGGCGGAGACAGCTCGCCTCCAAGCTGCAGCTCATCAGGCAATTACCGCTGCATCTCAGTACGACCCCAGCTATAACTTTGGATATCCGCCAGGCCAGCCGTGGCCATAGACCAACTTAGGCCAAAAGCCTAAGCTTGGGGGAGTATGTATTTCTCACCGACATTACATTCCTGCTCACACACTCATGCTAGTTGTCGGTGCTCATACTTTTTCATTGTAATATCCATGCTAGGTTATTTTCCTCTTTACGCTTTCTTCTTGTGTGTTTGATAAACCTTAAGAAAAACCAAAAAAATAGTTGTAGCTTTTAGCTAGTTTACTTTCCATGCATGTAGTAGTAATTAAAAAGAAAACCCAAAAATATTTCTCATTCTTCTTTTTGCTTGTTGGGAGCTTTCCGTGTAAATAGTTTTGTTTCTTTTCTTTGGGGGTCGAGAGGACAATACCATGATTAAAATGTTGAGTGGCTCTCATATGCATTATTGTTGATCTAACAAAGAGCCCAAATTACATTGTCTTCTCTCTTGAATTGAATGCTTGCAGATTCCAGCTTAGTCCAATGCACGTGCACTATTATTATTATCCACACTCTTTGGTCATGAAAGGGAAAGGCAATAATGATGATTATATGATGAACTTATTGATATGAGAAAAGCTGGTATCAACTCGACCTCTCTTGTTTTTGTAAATATGATTAGTTCATCGTTCCTAATTCAGCCTATTATGACTAAACATGTTTGCAATGACAATTAGAGATTTTAGTTGCTTATGCCATGCTTAATTAGCTAGGAGCTTATAATGGTTTACCTTGCGTGCCAACATGCTATTAAAATGGTTGTGATGTGGTATGATAGGGTGGTATCCTCTTTTGAATGATTCGAGTGGCCTGACTTGGCACATGTTCACGCATGTAGTTGAAACAAAATCAACATAGACTCTACGATATTTATGTTCATGGTGCATTATATCCTACTCATGCTTGCATTCGGTATTGATTAATTTTAATGCATGTTCATGACTATTGTCGCTCTCTAGCTAGTCGCTTCACAGTCTTTTTCTAGCCTTCACTTGTACTAAGTGGGAATACTGCTTGTGCATCGAATTCCATAAACCCCAAAGTTGTTCCATATGAGTCCACCATACCTACCTATATACGGTATCTACCTGCCGTTCCAAGTAAATTAGTATGTGCCAAACTCTAAACCTTCAAATAAACATTCTGTTTTGTATGCTCGAATAGCTCATGTATCAACTAGGGCTGCCTGTATCTTCCATGCTAGGCAGGTTATTCTCAAGAGGAGTGGACTCTGCTCCTCACTCACGAGAAAATGGCTGGTCACCGAGATTCCCAGTCCCATGCTTTATGCAAATCAAATCAAAATAATTGCAAACAAAACTCCCCCGGGACTCTTGTTAGTTGGAGGCACTCATTGTTTCGAGCAAGCCATGGATTGATGCTTGTTGGTGGAGGGGGAGTATAAACTTTACCATTCTGTTGGGGAACCGCCTATAATGTGTGTAGCATGGAAGATATCGAGATCTCTGGGTTGTTATGTTGACAATGAAAGTATATCGCTCAAAATATTATTCATATCTATTTCAAAATCGAGCTCTGGCACCTCTACAAATCCTTGCTTCCTTCTGCGAAGGGCCTATCCATTTACTTTTATGTGGAGTCATCATCCTCTTATTAAAAAGCACCAGTTGGAGAGCACCGCTGTCATTTGCATCCATTACTGTTAGTTTACATTGAGTATGACTTGATTGGATCTCTTTTACCATGAATTACAATGTCTAGTTAGTCCTTGATCTTTAAAGGTGCTCTGCATTTATGTTTTGCGGTCTCAGAATGGGCTAGCAAGATACCATCTTGTTATATCATATTATGATTGCTTTGAGAAAGCGTTGTCATCTGAGATTTATTATTATTGCTCGCGAGTTGATTATGCCATTGATATGAGTAAACATGAGACCTAAATGTTATTGTGAATATGGTTAGTTCATAATCTTTGCTGAAAACATGAATGCTGGCTTTACATATTTACAACAACAAGAGTAAACAGAGTTTGTAAAAGTTTTTCTTAATCCTTTCAGTTTATCAACTGAATTGCTTGAGGACAAGCAAATGTTTAAGCTTGGGGGAGTTGATACGTCTCCGTCGTATCTACTTTTCCAAACACTTTTGCCCTTGTTTTGGACTCTAACTTGCATGATTTGAATGGAACTAACCCGGACTGACGCTACTTTCAGCAGAATTGCCATGGTGTTATTTTTGTGCAGAAATAAAATTTCTCGGCATGACCTGAAAATCAACGGAAAATTATTTTGGAATATATAAAAAATACTGTAAGAAGAATCCACGTCAGGGGGGCCTCCACCTGTCCACAAGGGTGGTGTCGCCCTACCCCCCTGGGCGCGCCCCCTGCCTCATGGGCCACCTAACACTCCACCGACCTCAACTCCAAATATTCACTTTCGGGGAGAAAAAAATCAGAGAGAAGGATTCATTGCGTTTTACGAGACGGAGCCGCCGCCAAGCCCTAAACTCTCTCGGGTGGGCTGATCTGGAGTCCGTTCGGGGCTCCGGAGAGGGGAATCCATCGCCATCGTCATCATCAACCTTCCTCCATCACCAATTTCATGATGCTCACCGCCATGCGTGAGTAATTCCATCGTCTGCTGGCTGGACGGTGATGGGTTGGATGAGATTTATCATGTAATCGAGTTAGTTTTTGTTAGGGTTTGATCCCTAGTATCCACTATGTTCTGAGATTGATGTTGCTATGACTTTGCTATGCTTAATTCTTGTCACTAGGGCCCGTGTGCCATGTTTTCAAATCTGAACCTATTATGTTTTCATCAATATATGAGAGTTCTTGATCCTATCTTGTAAGTATATAGTCACCTACTATGTGTTATGATCCGGCAACCCCGAAGTGACAATAATTGGGACCACTCCTGGTGATGATCGTAGTTTGAGGAGTTCATGTATTCCCTATGCGTTAATGCTTTGGTCTGGTACTCTATTAAAAGGAGGACTTAATATCCCTTAGTTTCCAATAGGACCCCGCTACCACGGGAGGGTAGGACAAAAGATGTCATGCAAGTTCTTTTCCATAAGCAGGTATGACTATATTCAGAATACATGCCTACATTACATTGATGAACTGGAGCTAGTTCTTTGTCACCCTATGCTATGACTGTTACATGATCGATCACATCCGGCATAATTCTCCATCACCGATCCAATGCCTACGAGCTTTTCATATATTGTTCTTCGCTTTATTTACTTTTCCGTTGCTACTGTTACAATCACTATAAAACCCAAAAATATTACTTTTGCTACTGTTACCTTTTGCTATCTTTACCACTACTATCATATTACTTTGCTACTAAATACCTTGCTGCAGATATTAAGTTTCTGGGTGTGGTTGAATTGACAACTCAACTGCTAATACTTGAGAATATTCTTTGGCTCCCATTATGTCAAATCAATAAATTTGGGTCAAATACTCTACCCTCGAAAACTGTTGCGATCCCCTATACTTGTGGGCTATCACCTGGCGTGCCCAGGTGAGTTGTGCCCACCTGGTGGACCTCCTCCGGTAGTAATTTGCTCCAGTATTTTTATATATTGCAAAATAATTCTCTATAAATTTTCAGATCATTTGGAGATGTCCAGAACAGGTAACTCTGACGTAGCTTTTCCAGGTCCAGACTTACAACTGTCGGCATTCTCCCTGTTTGTGTAAACCATGCACATTATGACAGAAAAGGCATTAGAAATACTCTAAAAACATTATTATGCATAAAAATATTATAAATAACAGGTGGAAAACATGATGCAAAATGGACGTATCAGTTGTCATTTCATAAGGGGATCACATCATTAGGAGAATGATGTGATGGACAAGACCCATTCGTTAGCTTAGCATATGATTGTTCAGTTTATTGCTTCGACCATGAGATCATGCAACTCCCGGATACCGAAGGAATACCTTGTGTGCTATCAAACGTCACAACATAATTGGGTGATCATAAAGATGCTCTACAGGTATCTGTTGAGTTGGCGTGAATCGAGATTGGGATTTATCACTCTGTATGATGGAGAGGTATCTCTGGGCCTTCTCGGTAATCTAACATCACAAGAAGCTTGCAAGCAAAGTGAGTATGGAGTTAATTACGAGATGATGTATTACGGAACGACTAAAGAGACTTGCTAGTAACACGATTGAAGTAGGTATGGAGATACCAATGATCAAATATCTGGCAAATAACATACCGACAGACAAAGGGAACTATGCATGTTATCATAACGGTTCGACCGATAAAGATCTTCGTCAAATATGTAGGAACCAATATGGGCATCGAGGTTCGGCTATTGGTTATTGGCCGGAGAAGCATCTCGGTCATGTGTACATCATTCTCGAACCCGTAGGGTCCGCACGCTTAATGTTCATTGACGATATAATATTATATGAGTTTTGTATGTTGGTGACTGAATGTTGTTCAGAGTCCCAGATGAGATCTCGAACATGACGAGGAGCTCTAGAATGGTCTGGAGGTAAAGATTGATATATGTGATAACATTGTTTGGTCTCTGGAAGGGTTCCGGGATTCACTAGAAGGGGTTTTGGATGTTTACCGAAATGTTCTGGTGTGAGAACACTTTATTTGGGCCAAGGGGTAAAGCCCACGGGGCTATAGGAAGGTGCAAAAGGAAGTTTAGCGGAGGCCAGGGACCCTGGCATCTGGGGCCAGATGCCGAGGACCCTGGCATCTAATCCTGGAGTCCGAGAAGGACTCTTTCATTGCAGGCTAAGCTGACTTTGAGGAGGCTCTTTCTCCAAGAAACGACCCCAGGGCTCAACATATAAATAGAGGGGCAGGGCTAGCACCCAGAACACATCAAGATTCACCAAGCCATGTGGCGGCAACCCCGTCCCCTCTAGTTTGTACTCCGTCTAGTTTCTGTTGTGCTTGGCGAAGCCCTGTGGAGATTGTTCTTCACCACCACAGTCACCATGCCGTCGTGCTGCCCGAACTCATCTACTACTTCGCCTATCTTGCTGGATCGAGAAGGCGAGGACGTTATCGAGCTGAGTGTGTGTTGAACACGGACGTGTCGTACGTTCTGCACTTGATCTGGACGAATCGTGAAGGTGTAAGACTACATCCACCATGTTGATAAACGCTTCTGCTTAACAATCTTAGCTATGCATCTCCATGGATAGATCTTGCGTGTGCATAGAAATTTTTTGTTTTCCCTGCAACGTTCCCAAACATTGGCATCATGAGCCAGGTCTATGCGTAAATGATATGCATGAGTAGAACACAAAGGAGTTGTGGGCGGTGATGTTCATACTACTTACCACCAATGTCTTATTTTGATTCAGAGGTATTGTGGGATGAAGCGGCCCGGACCAACCTTACATGTCCACGTACATGAGACATGTTCCACAGACTGACATGCAACTTGTTTTGCATAAAGCTGGTTGGCGTGTGTCTGTTTCTCCTACTTTAGTTGAACTGAATTTGACTATGGCCGGTCCTTGCAGAAGGTCAAACAACAAACTTGATAATCACCGTTGTGGTTTTGCGTAGGTAAGAACGGTTCTTGCTAGTTGCCCGTAGCAGCCACGTAAAACTTGCAACAACAAAGTAGAGGACGTCTAACTTGTTTTTTGCAGGGTGTGTTTTGATGTGATATGGTCAAGACATGATGTGATATACGTTGTTGTATGAGTGATATCGACAATTGGTAGGAGCTTTAGGATTGTCTCTTTGTTAATGTATGAAATGCAAGCACCATGTAATAGCTTTAGTTTATTGATATGCGTTAGCAATAGTTGTAGAAACAATAGTTGGCAAGATGACCCGGACGCAACGATGGAGATCAAGGTGTCGAGCTGGTGATGATGGAGATCATGACAGTGCTTTGAAGATGGAGATTAAAAGCACAAGATGATGATGGCCATATCATGCCACATATTTTGATTGCATGTGATGTTTATCCTTTATGCATCTTATTTTTCTTAGAACGACAATAGCATTATAAGATGATCCCTTCACTAAATTTCAAGATAAAAGTGTTCTCCCCGAGTATGCACCATTGCCAAAGTTTGTCATTTCGAAGCACCTCGTGATGATTGTGTGTGATAGACTCTACGTTCACATACAACGGGTGTAAGACAGTTTTGCACATGCAGATTACTTGGGTTAAACTTGACAAGCCTAGCATATATAGACATGGTCTCGGAACACTAGAGACCGAAAGGTCGAATATGAGTCATATAATAGATATGATTAACATGGAGATGTTCACCATTGAAGACTACCCCATCTCACGTGACGATCGGACATGGGTTAGTTGATTTGGATCATGTATCACTTAGATAACTTGAGGGATGTTAATTTAAGTGGGAGTTCAGTAGTAACTCGATTAGTTGTACTTAATTTATCATGAACTTAGTCCATATAGTATTTGCAAATCTATGTTGTAGATAAATAGCCTATGCTACTATTCCGTTGAATTTTACCGCGTTCCTAGAGAAAGCTAAGTTGAAAGATGATGTTAGCAACTACACGTACTAGGTTTGTAACTTGAGGATTATCCTCATGCTGCATAGAAGAATTATGTCCTTGATGCACCGCTAGGTGACAGACCTGCTGCAGGAGCTACTGCAGATGTTACGAACATCTGGCAGACTCGATCTGATGACTACTCGATAGTTCAGTGTGCCATGCTTTACGGCTTAGAACTAGGACTTAAAAGATGTTTTGAATGCCATGGAGCATATGAGATGCTCCAAAAGCTGAAGTTGATATTTCAAGATAATGCCCAGGTTGAGAGATAGGATGTCTCCAACAAGTTCTATAGCTACAAATGGAGGAGATTAGTTCTGTCAGTGAACACATACTCAAAATGTCTGGGTATCATAACCACTTGACTCGGCTGGGAATTGATCTTCCATCTGAGAGTGTTATTGAGAGTTTTTTAGTCACTTCCACTAGGCTACAAAGGCTTTGTGATGAACTATAATATGCAAGGGATGAAAAAAAATGATTCCTGAGCTCTTTGCAATACATAAGGCCGCGGAGGTAGAAATCAAGAAGGAGCATCAAGTGTTGATGGTTAACAAGACCACTAGTTTCAAGCAAAAGGGAAAGGGAATGAAAGGGAACTTCAAGAGGAACAGAAAGCAAGTTGCCACTCCCATGAAGAAGCCCAAAGTTGGGCCCAAGCCTGAAACTGAGTGATTCTACTGCAAAGGGAATGGTCACTAGATGCGGAACTGCCCCAAATACTTGGCGGATAAGAAGGATGGAAAAGTGAACAAAGTTATATTTGATATACATGTTATTGATGTGTACCTTACTAATGCTCGTAGTAGTGCCTAGGTATTTGATACTAGTTCGGTTGCTCATATTTGTAACTCGAAACATGAGCTGCGGAATAAACGAAGATTGGCTAAGGACAAAGTGACGATGCGCGTTGGGAATGGTTCCAAGGTCGATGTGATCGCCGTCGGCACGCTACCTCTACATCTACCTTCGGGATTATTTTTACACCTCAATAATTGTTATTTGGTGCCAACGTTGAGCATGAACATTATGTCTGGACCTTGTTTATTGCGAGACGGTTATTCGTTTAAATCAGAGAATAATGGTTGTTCTATTTATATGAGTAATTTCTTTTATGGTCATGCACCTTTGATAAATGGTCTATTCTTGTTGAATCTCGATCGCAGTGATATACATATTCATAATATTGATGCCAAAAGATGCAAAGTTGATAATGATAGTGCAACATACTTGTGGCACTGCCGTTTAGGTCATATTGGTGTGAAGTGCATGAAGAAACTCCATGCGGATGAAATTTTGGAATCACTTGATTATGAATCATTTGATACTTGCGAACCATGCCTCATGGGCAAGATGACTAAAAATCCATTCTCCAAAACAATGGAGCGAGCTAATGACTTATTGGAAATTATACATACCGATGTATGCAGTCTGATGAGTGTTGAGGCATGCAGCGACCATCATTATTTTCTAACCTTCATAGATGATTTGAGTAGGTATGGCTATATCTACTTGATGAAATACAAGTCTGAAACATTTGAAAAGTTCAAATAATTTCAGAGTGAAGTGGAGAACCATCATATCATGAAAATAAAGTTTCTATGATCTGATCGCGAAGGCGAATATTTGAGTTACGAGTTTGGTCTTCATTTAAAACAATGTGGAATTGTTTCACAACTCACGCCACCTGGAACACCATAGCGTAATGGTGCATCCGAATGTTGTAACCGTATTTTATTAGATATGGTGCGTTCTATGATGTCTCTTACCGATTTGCCATTACCATTTTGGGGTTATGCATTAGAGACAGCCACATTAACATTAAATAGGGCACCATCTAAATCTGTTGAGATGACATCGTATGAACTAGGGTTTGGCAAGAAACCTAAGCTACCGTTTCTTAAAGTTTGAGGATGCGACACTTATGTTAAAAGGCTTTATGCTGATAAGCCCGAATCCAAATCGGAGAAGTGCGTCTTCGTAGGATACCCTAAGGAAACAATTGGGTACACCTTCTACCATAGATCCGAAGGCAATATCTTTGTTGCTAAGAATGGGTGCTTTCTAGAGAAGGAGTTTCTCCCGAAAGAAGTGAGTGGGAGGAAAGTAGAACTTTATGAGGTAATTGTACCTTCTCTCAAAACGGAAAGTCACACATCTGAGAAAACCGTTCCTGTGATGCCTACACCAACTAGAGAGGAAGCTAATGATCATGATCATGAGACTTCGGATCAAGTTACTACTAAACCTCGTAGGTCAACCAAAACAAGTTCCGCATGAGAGTGGTACGGGAATCCTATCCTGAGAGTCATGTTATTAGACCACAAGTGAATCTACAAACTATGAAGAAACTATGATGAGCCCAGATTCCGATAAATGGCTTGAGGCCATGAAACCTGAGATATGATCCATGTATTAGAACAAAGTATGGACTTTGGTGGACTTGCCCGATGATCAGCAAGCCATTGAGAATAAATGGATCTTCAAGAAGAAGACGGACGCTGATGGTAATGTCACTGTCTACAAAGCTCGACTTGTCACAAAAGGTTTTCGACAAGTTCAAGGGGTTGACTATGATGAGACTTTCTCACCCGTAGCGATGCTTAAATCTGTCCGAATCATGTTAGCAATTGACGCATTTTATGATTATGAAATCTAGCAAATGGACGTCAAAACTGCATTCCTTAATGGACTTCTTAAAGAAGAGTTGTATATGATGCAACCAGAAGGTTTCATCGATCCTAAAGGTGCTAACAGAGTGTACAAGCTCTAGCGATCCATCTATGAACTGGTGCAAGCATCTCGGAGTTGGAATATACGCTTTGATGATGTGATCAAAGCATATGGTTTTATACAGACTTATGGTGAAGCCTGTATTTATAAGAAAGTGAATGGGAGCTCTGTAGCATTTCTGATATTATATGTGGATGACATATTGCTGATTGGAAATGATATAGAATTTCTGGATAGCATAAAAGGAAAATTGAATAAGAATTTTTCAATGAAAGACCTTCGTGAAGCTGCTTATATATTGGGCATCAAGATCTATAAGGATAGATCAAGACACTTAATAGGACTTTCACAAATCACATACCTTGACAAAGTTATGAAGAAGTTCAAAATGGACCAGTCTAAGACAGGGTTCTTACCTGTGTTGCAAGGTGTGAAATTAAGTCAGACTCAAAGTCCGACCATGACAAAAGATAAAGAGAAAATGAAAGTCATTCCCTATGCCTCAGCCATAGGTTCTATTATGTATGCCATCCTTTGTACCAGACTTGATGTGTCCCTTGCCAGAAGTTTGGTAGGGAGGTACAATAGTGATCTAGGAGTGGATCACTGGACAGCGGTCAAAATTATCCTTAGGTACCAAAAGAGGACTAAGGAAATGTTTCTCGGTTATAGGGGTGAAAAAGAGTTCATCATAAAGGGTTACATCGATGCAATATTTGACACTAATCTAGATGACTCTGAGTCTCAATCTTGATATGTATTGAACGTGGGAGCAATTAGCTAGATATGCAGAGCATTGTAGACATAGATATTTGCAAAGTACACACGAATCCGAGTGTTGCAGACCCATTGAATAAAAACCTCTCTCACAAGCAAAACATGATCACACCTTAGAACTCTTTGGGTGTTAATCACATGGCAATGTGAACTAGATTATCGACTATGGTGAACTCTTTGGGTGTTAATCACATGGTGATGTGAACTAGTTTATTGATTCTAGTGCAAGTGGGAGACTGATGGAAATATGCCCTAGAGGCAATAATAAAATGGTTATTATTATATTTCCTTAATCATGATAAAGGTTTATTATTCATGCTAGAATTGTATTGACCGGAAACTTAAATACATGTGTGGATACATAAACAAATACCGTGTCCCTAGTGAGCCTCTACTAGACTAGCTCGTTGATCAAAGATGGTTAAGGTTTCCTAACCATAGACATGAGTTGTCATTTGATAACGGGAGCACATTATTAGGACAATGATGTGATGGACAAGACCCATCCTTCAGCTTAGCATATGATCGTTCAATTTGTTGCTACTGCTTTCGTAATGTGAAATACATATTCCTTTGAGCATGAGATCATGCAACTCCTATACAGTCTGCTTAATTTAGTCCTTCATCTTCTTCTTGTTGTTGTTGGATGGCCCCGTGATATCATCTTGGCGAGGACACTTCCTGCCGCTGACTATTGGCTTTTCATCGCCGCCACCATCATCATCGTTGTGGTTGTTGCCATCGTCATCCTCCTCGTTCGACCATTCGCCTCACCATCGTCATCGTCTTCTTCTTCGTCCTCCGACGGCTCCTTGCCCGTCTGGTTGTCCTCTGATGACTCCGGAGGCAGCGTCACTTCCATGATCCGGATATAATCGAGGTCTCTGCTCGACGCCAGCGAGATGATTCCGATGTTGACCTATCATCGGGCGCCAAACTGCCCGAACTGTCGTCCTTGCTATCGTCAACATGGTTGCAGAGTGTGTGCTAGTGTGTAGCACGGCCTACCGGGGACGATGAATATGGTGGAGACTTAAGCGGGGTATGCAGAGAAGAGGACATGCCAATTGAAGCGAGGGTTGACGTATTATCTAACCGCTGATATAATCAACCGCAATTATTTGTACCCAGTCGCTCCAAATTCCCGGGGTTGCACAAGTATCCTATTGGCTATTTGGCAGGTTTCTTTTTTCAGGACAAAAACAAGGAACGAGTTTTGCGATTATGCACCGGTACCGGTACGAACGGAGTAGGACAGTTGGCAAGCAATGCATTGAGATCTTCTTATTGATAAATCCAGTAATAATAAAACTACAAAGAAAAATAAAATAAAAGGCAAAGGAAAATATCTGCATGAATCTTCGCGTAACATCAATGGCATAGGACCTAGATGTGCATTACTTAGAGAACATCTAGATGTTCTTTAGCAATACTGTCAAACAAAACCCCTAATCATCATTGCAAACAGCCCATAGAACATGGCTAATGCGACAACCACAACTACACATGCTAGTTCCTTCTTGTCTCTTGCTTTCATCTGTTGCCTGTGATTGATTTTTTTTCTTGCTTCATCATACTGATTGTACATTCTAGATCAACCAGTTTCTTCTTCAGCTTTACGTTATCTTCTGCGAGCTTGGTGATAACACTCCAGGCTCTGCCATGCCATTCTTCATCCAGCCAGTTAACAAAGGCACAAGCCTCATATCCCTGCCAATGTTAAATAGTATTCAGGATGAGCAGTGGCATTAACTCAAGTAAAATGATGAACTTAGCACTAACCTCTAAGGGGAAATTGAGAAACCGCCTGCTAATGTCGAATCCCTTCGTGCATACAGGTCGAGCGAGAGTGTGCCCATGTGCACAAGTCAACTTTTCGTACTTCTCGGTGGTGCAAAAATCGGATTCGAACTCGTGTTGCGGGAGTCTGGAGTCATGCTTTGGATCCGGTGGCAGATCGCTTTCCTGGGGGGAGGGGGTTCATTTAGGACAGGTTCAGCAAGGAGCTACTTTGGAGATGCTAAAAAATATCGGGATAGATTGGAACCTGACAGGACGATTCGGATCCATAGTACACCTGCCTTCTGATGACCTAAGGCAAGTGCTCGGCGGAGACCGCCGTCGTGGTGGCGATACGAGCAGGAGCAGCCGCACTAAAACCATCAGCACCACTCGTCCGCATTCCCCCAATGTCAGTGCCACGCGAGGAAATTTGGAGGCTATCTAGGGATTTGGGGGAAATGGGGAAACTGGGATAAGCTAACGATCGGGAACTACTTATGGCACTATATGTTGTATACGACACATTGTTTATACATGTCGTTTGTGTTAGGTATTACAACGTCACACACGATTTCCGCACCAAACCATGTGAGAAGACAACGTAGGTGAGAAACGGTTGTCGTTACATAACCATATGTGATGTACTACCCTGTACATATAATTGAGTTACAGTGATACTGTGTAAATAGCCGATCTGCGGATATCCGTAAAAAAACAGCCACTCTGCGTAAAGAGATGGCGGTGGCCTAGGCAGCGGCTACCGGAGAAGAGGTCAATCCTTTGTCGGTGGGCGGTGGCGGCATCATAGGAGGTCAATCCCCGGTCTGCGGCGGGAGATAGAAGGAGCTCAACCATCAAGGTCGGCGGCGGCGTGATTCGAGCACATCCATCGCGGTCGATGGCCGGATAGTGGAGGTCAAACTTTAGGCGGCAGCCGCACTAAGCTTTGCTCCTCGACCCCGGTGTCTCGACATGCCGCCACATCGTGCTTCGCTATCTGCTGGTTGCAGGTCGCCACACGGCTAATTAATTAAGGTATTCTTTTCGTGACTGGCTTAATTAAGGTATTCAATTCCTAAGTGTAGTGTTGCACTAGTACTCTGCATGTAAATTGACTGGCCATTATTTTTTGTCATTGCATGTCTGCATAACAATATGGAGTGCCCATAGTCATTATGGAAACTAGAAGAACGCCCGTGCGTTGCAGCGGGGCCACATTAACTTTAAGAGTTCAATATTAATTATGTGAATATTACATTTAATATTCTCATACATATCAAGTGACATTAGCAACCTTTTTACCATCAAATCCTCACACACACACTCTCTCCCTCCCTCTTCCTCACTCTCTCTCCCCCTCTCCCTCTCTCTCTCTAACACACATACACATATCCATCTTACTGGGTACGGGACCATAATCCATCTATTTCACACACACAAACGCTAGTGCATAACAATATGGATTATGTGTATTATATTTGCCACCACAACTAAGGGAATTAATTTCATGTAAATCGGCCGGCCACAACTCTCATTTTTTTATGAACCATAGAACTTCTGGAAACTTTGTCGTAAGACATTGAAGGCCAAAGAACATCGTAGAGTGAAATATAGCTATCTCAATGACATGATGTTTCTACACAAAGTAAGATATCTTATTTGATAAAGAAAAAAAATGAGAGGCAATAATACGACCCACTTACAAAATGTTTATCTACCCATTTTCCATTAACCATTAGAAATTGGGATCCGGATCCTCTAACATAGAGAAGGAAAGTCACGCTGCTACAGTGCTAGCCTAGTGTAAAATGAAGAAGGAAAGTTAGGGATTGTTAGTAGGTAGTTAGTAGGTTGTTTCTTGTTGGTATAAATAATTTTAAAATTAATTTTATTTCACCATCAATTTTTTATGTAATTACTATAAATGTACACAATAGGTCCTCAATTTGAAAATTAATTTAACACATTTTAGGCTTAATCATTTGGATAGAAAGAAGGGAGGTTAGCGTATTGTAGCTTCTCAATGTTAGAGGATCCAGTTTCTAGAAAATGGCATTCCACGTGCCCGCACCCAAAACATCACAATCTTCATGATTTGGTTAACTGGGAGTAGGATTAAAAAATTAAAAGATGTGGCAAATCATAACAGACGAAGTTCTAAATTAACTTCTTTTTATTGATAAAATCATGTGTTGTCCATATAAATGTTCAGACAGAATAATATGGTGTCACATATACACACACATCATCACATCAGATCTAGCCTTCCTTAAATCCATGTGACCCATTTGAAGCACCCAAGAACAGTTTGGAATTTACATCTCACCTAAGTGCATTTATGTACTAAGTAGTGAGTTACAGACCGCCAGAGCCAAATCGAAAGTGCAAACACGCACCTGATGCTTGCTTGCTAGTGCAACGGTTATCTCCCTTAACTTTGCCTGCTTCAGGTGTCATGAGCATGGTTGAAGGCTGAAACATTGCTGATGCCTGCACTAAGATAGACTATGGCTGCCCTAGTCGCCATGGACAATGGACCCTACTTGCTTTGGACCTGGGTGCTGAAGACCAGTGGACTGAGACAAAGAATAAGCGGAGCCGTGGTGTCCCAGAATAACAGGGAGTGGCGCGACGTGGAGGTGGTCCAATGGAGACGGGCATGGCAACATGGCGAGTTAAGAAGTGGAGATGGAGTAACAATGAGCCACGACTGTGTGGATGTTGATTGGGCTGCAAATATTGATTTCCACCAGCCACACCACGTTCTCAGTCCCTGCGCCCCTCAAGTCTGCATCCCCCTGCTGCTCGACCAGCCGCACGGTGTTCTAACATCGCGGCCGCCACGCACAGTTCCAGGAGAGAGGAACAAGGAGAGAAATGATACAGGCTTAGAAGAGAGAAGAAACTGGTGCCTCGCTTCCACCCCTCGCCGATGCTCCATGACTGCCACTTGATCTCTCACGCAGCCACGGAAGAAGAAACGAGATGGCAGATGAAATAAGGTTTCTTTGGTGTACTCATCTGCTCCAGCTCCCCCATCAAACGCCGGCATCCAAGGGCGTGGGGTGCAGGAGAGGTTGCCGTCCGTAATTGATGTGAATTGAGATTAATTACCAAAGAAAGGGATTAATTACCATAAGGAAATTGATTGTTTTACCAAACATAGATCGGAAGAAAAACTAATCGAGGGGTGAGGGATAGCGAATGGAAAGGGATGGACGAAGAGTGGGATGTAAGATGGGATATGGAACCTTACGATTATTTGGTATTGGCGAGACGTAAACGATGGTGATGTAGAGGTTAATTGTTTCCTTTGTTTGGAGATTGATTACCATCCGTGAGTTAAGCTGGGTACTAAAGAAGAATCTAATTGTGATACGTGAATTGATTGTTGCCTTGTACGTTTGGTTTTGGTATTTGAAGATTGATTATCATCCGTTAGTTGGGTTACCAAAGAAGAAATCAATCACCATAGGTGAATTCATTGTGTTACCAAATAAATGTTGGGTTTGTCCGGCCAGTATGAGGGGGGCGAATAAAAAACCGACAAAAAAATGACAAAAAAAACCCGATGAAACTGGGAGGTGGGATCGTTACTGCGGGGCAATTGGGAGGTGGAAGGGAGGACGAAAAAACCAGGGGAGGTGGGACAAAAATTAACCGCGGAGACTACCAACTGATACATTAGGAGTAGAGATAAAACCTTGTGATTTATGCATGCATCTTTGGGAGGCAGTTAATCTGTGTATTAATGTTGTTGTTTTGTTTTTAATTACCATTCGTGTAATGCAGATGGAATGATCTCGATGGATGAATGATCGGAAAACCGCACAATTTATCAGTGGTGTGACAGAGTTCTTGAATTTGGCTGAAAGTACAAAAAGGACAATTGGTGATGCGGATTACATCCTGTGTCCATGTGCTGATTGTGCCAATACAGACTCACATGTAGTTGCAGATGTCCAGTGGCACTTAGTCTCTCGGGGATTCATGGATGGATATACACGTTTAACCAGAGACGGTGAAGAGGAGGTCATGGATGGAAATACCCAGGGCTGTGAGATGCCAAACCCCTATCAGTCTCACATGGATGTTGTATCTAACATCAGGGCAGAGGCGTCAAGCTACCAATGGAACACCGGAAAGCCGAAACGCCCACTGGAAACCAAGACGTCGACAAACATGACGACGATCTTGATATGCCAGATTTTGCTGCTATGATTGCAGATTTCGAGGGCCCAAAAAAGGATATGATTGGGTACAATGATATGCCAACCATTGATGCGGACTCCAAGATAGAATTGTATACAAGTTGCAAAAAGGAATATTCTAGGTTGAGTGCCACCTTGGCGCTTCTCAGATTTAAAGCAGCAAATGGTCTATCAAACAAGGGCTTCACAAATATGTTAGGTCTTTTCAAAGAAATTCTTCCAGAAGATAATGCTCTCCCCAGAAGCACGAATGAAGCAAAGAAAATTGTTTGCCCATTGGAACTTGAGGTACAAAAGATACACGCTTATGTGAATGATTGTATATTGTACCGTGGTGAGTACAGAGATTTGCATGCATGTCCCACATGCAAGCATGCACGATACAAGCGCAGGAGAGCGAAGGACAAGTACAAATTGGATGACGAGATCAAGACAGGAATTCCGTTCAAGGTTTTTTGGTACTTGCCTTTAATTCCAAGGTTGATGCGTTTGTTTGCAAACCCTAGAGAGTCAAAGATATTGCGGTGGCATGATGATGAGCGAATTGCGAACAAGTTTATGAGGCACTCGAAAGATGGGGATCAGTGGGAATTAATCACCATCAAGTTTGAAGACTTTGCCAAGGATCCTAGAAGTATAAGGCTCGTGGAGTGTACTAACGGGATGAATCCTTTTGGCAATATGAGCACCAATCATAGCACATGGCCGGTGCTTCTGTGCATATATAAACTAGCTCCTTGGTTGTGTATGAAGATAAAATACATTATGATGTCAATGATTATCCAAGGCCCGAAGCAACCTGGAAATGGCATCGACATTGACTTTCAGCTAATGGTAGAAGAACTTCTGACAGTGTGGATAGATGCGCCTGCTGTAAAATGTTATGATGCCTAGAGAAACGAGATTTTCGATCTACATGCGATGCTGGTGCACACCATTCAAGATATGCCGGCATTAGGTAACACATCAGGGCAGAAAACAAAGGGAGATGTAGGGTGTGTCACATGCATGGATAGGACAGCTAGCATAAGACTTCCCAAGTTGCACGAAACCGTGTATTTGCGTCATCGTAGGTTCTTACAAAAAAATCATGTGCGCATGGATCCCACTTGGTCATGTAAGGGTTGATGATTACAGGAAGACTTGTGTTAATAGGACAACGATGGCATATCACGCGGACCCGTTCATTCATGCCAGCGATACTACCTAGATTTTCTTTGCGGAAGACCCATTGCATAAGAACTGCCATGTAGTGATGCATGGGAAGAGGAGGGTACTGGGTGTCGAGGATGTTGCCGATGAGGACGAGTATGTTGAATTTGCTGAGTTGCCAGCCAAGGGATCATGCACCCGTGTAACAGAGCAGCGTAAAATCATCAAAAAACCCAAGTTCATTCGGGGTCAACGTAATGATCCTAGTTCCCCCATGTACATGGGAATTAAGCCATAAGACTAGTCTTTATGCCTACCTTGCAACTTAACCTGTTCAATTTAGAACTGTCGTGTGTACTGAATTTGTGAGTTCTGCCTGGTTTTCTGTTGATGTAAGAACTGTTAATATGTTGACATTGATATGTTGTCAGCTCAGGCAATGAATATGAACTGTTTTTTGTTATTATTATTATTATTATTATTATTATTATTATTATTATTATTATTATTATTATTATTATTATTATATCATATAGGTAGCACAATCAATTGATCTCACTACAGTATGTGTGAGCAAAAATATGCAATCTGGTTTGCGAATAGCACACAGTTCGTTGATGAAAGTCGTGTGCCGACCAAACCCCGCCCGTGATCTGAGTCATGCTTTCTGATTGGCTAGAACCCAAACCCCACGGACCGTACGTCTGCACCGTTGGATGCTCCTAGATCGAACTTCGATCCTCATCCCTTTCGATAGCACATGCAGTTCCGGTTGTAATTTTATTTTAAGCACAAAATGCACATTAAACTCAAAAAATGTCTTAAATATAGCTAACGATACCTGAAATGCGCCAGAAAATCAAACCCGTGGTATAATGGTGATTGCGTACCGTGGAAATTTTTATGAGGCCAAATGATGAAGTCACTGGCCACTAGAGTTTGAATTGACACGTCTCCTTTTGGAAACCATGATCCTTCATGTGAGATGCTTCGGTTTGGAAGGAGCGATCATCAAAACTTCTGCCAAACTTTACCAATTTTTTCCACGGGGTCATGAGAGCACGCCACGGGCACACATCGATTTTGACAATGTCCGGACTCCATCTAAATTTCCTGCGATTAAAATACCAACTAGGCCTACACCAGTGGCCGCACCTCCCAACCGAAATGTTTGAAACTTCTTCCCGCTCCTCAAACAAACGGATGAAAACTCGCAAAGCGACACCCAAATGATTTGTATTGCTAGGATGATCGCAATGGGAGTATCATAGCTACTATCATGCATGCCAACTAGGCAATTTTGATGAGATGTCATAGAATTAAATGAAGAAAGAGAGGGTTAAGTATCATATCATGATACCATATCATAATAAATTCTATGCTACTATGTGTCATGCATGACAATAAATAAATACTACATGATACTAACTTATGATACTATGCACGCATTATAGAGGTAGTGTCATATACTAGTATCATATGCATGATACTAGTATATGATACTCCCCATTAGGCTACTTCCAATGCATATTGGTGCTTACGTGAGGTGCTAAGCATATTACATACTTTAGCAACTAAAGACCCCAAATGCATAGGTGCTTAACTTGTTGGTGCTAAGTATCCTTCATTTAATGATTTTGCAACTAAAGTTCTTCATGCATTGGTGGGATTCTTCCATTTAAGTGTTTTGCCTAGGTTTTGGCACTTGGCATTGTTTCTTCCTGGGGTCACCACACTCATCTCTCTCCTCTTAATTACCTTGCCACATCAGATTTTTTGCCTACATGGCAACCTTAGCACATGTACAAGGTGGAGCATTGGGAGGGGCCTTACAACCAGCCTTATCATGTACTAGTATCATGCATATGATACTATAGTATATGATATTACCTTTGTAATGCGCACATAGTATCATAAGTTAGTATCTTAGGTTGCCTTATTAATTGCCATGCATGACACAATGTAGTACACCATTTAATATGATACGGGTATCATGATACGACACCACACCCTGTCTTTCCTCATTTAACTGTGTGCCATTACATCATCCAAAAATTCTAGTAGTTGGCATGCATGATACCGCTTATGTTACTCCCATTACGACCAGCCTTAGGGTGGCCATAGTGGGGGTATCATAGCCGGTATCATGCACTCGGGAATAGCAAATATAATGATGTGGCAAAGAAGTAACATAGGTAGATATTGTAACATAATAAATATGTTATACTACTTTGTGTCATGCATGGCCATAAATACGGTCATCTATGATACTACTCTATGATACTATGCACTATGAAGGTACGTACGTAGTATCATATGCATGATACTATAGTTATATGATACTCCCCACTATAAGGCTGGTCATAGTGGTGGTATCATAGCCGATATCATGCACTCGGAAATAGCAAGTATGCTGATGTGGCAAAGAATTAAATAAGATAGAGGGTTAGAGTAACATATAGGTAGATACCGTATCATGTTAAATGCAATGCGAATTTGTGTCATGCATGGCAAAGATCATCTATGATACTACTCTATTATGCTATGCACTATAATTAAAGGTAGTCATACACTAGTATCATATATATATATATATATATATATATATATATATATATATATATATATATATATATATATATGCATGATACTAGTATATGACACTCTCCATTACGAGTAGCCTAAGTATATCCTATAACTAAAAGACCCACATGTAGTTGTAGTAGGTTTTTTGACTTTATATGCACTAAAATGCAAGGTAAGTGCAAAGAATGACTTAAACATAGCAGACGAGACCTGAAAATGGGTCGAAAAATCAAACCAAGGGTATATCCGTGATTGTTTACCATGATTTTTTTCCCGAGGTGGAACGATGTAGTAAGTCACGATTTGGAGTCCGAAGTGTCACGTATCCTTTTGGAAACTATGATCCTTCTTGTGAGATGCTCTGGTATGGAAGGTGCGAGCACCATAACTTTTGCCAAACTTTACCAAAAAAATTCCATGCGATCGTGAGAGCACGCCACAGCGACACAATGATTTTCGTTATTTTCCGGACTCTATATGCATTTCCTGAAATTAAGATACCAACAAGGCCTACGCCTCTGGCCGCACCCTGCGGCCGAACTGTTTGAAGTTTTTCCCCGTTTCTCGAACAATGAATGAAAACTCGCAAAGCAACACATAACGATGAACTCATGTTTTCATTCGAACAAAAATATGATGTTAGTTAATGTAAATGTTTTCAAATAGCACACGGTTCACTCATGAAAGACGTGTGTCCACTAAACCATGGCCGATGCCCCCCCGCTCCTTGCCACGCGCACGATCTGAGTCGTGCATTTTGATTGGTCAGAACCCAAACCCCACGGATCATATGTCTGCACTGTTGCTTGCACTACTGCAGGATGCTGCTAATGTGGCGCTATGATCACAGACCCTTCAAGAAACTATGTGCGATGCAATAATCGCAAACGGTGGTGTATGAAAACCGTCAAAAAATGTGCAAAACGTTTGCGATGGAGGATGCATCAAACACGGTTCAGATTTTAGTTGCGTGTGCGATGTAGGGCATACAGTTTAGTTCAATTAACTATTTGCGATGAGGAGGAACAAAAGAAACGGGCAGCCAGATGAAGGCGTGTGTGATAGACAACATACGATTCACTCAGATGAACTGTTTGTGATTAGGCAACACAAAAGAAACGGGCAGCCAGATGAAGGTGTGTGCGATATACAGCACACGGTTCACTCGGATGAACTGTTTGCGATTGGCCCACACGAAAGAAATGGTCGGCCAGATCAAGGTGTGTGCGATATACGGCATGCGGTTCACCCAGATGAACTGTTTGCGTTGACACAAGAGAACAGAAACCATGGCATTGGAGCGCCGCTTCTGTGCTTAGACACACACACACACACACACACACTTATAAGGACATGCTTGCATAATCAAATTAAACATCCACTTACATAGGTGGCTACTACAACCATGGCATTTGCACACACCAAAGTAAACTATTACATGCATAATGAGATAGGTGGCTACAACACACATGACATTTCCACACACCAATAAAGTAAACTATATATTACATGCATGATTAACTAGCATAAACGATTATCTGGTCATCATCTACTTCTTGTGATGCTTGCTCTGCTTGTGGCTCGATCCGGGCTCGTCGATTTTGGTAACGAGGCACTTCCTCATGTCAACGATCCTCTTGTGCATCTCGTAGCATGTGTACATGCTCTTGGCCACTAATCTGAGGTGAGGTTCATCTAGTTGCCGCATCCAGGCCCTATGCCAGGATAGGGGACTTGTTCTCTGGGCATCCTGCTTCATCTTTTCGTAGTAGGGGTCGATGATGGCCTAGGAGTGTTCGACCAGGGAGTCCTTCTTCATGCTGCCCCAGACCCTGTAGTGGTCACCGATTTCGACAAGGTTCTTGCAGGCCAAGCCCGTAACACTGAGCGCATTTACGTCGTCTTTGGTTTCCACCATGGCGAACTTGTAGTCGGTGCTATTGACAAACCTGCTGAAACGGTCGCAAGGCTATGTGGCCATGCAGTAGTGGTAGATGAGGACACGATGGCACACACACAACTTGGCGATGGCAACCTTCCGATCTATGTCGGGATGACCGGTGGTGTACTGGAGGTCGATGCCGACCACCTTGTACTTGTCTCCAGCAAGCAACTGCTCAACGCTGTTGATATAGTCATCCACCACGGCCGGGTCGATGGTGTACACCACCGAGAGATCTGTCTTCCTCACGTGGATCTCCACTTTATGCTCGCCAAACTCCATTGGAGCGCCGCTGGACATCCCCTCTCTATGTGTCGTCGTGGGTGTGCTTGGTGCGTTGTGGGACGCGATCGAAAGGTTGAAGAGACTAAGGTTATAATGGCCACGGGAATTAAAGGGGAAGCCGGACGGCCAGTAATATCAGCAGGCCCTGATGGCTGTTCTAATTTGCAGAGCGTAACTCCATCGTGCCGCACGTAACTGCATCGCGTGGCAACACGCGCGGCGCAACCGCATGCATATGGGGCTCCCGACGTGATCATGCGCACGCCCAACCACTGGCAGAGTGTGCACGGAGGGACGCGAGCAGAGCGCTCCATGGTCGCCTCAATGGCGATCAACCATATATATATATGCATGTAGCAGTTGAACGCGCAAGGAAAAGTTGTCCACAAGCCGAGCGCGCCGATGGACACGAGCATAGCATGCCAATGGACGTGACAGAGTGCGCCGCCGCGCCTAACAGCGAGCAGAGCTTGCCAAGGGACGTGAGCAGAGGACGACACAGTGATATGTGCAAATAAGACGAACTATGCGAGCGATGTCGGAGACATCAAGCACGAATCAGATTAGAGTTGCGTGTGCGATACGTGGCATATAGTTGACCCATCCGAGCCGTTTGTGATGGAATAAGCCATGTGTGTTGCAGGCAAACGCTTGCTGGTATATAACCTTAAATTTAACCAAAACGTGTTAATGCATGTTACCAAAATTGTATAGCTGGAAACTATGTTCAAATACGACTCCAACGATATAATCTTTGGCAACATGCATTCGTATTGTATTAGTTAAATCCTACTTACAAACCAGGACGGGGTATAGTAGGTAATTAAATCGCAAATGTTTTTTAATAAACGTGTCCTCTCGCACCTCTTGTCACCCCGCTGCCATAGACGGCTTACAGCGCAAGCTTGCGCAACATGCGGGGGCGTTCTTTTGGCCAAATGGTGTCGCTAATGAATCATCCGCGAGCCCGTTCCCGCACAACCTCACAGGTTCCCGTGCAAGCTTCCCGCCCAACTCGGTGAAATCTCCCAAAATCGCAATGCTTACCGGCCTGCGATAAAAACTGTCACAGCCGGCGAGTCCTGTGTCGCATTTTCCCCTCCTCCTTGTAGCTTATCTCGTCTGCTGCTCCGACAATCGCCAATGGCACCAGTCCATCGTCATCGCTCAACCACTCCGCTGTAATCAGAGGACAGCTCCAGCTGGGAGGCTACACCGCGGCGGTGACGCAGTCCCCGACATAGTGTAGTGTGCATGGCGTCCCTGTTGGGTGTGCGCGGAACACCCACCACACGCTCCGTCGCCGCTGCCCGTCGGCAGCTATTGCCGGCCGCCGTTGCCGCGACACCACCATCGAAAGCCTTGACCATCTCCCGCTCCGTCTCCGCGACCCGAAGGCGGGAGGTGGCCTTCATGGCCGCCACCCCACTGCCGGCCACCGTGGCCATCACTCGCTCCGCCACCGCGGCCCGAAGGCTCGGTCGTGGCCGCCACCCTATCGTTAGCCGCCATGGCCGCCAGCCCACCATCGACTGCTAGGATTATCACCCGCTCCGCCGCCGTAGCCCGAAGGCGGGAGGCGGAGGTGGAGACCCGCACGTGCGTCAGCGACCTTGCGCGCTACATCGAGTTCCTGCGGAAGGAGGAGGAGCGCCTCATCAAGCACGCAAAGAGCCTTCCGCAGCCATGGCCGCAGCACACGCCGACGCACAAGCGAGGAATCAGGAGATCTACGAGCTGTCGGGCCGCTTCGAGAGGGATCGTCTGGAGCGGTAGTGGGCGTTCGAGCTGGCGAGCGTCGCTGAACATGCAGCAGCGGCAGGCACTGTATTGCATTTGTCCACCTCGTCGGTAGGCTCCTCCTCCTCTGCCTCTTACTGAGGGGGTGAGCGTGCTCACCAGAGGAGAGGTTGCCGGAAGTAGAACAAAGCCCCTCCGTGGTAGTAGTAGTATTTAGGGGCTATTTTGTTCAGTTCGTCTGACTATAGATGTGTGGTCGAACTGTACAACGTACTTAAAATTAGCTAGTATATATAGTTGAACTAGCTATTTCAGTATGTGGCTAGCAACAATTGGGGAGAATTTTGGTCGGTTCAGTTGTCGTGTTGAACTGTTTGTATAAATTAAGAATGACTGCTTAATCTATGAATGAAATATATGCTTAATTACTGAATTTTAGTTGCAAAAATTAGATAGTGCTAATGATTTCTAGCTGCATATTTTGACAAATCGTGGTGTTACAAGGATTGAAAAATGGCAACGTTACTAGATCAACAAATGTAAATCTTTCCAGTTTGGCAAATGGCAACATACCCCCTAATTATTTGTATGTGGTTGCACATGGGTCATGCAAAACAACCGTTTACGTTGAAGGGATGCACAAATCCCGCGCTGCTCTCACTTTGCATATGGGTGTTCCATTTAAAACGTTTGCGATCAAGAGCTGCACAAATCCTTCTCGGCACATTTTCCCTTGGCTGCCTGGGGAAGCTGTCGGTTTTGCATACGGGTATTCTAACTAAAACGTTTGCGATGAGTGTTTTATATTTAAAAACCGAATTAAACTGGGGAAACCGAATTAAACCTGGGGATGCTGACAATTTTTTTACCACGACATGTTGATGCCGCTCCATGATAGCATGCCAAGTTTCATGAATTTCAGACGTGTTTTGGATTTACTAGAATTTAAAAACCAGGTATCTCAATGTTTGCGGCCGAGTGATGGTGGCAGGGTGTTTGAAATTCATTCCCATCTCTTGCATGGGACCTAAGCATGCACCTAAGGACACATATTTGATTTTTCAACCAGTTTATATCCACTGGAGAATGTGCATGTAGTTAAAATTTGAATTATGCACATAAAATGCCTGGAAAACCCAGTTAATGTATAAAAATGTCCAAACGAACCCATAAAGTTCCAAAATTGAACACAACACTCTTGTTGTTCTACGTTGACACTCGAATATTTTTTGAAAGCAATAAGAGGCAAGGGATATCGTTTCATCCCCAAAGGTGGCACGTTCCCTACCGAAACCATCAGGCTTGTTGTGAGAAGCTCTGGTTTATGAGAAGCTTATACCCAAACCTGCCCCAAATGGGACAAAATTTTTACCATGGCATGTTGATGCCGCTCCATGATAGCATGCCAAGTTTCATGTATTTCACACAAGTTTTGGATTTACTAGAATTTAAAAACTAGGCATCTCAATGGTTGCGGCTGAGTGACAGTGATAGGGTGTTTGAAATTCATTCACATTTCTTGCATTTGACCTAAGAATGCACCCAAGGACACATATTTAATTTTTCAACCAGTTTATATGCACTGGAGAATGTGCATGTAGTTCAAATTTGAATTATGCACATAAATGCATTGAAAAATCACTTAATGCATAAAAATGTCTAAACGAACCCCGAAAAATCACAAAAAAAAACACAACACTCCTGTTGTTCTATGTTGACACAAGAAATTTTTTGAAACCAATAAGAGGCAATGGATATCGTTTCGTCCCAAAAGGTGGGGCGTTCCCTACCGAAACCATCATGCTTGTTGTGAGAAGCTCTGGTTTGTGAGAAGCATATTCCCAAACCTGTCTCAAATGGGACAAAAAATTTACCACGACATGTTGATGCCGCTCCATGATAGCATGCAAAGTTTCATGAATTTCAGATGAGTTTTGGATTTACTAGAATTTAAAAAAGCAGGCATCTCAATGTTTTGTCGTCAATCAACGGTGCCCTGGTGTTTGAAATTCATTCACATTTCTTGCATGGGACCTAAGCATGCACCCAAGGACACATATTTGATTTTTCAACCAATTTATATGCACCGGAGCATGTGCGTGCAGTTCAAATTTGAATTATGCACATAAATGCATTGAAAAACTCCCTTAATGCATAAAAATGTCCAAACGAACCCGGAATAATTCCAATTCTTTTATGATCACTGCAGATAAAAGGTCTAGCAATTCAGACACCGTCCATGGCTGCTGTGACCCCATTATGTAATTCACATCAAGACGAAAAATCAAGCAGATCCCACACAGTTTATTATAACCAACCGTGTGAGATGCAGCACAAAATATCTTTGGACCGTGTCTGAATAACGGACCGTGTTTGATGGCACTTTGCGCGCCAGTTTTTTGGCTGAAGCGATTCCAAATTTTCAGCTTCCACGGAAATATCTAACTCCCTGCCCCTCCCCCTTACCAAAAGTCACATTTCCCCTATTTCCACCTTCCTTTCCAAGTTGAAACCTTCACTCCTTGCTTGCAGCGCCACCGCCTCCTCACCGGCGACCCTCCTTCACGCTGCTCGGCCTCGCCTATCCAGGCAGGTAATCCACACCCGACCCCCATCCTCCTCCTCCTTCCACATCCCACATGCCCCGACCGCCGGCGTGAGTGCGACACCTTCCACCCAAATCACCGACCCATCCACCAAATAAGCACCGGCCTAAGCCATGGTGCATGCAGTATATCCAGGACCTCAAGGAGCATTTGGCAGCAAAGATGCAATTCGCGGCCGCACATGTGGATGAGGTCGCCATGGTTGCCATTCGTGTCGACCCCTAGATCTTGAAGGAGCACCTTGCCATTTGCTAGATACGCCGGTTAAGCATGCTCGGTTTACCCGTTGCGTGTGCTGCTCCTGCCTTTCCTTCACAAATTCTAGTGAATTGTGCTATCTAATTTTACCATGCAATCTGTTGCTCTAGTGTATATGTTCTATATGTCGTGCGGTGTGGTGCTAACTTATTAACTATTTTGTTAATTAGTTGTCGTCTTCAGTTAACTGTTTGGTTCAATTCTGCCAATGTGATGTTCAATTCTTCAGGATGCAATATTATATTGTCTTCCATGTGAGAAACAAATCAAATTTATCTTTACAAAATACATGAGAAACGAATACAATTGCTATATTTCCAAGTTGTCAAGCATGCTTGGTTTGGTTATACATTGTGCAATGCGGTGCTCAGTTAATGTTTGGTTCATTTGTGTCGTGGTGTTTAGTTAACTCTTTGGTTCAATTCTGCAATGCAATGTTCAATAGTTGTGGGTGCATTTTGTTATTGTATACCATGTGAGGAATAAATTGAATTTGGCTGTAGTAAATACATGAGAAACAAATACAATTGCTACAATTGGCTGTAGTTAACTGTTTGGTTAACTGTCTGATCTTCTATTAGGAGTATGTTATATTGTGCAATGTGGTGCTTAGTTAATGTTGGTTCATTTGTTGTGGTGTTTAGTTAACTGCTTGGTTCAATTCTGCAATGCGATGTCCAATTGCCGTGAGTAAAATTTTGTATTGTTGTGCATGTGAGGAATAAATCGAATTTGGCTGCACTTAATACATGAGAAACATATACAGGTGCTATATTTCCTAGTTCTTAATCATGTTTGGTTTGGATTAATGGGTTTTCCGTGTGGCTTGAATTAATCTGATGAATCTGCAATGATCTTATTTTTCATCTACATATTTTACTGATAGCTTGTGAACCCTTACTTAACCTGATGACTAGCTACCTTATATGTGTTGTAGGGAAACAATCGAGGTTAGCACGTGCATGGTCCGTTGTCTAATAGCACATTATTGTGCAATTGCAGGAACCATTCTAATATTTAGGTTTTTAACAATTTGGTCTTGGACATGTAGGTCCTGCTGTCAGAGGTTTTGACCCACTGTTCGACCCTTTTTGCATATGGGGAAATGAGTTGTCCATGAATATCAATCAAGTCAAGAAACTCAGAAAGATTGTTAGGATAAAGAAAATAGCGACAAAAAACAACAAGATCTTTGTCTACACAATGAAGAAGACGTCAGTTCACTACAGGATGGTACTAGCTATTATACCTTGCCTTTTCTAGTACATTGCCCCATTTCCAATATAGAGAAGATATTTATGCACATCCTTGTTTTCAAGCCTTTCCAAAGCAGTTCACTGATGATTACCTCTCAAACCACCTGTATGGTCAGGAGGCGAGTAAGGTATTCATAAAACACCCACGGTTTAATATTGAAGTGTTCCTAAAGAGGACGAAGGATGGACAGTCAATCATCCATAGGCACTGGCCTAAAGTTACAAAGACCTTCAACATCAATGAAGGCTCAATATTCGCCTTCTGCTTCAGCAGTTTTCCAGATGAGATACATCTGTCTATGTACCGTCTATGGTGCTAATTTCGAAAGGTTATAGATGTTGCATGTGAAACTTGGTCCTAGTGTAGTTGTGTAATGGGGTAGATGAGTGCTGATAAGGAGGCACTTCCTTGCGGCTGCCGTGGACCCAGCTGTCAGCCTCTCCACGTACAGTACTCTTCCAATGGAAGTCGTTCCTTGACCACGTTGACCACGCCGCACTGAGAGCACCAGGGCGATGGACGACGGCGAGGCCTATGAAGGGGACGACGCGGAGCCGGGGAAGATGTGGCAGTGGATGCCCACACGTAGAGGAGTATGAGGGTTCACTAGTTCACTGCGGTGTGAGGCTGCCATTGCCGCAGAATAATAGGGGGTGCGGGTGAGTACAGGGATGGCCTGGCCAGCGGTGGGAGTAGTAGGGGGCGGTGAGGCCTCCGCCTCATCGCATCCGGCCACGGGAGGAAGGAGACGAGGCACGACCGGCGCTGGGTTGGGCGGCTGGAGCAAGAAGACCAAAGGTTGAAGAAGCACTACGGCCGTTGGCTGGACATCGTACGGTCACTGGAGCTAGAATCATGCATATTGACTAAGTTGACAAAGCCCTCCGTCCCCGTTCACTTAGTAGGCCCCCAAGTCAGCCTGACACTATACTGGATCCCAGCTAGCAGGGGGAGTATTCATTTTTTTGTGCGTAATAGGGACGCACTTCCTTGCGTGCGAAGATATAGCTGGTGGGTCCGAGATGTCAGCGGCGGTAACGTTTTTTTCGTGAAATACAGAGGCCCTTTCGGTGGGTCCCAGATGTCAGGTGGAGAAATCATTATTTTGCGTGTAATGAGGCACTTCCTTGCGTGCGGCCGTGGACCCAGCTGTCAGCCTCTCCACGTACAGTCCACTTCAGATGCATGTGGGTCGTTGACCATGTTGACCAGGCCACGCCGAGAGCACCAGGGCGGTGGACGACAATGAGGCCTAGGAAGGGAACGACACGGAGGCAGGGAAGACTCAGAAGTTGTTTCCCACGCGGAGGGGAGTACGATTGTATGAGGGTTTACTGGTTCGTCCGCCGTCGGCGAAGAATAACAACAGGTGTGGGTGAGTAGAGGGATGGCTAGGCCAGCGATGGGAGTATGGTGGGGCGGTGAGGCCTGCGCGGTAGCACAGCCGACCGCGAAGAGGAGGGAGCAGGCAGTCCCGCCGGCTCTTGTTTGAGCCGCTGGAGCAGCAAGAGCAGAGATTGCAGAAGCACGACAGCCGTTGGATGGACATCCAACTGTCACTGCTTGTGCGTCAACCTTTTTTTAGGAAAGCCTCAAATCTGTGGAAAACATCATACAACCCATCTGCCATTATTTCTAATAATTTACAGGCCATTTGCTAATTCTTAAGGTTTTTTTGGAGCCCATATTCTTTTTGTTAGCATTACAGCCCATATTGTGGTCATGGTTAAAAAATAATACGAAATGTTGCATATTTCGGTGCGGTCCGAACTGTTTTTAATCCCGAAATTTCGAGTCACATTCAAACTGATTTTAAAAATAAATGTATATCAATATAAAATCCAACAAATTGTCCACGCATAAAAATTAATGCAATTTAAAATCTTGAAATGAAAAAAAGAAATTTGAAAGTAATTGCCGGTTTGATGTGTTTTAAAAATGTACATCCCATTTCTCATTACTGATAGGCCATTTTCTCGTCCAGCCGAATGAAGCTCTCCTCGTCTTGAAAGATTTGCAGCCCAATAGGCCTGACAAAGCAACTTACTTGGCAAATCACAAAAAAACTGGGCTAGCCATTTTCAGAAAGGAAAAAAAAACTACTGGGCTGGTCTGTGCTAAACATAAAAGAGAAGGCTGTCTAGACAGGCCAGAGTGCCCCACACAACCCAGTTGACACCCTGCTTCCGTCTCAAAAACAAATTAGATAAATGCCACAACAAATATGGCGATTCATAAAAATGCCACTGCAATTTCCAAACTTTGAAAAATGCCACTGCAATTTTTGCAAACTTTGGAAAAAGCCACCACAATTTGCAAACATTGAAAAACGCCATTCCAGACCTCGAAAAATGCCACTGGAAATGGCATGAAATGGGATTTTTCAAAGTTTGGAAACTGCAGTGGCATTTCTGTGAAACACTAGATTTGCAGTGGCATTTATCAAATTAACCTAAAACAAAAATAACCGGGCGAGCTGCTATGTCCCTTGTGTGAGCCACTCGTTGTGCAACTCTCTCATTTATTGACTACCTTGACACTGACATGGGACCCAGATGTCAGAAATCCATTAGCAGGAGCCATTTTTTATTGGACTGAAATAAGGAGGCACTTGCTTGCGTACTGCCATGACCTTGGCGGGTCCCTGATGTCATCCTCTCCACGTATAATCATCTCTTGATTGTGTACGCGTGAACTTGGTAGGCCCACAAGTCATCCCCTAAACTCATGGAGGAGAAATACAACCCATTAAAAAAATAACAGCCCATTCCATACGTTCAAACGGAAATTTCAACATTTAGAGGAAAGTAACAGGTCTGATCCACATGTAGAGTACTAAACTTCCACGTTGACAACCATCATAGCCAAGTTAACTATCTACTCTCACTAATACTCTAGTAGCGTAAAGTACTAACTTACTCTTAGCTAAGTAGACGATGCCGGCCGCCATCTGCGGTACACGCTAAACGCTGGCACCAGCGTCCTCCGCCTCGCCTCGGACTCCGCCTCGCCTCGCGCGTGTTGGCCCTTTCCATGCCGGCGTGGTCCACCAAAGCTTCGGGTTCTAAGCAGGTTCTAAGTTAGTAGCTAGATGGCTTCTTCTCTCTTTTTGGATCTCAATACAATGTTCTCCCCCTGTCTTGTGGAGAAATATTCGATGTAATCTTCTTTTTGCGGTGTGTTTGTTGAGACCGATGAATTGTGGGTTTATGATCAAGTCTATCTATGAATATTATTTGAATCTTATCTGAATTCTTTTATGTATGATTGGTTATCATTGCAAGTCTCTTCGAATTATCAGTTTGGTTTGGCCTACTAGATTGATCTTTCTTGCAATGGGAGAAGAGCTTAGCTTTGGGTTCAATCTTGCGGTGTCCTTTCCCGGGGATAGTAAGGGCAGCAAGGCACGTATTGTATTGTTGCCATCGAGGATAACAAGATGGGGTTTTCTTCATATTGCATGAGTCTATCCCTCTACATCATGCCTTATTGCTTAAGGCGTTACTCTGTTTTTAACTTAATACTCTAGATGCATGCTGGATAGCGGTCGATGAGTGGAGTAATAGTAGTAGATGCAGGCAGGAGTCGGTCTACTTGTCCCGGACGTGATGCCTATATACGTGATCATTCCTATATTCTCATAACTATACTCAATTCTGTCAATTGCTCAACAGTAATTTGTTCACCCACCGTAGAATACCTATGCTCTCGAGAGAAGCCACTAGTGAAACCTATGGCCCCCGGGTCTATCCTTATCATATTGATCTCCTACTACTTAGTTATTTCCTTTGCTATTTACTTTGCCTTTATTTTACTTTGCATCTTTATCATAAAAATACAAAAAATTATCTTTATCATATCTATCAGATCTCACTCTCGTAAGTGGCCCTATAGGGATTGACAACCCCTATTTGCGTTGGTTGCAAGGATATATTTGTTTTGTGCAGGTATGAGGGACTCGCGTGTAGCCTCCTACTGGATTGATACCTTGGTTCTCAAAAACCGAGGGAAATACTTATGCTACTTTGCTGCATCATCCCTTCCTCTTCGGGGAAAACCAACGCAGTGCTCAAGAGGTAGCAATGATTCATAGATCATATACAAATATGTAGCTCAAAAAGCAAAGATCAACCACAACTAAAACCAACTAGTACGATTCCCATACATAAGATCGACATGTTAATGCATCTCAATGATTCACAGATCATATACAAATATGTAGCTCCAGATGCAAAGATCTAGAAAAAACATATGTTCTTCCTACTAACATGGATGCTTCTCTTGGCCAACATTCACTACAGACTAAAAGAAAAATCTATTTGTGAAGTCTACAATTCCTCTTGCAAACGTAAGTGGTTTCACCAACAGCTGGAACCATGAGAATGAACCACACATGATGGAGGAACATCCACTGCAATATGATTTGATCTTCTATTGATCACACGGCGCGACTATTTTCAGAATACAAACTTTAACTTAGGCAAAATGATGCCCATTGTATAATCAGACCAAAGCAATGAAGCACCTAGTGATGGCCAATAAATAATACAATACTACTTTTCTGCAGTCCATGAAGCGACTATCCAATCTTTCTGTGTCTATTTTCAAATGGCACGGCATGCAGTGACTATACTTTTGGAGTAATGGGCCATAGGTAGGCTAACCCGAGTCCCAGAACCTTTCAAGACATCGGGGCAGGCTGCGCCCCTCAAGACCCCAGGACAAAGAGCCGCCTTCTGAGAAGTCGGCGGTGAGGCAACCGATTGGCCACTCGCGGCCAAGTCCCAGGAACGACTTCAGGATAAGCCGACTCCTGACTGACGACCTACCGAGAAGCCGACCTTGGGGAGTCGGCCCGCGACTCCAGCAAAACCCCATGTCCTCATCAAGAGGGACAGGACAGGGGAGTGGCTACAGTAAAGACTGCCCCACCCCTTTCCAAAGGCAGGCATGGCCATAGTACGCCATACCCGCGGAGATCTTCGTGCGGCGTGGCACTGTTGCCATGCTGGCCCTGACATCAACACCGGTGGACCGAATCCTGCGCCCACGACGGCTAGTCTGTACGACCTTTGGGCGGCGGGTCCCACCGGCCAGCGCGATCCCAGAAGGCGGCAAGTGCGCCACCAGTCGGACCCATTGGGAGTCGGCCCCTGAGAGTCGGCCAGCTCCTCCCCCAGGGCCCATGCGCCATTAACCAGATGTGACGGAGAGTGGCAATAGTGATCGCCCACCGGGCAGCGGGGCTGTTGCCACGACACCATGACCAAGCCCGCGTCATTAGAAGCACGGCTACAGTAATCAGCAGCCGGCAAGACCCGCCCGCGGCGGACGCGGCCTGTCGGCTCCGTACCGAGCCAATCGGCGGGGCCGACCTGTCGGCGGGCCCCAGGAGTCGGCGGATAAGACGGCGGCCAGAGAGGCTGATGGCTGGGCCCGTGTCCAGCTGGATTACCATTGTACCCCTGGGGGTAGGCCTATATAAACCCACAGGGCACCCATGCAGAGGGTTGGAATCCATTAGTACTAGACCAGATCATATAGGAAGGAGAGAGCTAGCCTTGCCTTCTCCTACCTCTAGGAAACAACTCAAGGAGCAGCCGTGTAAGTACTTGGCCATAGTGATCATGCGGAGACCCTGCAAAGCAGCAGTAGGGGTATTATCTCCTCGGAGAGCCCTGAAGCTGGGTAAGATTCGCCGGCATGCATGTCTTCGCCTCATCCCGTTTCCAGGCACCAGCGACATTCTACTCGCCCCCACCATGATAAGCCATCCTTTGGCATATGTCGCATCCAACCCCCGACATTTGGTACCCACCGTGTGGCCTGGTGCACCGCCGCCCGGAGACCTGCTCTGGACGGGAACCCTTTTCCTCCCTGGCGAGCGCAGCTAGCCAGGCATGCCAGACGGAGTCAGCGCTGACGCGCTGCATGGCGTTGAGATCGCCTGCGCAGCCAGCTGCCTTGCCGAACTTGTCGGCGAGGTTCGCCTCTCCGACGAACCTGCATCCAACGCAGGCACGGGCGGCTCCGAGAGCCTCCTCGTAGGCCTCCTCGATCAACTCCATGTCTCCGGCGAGCCTGCCGTGGACTTGGAGTCTATAGGTTCCACCGACCCGATGCTGGTCGACTCCGACACTGCGTCGCTCGACGCGTTCCCCACTAATGTGGTGGTCTACGACGAGCCTCTCCCTCATGCGGAGAGCGGCGGAAGCACCGTCACCGAGGTGCTCGTCATCGGTCGTGATGAGCCTCCCGGTGGAGGAGCGCATGACCCACTTGGCGTGGCGCTACAAGACCTGACTGTGCCCATTCCAGAAGACGCTGACGCGGAGACGTTGAACGCGCGCCACCTTCAGCTCGTCGAAGGCGCGAAGAAGCTGGCTAGCATGAGACGCTTGTCAGAAGCCTACTAGCGAGAGATTGATCACGCTGTTGGCGGCTCGCCGGCCCCAGCAGGGCCCAGCCGCCTTGGCGCGGTCCAGCAGCGCGACGTAGCCATCGCCAATCTGTTCGGGGCAAGTCGCCCTGTGTATGCTACACCAGCGGAGAACATCCGAGCCGCCCAGGCGGCGGCGGACGAGCTGGACAATTTCGAGGGCGAAGAGCGCCGCCTGATGATGGAGTGAGTCCAGCGGCTCCTCGACGCGGCTGCCGCGCAGAACGAGGCCGGCTGCCGCACGGAGGCGCCGCAGCGGCAAAACGACGACCTTCGCCGAGATCAAGGCGCGACGTCTCGAACACCGACTGGCGGCGCCCGAGGAAGAAGAGACAAGGATCCGACTGTCACCCACAGTCAGACTCACATTACCATAGAGCGCGACCGAGACGGCCGCCCGAGAGCAGTGGAACGATGGGACGACTGTCCGCCTCCTCCTCCTCGCTAGGAAAGGCGAGTCTCCCTGCCGCCTGTCGACCATCCGACTCTCGGCGGCCGCCTTGGTCGCTGAGAGGGAGTCGGAGAAAACTACGCCCACCACTGGATCAACCGACTTCACCGATCCCTGGCGCTGGTAGAAGATGAGTTGGGTTCGCCTTGTTTTGGGCCCCGCATTCGAGACAAGCCCTTTCCCAAAGGGTTCACGCTCCCAAGAGACACGCCCAAGTACATCGGCTCCGTGAAGCCGGAAGACTGGCTGGTTGACTACTCCACGGCTGTCAGCATAGCGAACGGCAACAAGTGTGTCACCATAAAATACGTTCCGCTCATGCTCTAGGGCACGGCCCGGACATGGCTGAATAGCCTGAAGCCCCGCAGCATCAATAGCTAGATCGACTTCACTGAGGCATTCGTCTGCAACTTCACCAGTACGTACAAGCGTCCTCCCAAGCCTCGTCAGCTTTCCTTGTGTATGCAAGGTCCCGACGAGTTGACTCGCGATTACCTCACGCGTTGGACCGAGCTTTGGAACTCCTGCGAGGGCGTGCACGAGGTGTAGGCTATCGAGTACTTCACAGCCGGGTGCAGAGAAGGCACCCTCCTCAAGAACAAGCTCCTCTGCGACGAGCCAGAAACCCTTGACGAGCTGCTGATCATAGCAGACAAGTACTCCACGGCCGACTCCTCCATGTAGGCGGAGATTCAAGTTAGCGCAACTGGCAAAGTGGCCCCTCAGGCTCCAAGAACTCTAGCGGGAGACGCCAGTCGGCGGCAACAGCAGAGCGACCACAAGCGCAAGGTCCCGCAGCCGGCTTCTAGCAGCCGGCAGGTCGCGACAGTTGAAGCCCAGCAGCCGGCTGGGCAGCCTCCACCCAAGCGACAGAAAGGTGGCAAGCCCAACTGGTTGCCGGCCTTCTCCTATGAGCAGACTCTGGATGGTCCTTGCAAATTCCATAGCGGTGCGAAGCCGTCAAATCACACCACCCGGAAGTGCCACTAGCTCACCAGGATCGCCAAGGGAGATGGCCTCCTACCTCCCCCGCCTGCTGGGCCGCCGCCTCCGCCTCCGCCCCAGCAACCGGCTGTCAGACCTGTCGGTGCAGTACAAGACGAATACCCCGAAGAGCACGGAGCCTACGTGGTGTTTACCAGTATGGCTGATGATCGACGCAGCAGGCGCCTGTAGCGACAAGAGGTGAATGAAGTAGCATCAGAGACGCCATAGTTCATGCACTGGTCCGAGAAGCCTATCAGCTGGAGCAGGGCTGATCACCCAGAGGTGATGCCGAGTCCGGGCTCCTATGCCTTGGTCTTAGATGCCACCTTTGCCACGGATAGACGAGCCGCTCGATTTTCACGAGTTTTGATAGACAGAGGTAGCAACATCAACATCCTGTACAAGGACACCATGGAGAAACTGGGGATCAAGCAAAGACAGCTTCAGAGCAGCCGGACTGTGTTCCATGGCATTGTTCTTGGGCTTTCCTGCTCTGCAATCGGCAAGATCCTGATGGACGTCCTCTTTGGAGACAAAGATCACTTCCGCCGAGAGTCAGTTTGGTTTGAGGTGGTGGACCTCGAGAGCCCATACCATGCACTACTTGGCCGACCCGCCCTGGCCAAGTTCATGGCGGTCCCCCACTACGCCTACCTCAAAATGAAGATGCCCAGTTCCAGGGGAATTCTGACCGTAGCTGGCGACTACCGGAAGTCGTCTGCCTGTGCGGTTGAGAGCGGTCGGCTAGCCGAGTCCCTGGTGATCGCAGTCGAGAAGCAGCTCCTTGAACGGGTTGTGGCGATGGCTGGCAAGCAGCCAGAGGTGTCTCCTAACCCAAAGGAGTCGGAGGCTAAGGGTTCGTTCAAGCCGGCCGAGGAGACAAAGAAGATACCCTTGGATTCGGAGCACCCAGAGAGGTACGCTGTCGTAGGCGCAAACCTCGACAGCTAATAGGAAGGCAAGCTCGTCGATTTCCTCCGTGAGAATCGGGACATCTTCGCATGGTCCCCCAAAGACATGCCAGGTGTACCGACGGAATTCGCCGAGCACAAGTTACATGTCCGATCTGATGCAAAGCCGGTCAGGCAGCCCCTGCGCTGCCTATTAGAAGAGAAGAGAAGAGTTGTCGGAGAAGAGATAGCCCGACTCCTAGCAGACGGCTTCATTATGGAAGTATTCTTTCCAGAGTGGCTAGCCAATCCGGTCCTGGTACTGAAGAAGAACAAGCAGTGGCGAATGTGTATTGACTACACGAGCCTCAACAAAGCCTGCCCCAAGGACCCGTTTGCTCTGCCAAGAATTGATCAGGTGATAGACTCCACTGCCGGATGCGAGCTATTGAGCTTTTTGGATGCATATTCAAGATATCACCAGATCAAGCTGAACCCAGCTGACAGACTAAAGACCGCCTTCATCGTGCTGTTTGGAGCCTTCTGCTACCTCACCATGACGTTCGGCTTGAGGAATGCCGGCGCCACCTTTCAGCGTTGCATGCAGAAGTGCCTTCTCAAGCAACTCGGCAGGAACGCCCACGTCTACGTGGATGATGTGGTGGTGAAGACGGAAAAGCGTGGAACACTGCTGGAATACCTCAAGGAGACCTTTGAGAACCTGCGCCGATTCCAGATCAAACTCAACCCCAAGAAGTGTGTCTTCGGAGTACCAGCCGGCCAACTCCTTGGCTTCCTGGTCTCTGAACGCGGCATAGAATGCAACCCTGTAAAGATCAAGGCCATTGAGAGGATGGAGGTACCCAGCCGACTGCTGGACGTGCAAAAGTTCACCGGCTGCTTGGCGTCCATCAGCCGATTCATCAGTCGGCTGGGCGAGAAAGCTCTCCCCTTATACCAACTCATGAAGAAGACCACTTTTTTCGAGTGGAACCACAAGGCGGACGAAGCTTTTCTCCAGTTGAAAAAATGCTGACTACTCCACCCGTTCTGGCGGCTCCGACTCCTAAGGAACCTATGCTCCTCTATATCGCCGCCACCAGCCGGGTAGTCAGCATGGTCATTGTAGTAGAACGCAAGGAGGAAGGCAATGCACTACCTGTCCAGAGACCGGTATATTACCTGAGCGAAGTACTGTCGGCCTCCAAGCAGAACTACCCCCACTACCAGAAGATGTGCTATGGCGTGCACTTTACCGCCAAGAAATTGAAGCCCTACTTTCAAGAGCACCCAATCACTGTGGTCTGCACGGCCCCACTTGCCGAGATCATCGGAAGCCGAGATGCTTCTGGCCGAGTGGCCAAGTGGGCCATAGAGCTGGCTCCCTACACCATCCACTACCAGCCCCGCACCGCCATCAAGTCACAAGCACTGGCCGACTTTCTCGTCGACTGGGCCGAGACCCAGTACCTACCTCCAGCGCCCGACTCCACCCATTGGCGGATGCATTTCGATGGCTCCAAGATGCGCACCGGCTTGGGAGCCGGCGTTGTCCTCACTTCTCCTAAAGGCGACAAGCTCAAATACGCACTACAAATCCATTTGGCCGCCTCCAACAACGTCGCCGAGTACGAGGCGCTCATTCACGGGCTCCGACTTGCCAAAGAACTCGGCATTCGCCGGATCCTGTGTTATGGCGACTCGGACTTACAGCAGTCGTCTGGCGACTGGGACGCCAAAGATGCGAACATGGCGAGTTACCGTTTCCTCGTGCAGCAACTCAGTGGGTATTTCGAGGGGTGCGAATTCCTCCATGTGCCAAGAAACGACAACGACCAAGCAGACGCCTTGGCACGAATCGGCTCTACCCGCCAAGCAATACCATCCGGCGTCGCCCTTCAGCGCCTCCTCAAGCCGTCTATCAAGCCTTCACCAGAATCAGACTCCATCTTCGTGCCGGCTCCTCCTGAAGAAGTCAGATCTGACTTCAAAGCCCCGGCAGACGGTACGGGGATTTCGGCAGATGGTTCCAAAGCCACCACAGTCGAGGCCGGCCTAGGGATTGCAGAACCCGTCCCGGGGACTGCGGCGGCGGGCTCGAAGACTCCAAAACTCGGCCCAAGAGCCACGCCAGTCGGCCCGGGGACTTCATTAACCTAGCAAGCGGTTGTTGACTCCACCCCGCCGCCTCCCAGCCCAGCCGCCCTCGTCCAAGTCACAGTTCTAGCAGTCGAAGAAATAGCAGCACCCTCATGGGCCCAGCCCATCCTCAAATTTCTGGTGAGCAAAGAGCTGCCAACTGATGAGACCTTAGCTCGGCAGGTACCACGTCGAGCGACAGCCTACACCATAGTCAACAGAGAGCTGGTCAGGCGCAGCGTCACTCGTGTCTACCAGCGCTGCGTAGAGCCAGAGCAAGGCCAAGCAATTCTCAAAGACATCCACCAAGGCGAGTGCGGCCACCATGCGGCTTCAAGAGCACTCGTCGCCAAAGCTTCCCGACATGGTTTCTTTTGGCCAACGGCCTTAGAAGAGGCCAAGGAATTGGTCCAAAAATGCAAAGGGTGCCAGAAGTTCCGATCCAAGCCGCATCAGCCGGCTTCTGCACTCAAGACCATCCCCATTGCCTGGCCTTTCGCAGTTTGGGGTCTAGACATGGTGGAACCATTCAAGACGGCACGAGGTGGCTTAACCCACTTACTTGTCGCAGTGGACAAGTTCACCAAGTGGATAGAAGCGAAGCCAATCAAGAAACTGAACGGTCCGACTGCCGTGACTTTCATCTCCGATATCACAATTCGGTACGGCATACCATACAACATCATCACCGACAATGGCACAAATTTTGCCAAATGCGCCTTGGCCCGTTTTTGCGCAACACAGGGCATCCGACTGGACCTAGCGTACGTTGCCCATCCACAGTCAAACCGCCAGGTGGAGCGAGCAAAAGGCCTCATCCTGTCCGGCATCAAGCCCTGACTGGTCAAGCCTCTGGAGCGTTTGGCTGGCTGCTGGCTCGATGAGTTGCCAGCTGTCCTTTGGAGTCTGCGCACGACTCCAAACAAGTCAACCGGCTTCACTCCTTTTTTCCTCGTCTACGGTGCTGAAGCCGTCATCCCAACGGACATAGAATTCGACTCCCCGCGAGTCACCATGTACACCAAGGAGGAAGCAGAAAAAGCACGTCAAGACGGCGTCGATCTGCTGGAAGAGGGCCGGCTGTTGGCACTCAGCCGGTCCAGCATATACCAGCAGAGCCTGCATCGATACTACAACAGGAAGGTCAAGCCAAGATCTTTCCAAGAGGGCGACCTTGTGCTCCGACTGATCCAGCGAACAGCCAGCCATTACAAGCTGCCGGCACCTTGGGAAGGCCCTTTCATCATCAGCAAAGTACTGGGCAACGACTCCTACTACCTGATTGACGCTCAGAAGCCCCGAGCACCCAAGAGGGACGACTCCGGCAAAGAGATGGAGTGGACATGGAATGCAAATCTCCTCCGAAGATTTTACAGTTGATGCAGTATGTACCATGCTACCTTTTGTATTAAAGTACCAAGACTTCGCCCCCCCCCCCCGAGACGAGTTCGGGGACTGCCCTCTTTTGTCTATATGATAAAAATTACGCCTATGAGTATGTTACTCTTTGTTAGGCCGCTTGGCACCGGGCTCGACAGGTCGGCCCGGGGACTTGCCACCTTGCACTATGAAATACTTTCTGCAGCCGGTCAAGTAGTGTGTGGCACCTAAGCCATCTCCTGTCAGAAGCCGCAGCTTGCAGAGTGACTGTACGGTGGGCAGGAGTAAGGTAGAATGGGCGTTTGCATGAAAAATGGCTAAGGACTCAAAGCATAAAACATAGCTTAAGACGGCTTCCAGCCTTCCTTTTTTTCTTTTCACAAACCGACTATTATGCAGTCGGCTCACCGCCTTCTATCCAACTTGCTAAAAAACTCTAAAATGGCTAAGTACTTGCCTTCCCAAAGTAGCCAAGCATTTGATCCAACAGCAGTCCGCAGAGCGGCTGACCAACTGGCAAGACAGGCAACTAAGGGAAAGCGGCAAAGGAAAAAGCCAAAAGATCAATGAGCAAGAAAAGATAGAATTCAGATAAATATTTACATAACATAGGCCCTTGGCCGAATCTTCGAGCAGAAGTTCAAAATACACCCCGTGGGTGGAATTGTGTGAATTAACAAGTTCTTCAAAGACTACTAAAGCAGATAAAATAAAGATAAGGCGACAGCTTAGGAAGCGGCAGACGGATTCGGAGGGTCGGAGGAGACGGCAGCGTCAGGTGTTTGGGCGGCCGGCTGGGCAGTCTCGGCTTGATCGCCTCCAGTGGCAGTCGGCTCGGTCGCACGCGGCTTGTTGCTGGAGGCACGGTCAAGCTGAGGCTGGCCTTCCGCTCCATCCTCTGGTGCCTCCGTCTCGCCTCCATCCTCCGCCTCGCCTTCCTCCTCGACGCTGGAGCCGATCACCTCCGCCGAGTCCTCGACATAGTCTGGGTTCATCCCAAACCACTCCGACGGTACCTCCTCGCCGTCCTCAGACCGCTCGGGGATGAAGATGCTGGTGTCGGTGTACTCGGCGATCGCCGCGGCATGCTTGATGAGGGCGCCTTCCGCGGCTGCCAGCTCCGGCTGGGCCTCTGACCGGAGTGTGGCCAGCCGGTCTAGGTCCAGCCCCGGATACCAGGCCTTGACGAACTCCAAGGCCCGGCGCTCCAGCTCGGGCCAAGGAACCCTTCCAGGCCTCAAGATGACCAGCCGCGACCTCTAGCCAGTCGGCAGTCCGACTGGGTGTGCGCGGAGCCTGCATATCCGGCCACAGGGAAGCAATCGCCTGGGCGCCGACACGTTGAAGTCGGCGCAGCATCCGGTGAGTCGGCCAAAGGTGAGCCTTGATGCTCAGGATATGCTCATCAAGGGTTCAGGGGGCGTCGGCGGCGATCTCTGCGCCTTCCGCCCTCCGACCTTCACGGTCAGCCTCGATGGCTTGGATGGCGGCCTGCGAATGCCCAGGGAAGAAGTCTGCCAAGACGGAAAAAACGAAGAAGCAAGTCAAAAATCAGGAGTCGGCACGACTTATAATTGGCAGCTCAGAAAAAGAAAGTAAAGAAACTCACCATCAACAATGTCTTCAATCTCATGGAAGCCGGAGGCCAGCATTGCCTCTTTGTCAGTCCAGGAGGAGCGCTCGCTCACGAACTCGGCCAGGAGGGCGGCTTCCACCTCTTCCGCCTCCTTCTGCGTCTTCGTAAGCAGCTCCCTCTGCTCGGCCAATTGTGTGGCCAGCAGATCGCGCTCTGTGGCTAGTTTGCTGCACTCCTCCCCCTTGGCGCGCAGCGTGGAGTTGGCTTCGCTCAGCTGCTGTTGAAGAACATCGTTGGCTCCTAAAGAGAAGGAAGAAAGAAGGCGTTAAGTCATCAATAAAGAAGGTCGCCAGGGAGATCCGGCCCGAATGCTCAGCAGTCGGCCCGAATCTCGGGGACTATAGCCCGCGGGTGCGCCAGCGCGCCCCCGCAAAGAACGAAAAGGACTCACTCCGGCTATCCAACAGGTCGGCGGTCCGCTTGCCCAGCTCTTCAACGTTGCGGTTGAAGGCAGTAACACGGAGGTTGTGGTAGTCCTGCGACAAGTATTTCAGACAAAAATTAGTACCTGGAACTCACCAATTGGAAGTTCTGGGCCGCCTGCTCAGCAGTCGGCCCAATACTCGGGGACTACACCCAATGGGTGCGCTGGCGCGCCCCCATAGAGAGGAACAAGAAAACAAGGACCAACGAGAAAGAATACCCGGATGGCTGCCCACGAAGCCAGGTACGCCTTGGTGCAGTTCTGCATGGCATCGCCCTCAGCTCGCAGCTTCGTTTGGACGTCCGGAAGTGCCTGGTTCAGCGGCCCTGTGCCGCCTCCTCGCACCCACCCAATGGGCGCGGCGCTCGTTGATTCGGCGTCTGGGATCGCCGAGCTGGCGGTGCCGGTCTCCAGGGGGCGTGGTGCCGAAGTCGCCTTCTCAAGACGGCGGCGCGTTGGCGAGCCGACTTGAAAGAGTAGCCTCACCACGGCCTCGTCTTCAGTCGGCGGCACCGGAGGGTCCGCTGGCTGTTTGCCTTGCGTGGTCCCAGACGGCGGCGGAGGCGGCGGCGGAATGATCACATCCGCCGTGGAGGAGTTGCCGCCTTCCCTCTCCATGACGGGGTTCCCGCCGCCGGCTTCCCCAGTCTGCCCCGTGAACTCCGGAGGCGGCGGCGTAGAGTTCAGTGGGGTGACAAACACCGTAGATTGGCGGTGCGCGGCCTCCTCTGCCTGCCGCTTCGTCGCGGCGACGGCTTCGGCCTCCGCCAATTTCTTCTTGGCGGAGGCCTCCGCCTTATCGGCCTCCACCTTCTCCAGGCGGGCGGCCTCTTCCTCGTTGCGCTTCTCATGTGCATTCCGCTCCATCGTCTCTCGGAGGTCGGCAGCGGGGTCAATCCGCCGAGTGGTGGCGGACGTCTCCGCTGACCCCATGACGGAGGCAGCGACAACCCTCTCAAGAGTGAGGGGAGCCCTGAAGCGAGGGAAGCAAGTAAAAGACTCAGACAAAAGCTACAAATAAAGAATAAAGCACTAAGACAGAATACTCACACGGAGACCAGTGGCGGCTTCATTACTTCCTTGTGGAAGCGGATGGCCTTCGCGGCCGCCTCGTCCCGCTTGGTCGCCGCAGCCGAACTCTTGGGCTTCTTCGGCCGACTGCCGAACAAGGTCGGCACGGCCCTACGCCTCTTCCCGCCACCTGGAGCACCCGGCGCGGCAGAAGAGCCCGCACCGGGATGGCTGGCTCCTGGCCGGTGGCGGGGGGAGACCTCCTCCTCATCATCAGGCCAGTCCTCTGGACTGGCCCTGAGCCACGGGCCGCCTCCTCCCTCGGCGTCGTCTTCCAAAGCCGCCACCCCTAGATCGGGGTCGTCGACGTCGCTCTCCGCCCGGTTGGCAAGGAACTCGTGGGCCGGCCCCGTGGTGCTGGCTGGTGGATGGAGGTGGGGATTCTGACCAAAGCCGATTGGTCAGGTCGCACAAACAAACTCGGCAAGAAAGAAGACAATTCAGAGAAAGAAAAGGCAACTCACTGTGGGGGGGGGGTTGGCGCGGGAGTACGGCTCCTTGCCGAACCGCCAGTCCTCCAGGAGCTTGCTGTCCGAGAGGTAGTTCACCATGTAGGCCACCTCCTCATGAGGCATGTCCTTGGTGCACATCCGACTCGGATCACGGCGCCCGCTCATTTGGCATATCATGTGGGGGCGGCCTTGGAGCGGGAGAACTCGGCGCGCCACGAAGGCAGCCAGCAGGTCCGGACCAGTCAGGCCCTCCGACTGCGTCAGCACTCGGAGTCGCGGCGACGACACCGGCTCCCGCAAGCATCAGCGACTTGGCCCGAAACGACCAGTTGGGCAGTCTCCCAGCCGTCGGGCCGGCTTCGAAAGCCGGCAGGTTAACCCAATCGCCCCCCGCAAAGACGCTCTTCATGTAGAAGTACGATCGCTGCCACATCTTCACCGACTTTATCAGCTTGATGGTGGGGAAGGGGTTGTCGGCCCCCGACCTCCGCATGGCGATGAATGCGCTGCACTGAGCCAGCATGCCTGCAGCCTGGGTGCCGAGCTTGGAGTAGAAGAACTCCCCCCAGAGCTCGAGGGTGGGGAGGACTCCGAGGAAGCCTTCGCACAAGGCCACGAAGGCGGACAGCAGCACCACCGTGTTGGGCGTGAGGTGGTGCGGCTGGAGGCCATAGAACTCCAGAAATGAGCGGAAGAAGCTGCTCGCCGGCAGCCCCAATCCGCGCAGGGAGTGCGAGCGGAAGATAACCCGCTCGCCCTCCTCCGGCGCTGGCGAGATCTCCCCCCTCGGCGCAAGGTGTACCCGCACGTAATCTTCGCCGGGGAGCCGACGAGTCTTGCAGAGGAACTCGATGTGGTCGTCATGGACTTCTGAGCCGTCCCAGGTGCCGGAATGTACCGAGGGAGGCGCGGCGGCAGAAGAAGAACTCATCGCGAGCGGATCGCCGCGGCGTTCGGCGAAGCTTGGGTGCACGGTGGTGCGAGAAGAAGAAGAAGAAGAAGAAGAAGAAGAAGAGCTAGGAGTAGCATGGAGAAGGGGCGCGCGTGCTCCGCCGCGCCCCCTCCTCCCCCTACTTATAGCCTCATGGGCTGCGAAGCCGAGGGGGCAGTCGTGGGATTTACTGCGCCCACGCCCCCACGACCCCCACATTTTCACGACTAAAGTTACTGCGCGCAGTAACTTCACGGGAATCCCAACCGTCGGCTCAGGCCACAGCGGATCCGCTCGAGCGCCGAGGCGCGGTAATGGCGGGCCCCACCTACGGGCCTGTCCCGTCACGCGCGTAGGCTGGCAGACTCGCCAGGCCGCGTGTTATCACGTGACAGGCCCGAAACGGGCGGTGGCCTGGAAGCTTAGCCAGCACGCTACTTGGATCCTGCCGCGACGTTCAAAATATTGTGCGAGTCAGAGTTGGGCGAGTTCGACTCCTTCTAGCCGGCCCGGCAGAAGTCAAACAAGATCCATGTCTCGGGCACCCAGAAAGAGAAACTGCTAAGGCTCCTCGGCCGATCGTTCGCGGCGCCTCATCAGCTTTGGGGACTACTGTCGGAGTAATGGGCCACGGGTAGGCTAACCCGAGTCCCAGAACCTATCAAGACATCGGGGTAGGCTGCGCCCCTCAAGACCCTAGGACAAAGAGCCGCCTTTTGAGAAGTCGGCGGCGAGGCAACTGACTGGCCACTCACGGACGAGTCCCAGGAACGACTTCAGGATAAGCCGACTCCTGACTGACGACCTCCCGAGAAGCCGACCTTGGAGAGTCGGCCCGCGACTCCAGCAAAACCACATGTCCTCATCAAGAGGGACATGACAGGGGAGTGGCTACAGTGAAGACTGCTCCCACCCCTTTCCAAAGGCAGGCATGGCCACAGTATGTCGTACCCGCGGAGATCTCCGTGCGGCGTGGCACTGTTGCCATGCTGGCCCTGACATCAGCACCGGTGGACCGAATCCTGCGCCCACGATGGCTTGTCTGTACAACCTTTGGGCGGCGAGTCCCATCGGCCAGCAGGATCCCAGAAGGCGGCAAGTGCGCCACCAGTCGGACCCGCTGGGAGTCGGCCCCCGAGAGTCGGCCAGCTCCTCCGCCGGGGCCCATGCGCCATTAACCAGATGTGACGGAGAGTGGCAATAGTGATCGCCCACCAGGCGGCGGGGCTGTTGCCACGACACCATGACCAAGCCCGCATCATTAGAAGCACCGCTACAGTAATCAGCAGCTGGCAAGACCCACCCGCGGCGGACGCGGCCTGTCGGCTCCGTACCGAGCCAGTCGGCGGGGCCCACCAGTCGGCGGGCTCCAGGAGTCGGCGGATAAGACGGCGGCCAGAGAGGCTGATGGCTGGGCCCGCATCCAGCCAGATTACCATTGTACCCCTGGGGGGTAGGCCTATATAAACCCCCCATGGCACCCATGCAGAGGGTTGGAATCCATTAGTACTAGACCAGATCATATAGGAAGGAGAGAGCTAGCCTTGCCTTCTCCTACCTCTAGGAAACAACTCAAGGAGCAGTCGTGTAAGCACTTGGCCGTAGTGATCATGCGGAGACCCCGCAAAGCAGCAGTAGGGGTATTATCCCCCCGGAGAGCCCTGAAGCTGGGTAAGATTCACCAGCATGCATGTCTTCGCCTCATCCCGTTTCCAGGCACCGGCGACGTTCTACTCGCCCCCACCATGATAAGCCATCCTTTGGCATATGTCGCACCCAACCCCCGAGATATACTATTCTCTAGTGCAGTTCAACCAAAATTGCAGTCACTTTGTGTGTTTGCCAAATAGCAACGGGCAAACATCTCTGTCTGCACAAATATCAAGCAGCTAGTAAACATATCCCCCCTCTTCCGCTTAGCATCTGTCATGTGTTGCACTGGACAATTTGATACATTGATGTTTTGCCCTGGACAATTTCATACTGAATTGATTTGCTCGTTCAGAGCAGAAATATAGCGCCTATTCTTCATCAGACCAAGGATATCCATATTCGCAGTGATGGAAGAGATGAAATCGATACAACTGAAATTGAGAATCCAATCATTGAATCATGTCCTGCACCTCCAATGTAGGTCCATCCTGCCAATAAATTCACATGCAAACCACTAGTATTACTATCTAATGACAGTACAAAAAGAGTAGCAAGATAGTAGCAAACCATGTACCTTCTGAATGAGCAGCTCATAGTGCCACCAATTGAATATAAAGGTCTGGAAGAAAACATGCTCCTAATGTTGAACCAGTTGGACTTTTTGTGTAGTTCCACTAAAATTGAGCATCCCTGTTTGCATAGATATTGAATGTGTGATTACTATAAATGTGGCACTAGTTGAAGCATAGACTCACAAATATAAGCATTCCAATTTCTTAGTGGGAAAAGGTAGCAAGACTGTTTCTAACAACCTGTTTGAACGAATAAATAAGGCAACAGAGGCTGATGTCAGAAAGGCATATATAGTTCTTTCTGAAAGAATGATCGATTCCTGACCTTTCCTCTTCTTTTAAGCATATTTTGTGCAGTTCAACTAAAATAAAATGCCATCACCGCCTTGACAATTCAGTGACACTGTACAAAAGGAAATGACTTAACACTACATCATGGTGTCAGGTATGTAGTCGACAGGCATTAGAGACAAACTTATAGACCTCCTCCCATAACATAATGAACAATAATTTTTACAAAGGTGTGACTAGCTTTACCGGGATAATTTGAGTGAACTCTACACCCTCTGTTCCTTAATATAAGACGTTTTCGCGGTTCAGTTTAAAGTACCCAAACGTCTACTAGTATTTAGAAAATAGGTAGTAGTTTTCTTGAGCACATATCTGGGAAAGCTTGCCACACTTTATTTATGTCCATACACTAATGCAACACCATTCGAAATTCTGAATACTAGAAATATACACTAATCCAGTGACTAGTGCAATAGTAGAGTAGTTATTTTATTACAAGGTACAGTACAATGGTTTTACTAAACAAATATCAATAAACTCTGGCACTGGCAGATTTATATAAGAATTAACAATACAAAATGCAAAGGTAACACGTTTCAGCATTGGTATACTAGATGTGCATGAGCATTAAACCAAATACAAAAGTCTGAAGGTAACTAGCATTATTCTAATGACAATATAAAAAAATTGCAAACCATGTACCTCCAAGGTAAATATCACTTCAAACTCGGGGGGACCTTAAAAATTGCTATCCCAATCTTGATAATCGATCAAACATAAAAACTTGATCGAACGAATCAAGAGAACAGCCAGAGGAGGAGGTGCCCACTCTTGACCTTTCTTCTTGTCTTCATAATTTTTGTGTAGTTTAACCAAAATAAAATGACATCAGCGCCTTGGCATTTTGGTGACACTGTACAAAAAAATTAACTTATCTCATGAAAGTGAGGTATGTAATCTATAAGCATAATAGTGCAAAAATCTGAAGGTAGTAACAAGTTTCATCATTGGTATACTGGTTGTGCAACAACATTAGAATGCCTTAGCTAAAAAATCTTTAATACATCCACAATCAACAGCTAACCCTGAAATAATCCAGTGACATTAAATGGCATTGCTTAAATTTATCGGTGGCATTAGACTGAGTGCGGCATTAGTTAAATGTGGCATCACTTTAGCAGTAGCATTGCTTGACTTGACTGTTGGCGTTATACTAACAGCAAAAAAGTGACACTAAGAGCATGGGAGGCCCATTCAGACAGTGGGCGCACCAGTACAATGTACCTCCACGGACGCATAGAGTGGTGAGGGAGGTATGGTTGCCCAGAGCAACAAATATCCAGGAGGCATATGTGGATTACGTCCCATTTTTGTTATGTTTAGCCACCTTTTTCCTATGTGAGGACAACAAATCGATCGACCTGGTCATTCTCTATTGTGTTGTCATACCTTTCTACCCTTCTTCAACCAAGAGACACGAGACTCATTCCTTAGCTACTGATTTTCCCCTTTTCAACCTAGATGCGGGTTTGATGCCTACTCTCTTGGACAGTATAGTCTCCCTTCCTTTACTTATTCAACCCAGACATGGATTAGTCTACATGAAGTATGGTTTCCTTTAATAGTGAAAATTAAGGTTTTCGTCTGCGTGACCATCAGAGCAGAGGATATCAAATTGGGAAGATGGTGGAGTGGAAAAAGATCCACATGCAGCGACATGGCAAATGGGGCAATAGAACAAGGGTATGGTTCGAAAAGAGGTAGCATACCTGAGGGTCGGCGGCAAGTGGCTTCGCTCGTGGTCGTCGTCCTCCGCACGCACTACGGCAGCGAGCTTGGGGACGGAGGCCATCCCGCGCGGGTGCTAGGTCTGCGAGGACGGCCTTGTCGTCAGTGCGTGACCTCGCTCGCCGACGACGAGTGCGTCAATGCTGCACGTCATTTTCTTCCCCGACGGATCTTTGACCACCGGTGAGGAGGGAGAGAGAGGCCGTCTCTTTTAGATCTGGAGAGAGGGTGATAGTGTGAGAAGCAAGTGGGCAACCCTTAGCAAGAAAGCTCTGCAGCTCTAGCCTATATATCTTTTTTATACTACTAGTACTAGAGGTGGAGTAGTGGTAGAGTAGTTTATATTTTCTCTGCAAATAGTACCAGTTAGTCGTGCTTCAAAACTGAACGGCACGCCATTAAAAAAAGTTGAGAAATAATGCGGTACCTCGGGCCAACGCGGCCAGATCACATTTTGCACGAGAAATTACACACCATGTTTCATTGACATGTGGTCCCGTTCCAACATGTCAGTGAGACGACGGCGAGTCCTTTTGTACAACTTACGAAAGAACGTGTAGGCCGGGGCGCCTCTTCGTGTACCGTGCCAAACTGGCAACCATCCACCGACTCTTTGCCTTTCCCTCTCGATTTGGAACTGTTGTCGCACGCTCTTCCTCCCTCCTCCATTTGCCTTCACCCTTCCTTCTGCCATTGTTCGATCGTCTTATCCATGGAGGGAACAAGCTGGTAACGAACCCATTATTCTTGCCCCGATCTGAAAGATGACATGGTGGGGGAACTCATTGATCGGTGCGACATCATCACCTCGGCTAGCATGGTAGGTTCATTCAAGCCCATTCTCGACTCAACTAATAACATCATTACAAGGAACCCAAGGGTCCAGGAGCAGTTTGATCTCCCTTATCTTCTTGACTATAAGCCTATTCGCATGGGCGCGGACGACGGAGGCCTCACCTTGTGCAAGTTGATGCCGCTTGATAATGATACGTGTGATGTCAAGATACCATCGCTTAAGGGTAAGTCCTGGGCTGGCACAACTGGAGATTAGGTTGTTTATATTGGGTATAATTGCCAGTGGGAACTTGTGAATGTGTACACTCGTCAGCGGATTCCACTTCCAAAAATCTCAGAGTGCCCTCAGGTTGAGCACACAGATGATCTACGTACGTTCAAATACGATCATGGTGAGTGTCGTCTACATAAGATAGCAATTTGTCGAGTTGCCAACCGCTCTTGGAATTACAAGAACTATCAAGTTGTATCTATCTTCGACAAGCTTATTGCTGTCCTTCGTGGTTCGTCTGATTGGATATTGCTCAAAAATCAGTTTCTATACACGAATGTGTACTGTGATGCAATTGAATACGAGGATCTTGTGTTTGCTGCCACCACTCGTGGCACTATTTTTGCATGGGATCCTCGTAGTTTCGGTACATTTGTCTTACACCGTAATTATAATTGTTTCATCCACATGCATGCGGGTTAGCAAGTTTCCCTTTACTAATTAACCTTCTTCTTGTGTTTCCAAGGTCCTGTGAACATTCCACCACCTATACTTGAAAAAATGTATAAACAAGGGGGAGATGACAATGGTCATCATCACGAGCATGAGGAGGAGCAGAACTTATATACTCAGTGGTGCCTGGCAACTAATTCCGATGGATCACCTCTTCTTGTCTGTATAAAGTGCACTCAGACTATTACTACTGAGGAAGCAGGTGTTGTCTCCCATGGTCGCCCTCTCCTGACCTATTCCAACACCCGTTGCATGGTATTCAGGACGGATACTAGTGTGCTAGTGCCAACACCTTCTCCCTGGTTCAGTATTGATAGTCTTGGAGCAAACTCGCTCTTCCTTGGACCAAACTTTCCAATGATGGTGAAAGGCGATCCAGCTGCTGTTGACACAATGTTACTACCATTTATGAGAAGCAACTTTATCTATACCTCGGACATTTCGGTAGTTCCCTACCCTGTTCCTGATATATGCCGCTTCAGCCTGGATGATCAGTCCTACGTTGCTCTCGATATTGACAATAGCCGGCCCTTCCTAGAGCACCTATGGTTCAAAGCAAGCGTTTCCAACGCCGAGGATTGGTTGAGTTTCAAAGCAAGCATTTCCAACGCCGAGGATTGGTTGAGTTGAAGTTCATTTCATTGCTTGTTATTTGTTGTGTGATGAAAACTTTAGTATTTGCTAGAATATTTTGTTGGAAATAATCTATAATCCAACATGTATCCTCGTTGTCATTGTGTGTTGATGACTTGTTGTATTTAATGAATGGTACATTTAGTTGCAAATGCATGTCATAGACTCAATTTATGAATGGTTTTCGAGTCACTTCTTGGAGTGTGAGTACCATAGTAGTATAGCCAGCATCCGGTTAGTATATGAAGTTGCCACATCACATAGAGCCAACCTAATATTGGAGTATGCTAGCCCTCCACCGGCGTGCCGCTTCAAATGGCGGAGGAAGTGAGAGGTCGCGTCACCTTGTGTCCAAATCTGAGATGCCACACGTACCAGATGAATGACTCCAAGTTTGACCACAGTGATGCTAGGTGCGAGCCAAGGACTGTTGGAGAGACCCCCTCATAATTTTCCTACATTGGTCGTTTGATTCATAGGATAGAATGCTATAGGATTTTTTTCCTATGTGATCATGTTTTAATTGGCAATCTAGCATCCACTACAACTTTTGTTTCACTTCTTTTGTTCCTACGAAGAGAGTACTTGCTCTAAATGATGTGCCGCTGCAAGAGCTCCCTATATTAATTAACCATGCTCTAAAAAGGTGGACCAGCTTTGGCTATAGTAGTAATACTAGGTTAGTAGGTGACCTTGCGCTTGGCTCTTCTCCTCTTCCGGAAGTCGAACAATAAGGATGGTACTACAGTAGTACTTCTGTCCGACACCAAATGAACTGCTGCACGTCCACCGCTTGTAAGCAAAAGTTTCTGCTCGTGCTGCGAGCCACCGTGCACGCGTTGGCGAGGGAGAAGGCGTAGTAAGCAAGGTTCTCATCGTTCTGCGAGTTGATGGGACACATCAAAGTTATTTATTAGTACTCTCTTCAAAAAGGGCCGACCATGTCCATGGCTACCATTTCGTGCTCGGTCATTGAGTACGTGCACTATTCACGTGCCATCGAGGAGAAAAAATATTGTGTAGTACTAGGTGCCATCGAAGTGCACGACTCACTTACGCACTGCATATCTCCATTTTCTTGCATGACACGCCACCTTGATGCTAGATGTCCCGCGTGTCATGGAGGCATATAGTATGATTTTGTAAAATGCAGGCATATAGATGTCCCGCGTGCCGGCAACAGGATGAACAAAGCTCATGTCTTAAACGAAAGAGTGGAAGAACATAGATTCCCGACGACCAAGAAGGAGCTACAAACCTCGGGGTGGAGCGTCTGCACTCATAATATTTTATATTATTCAACGATATAAAATCAACCAAATCTCTCCACGTTCCTATACCATTCTATAGTACTATGAGAATAACTTTGAACGTAAGGCATTGATTGACTCTATCCAATGGTCATAGTTGAAAAATCCAAACAAAACCAAGCATTGGATCAACTCTTTTTTCGGCATCAACTCTTTTAGCACTTAGATTGTTGCCGCCTGCCAACCTAGCCCACCTATATATCCGCTCACGTGTGATGACCACATGAGCTATCCACTCAGATTGTATGTTAAAAAAATAAAGGTCGATAACTAATGCGGCACCTCGGGCCAACGCGGCCAGATCGCATTTTGCACGACAAATTACACACCATGTTTCATTGACATGTGGTCCCATTCCAACATGTTAGTGAGACGACGGCGAGTCCTTTTGTACAATTTCCGAAAGGACGTGTAGGCCGGAACGCCTCTTCGTGTATTGTGGCAAACTGGCAACCGTCCACCGACTCTTCGCCTTTCCCTCTCGATTTGGAACTGATGTCGCACGCTCTTCCTCCCTCCTCCATTTGCCTTCACCCTTCCTTCTGCCATTGTTTGATCGTATTCTCCATGGAGGGAACAAGCCAGAAATGACCCCGTTATGCTTGCCCCGATATGAAAGATGACATGGTGGGGGAACTCATTGATCGGTGCGACGTAATCACCTCGGCTAGCATGGAAAGTTCGTTCAAGGACATTCTCGACTCAACTAATAACATCATTACGAGGAACCCAAGTGTCCAAGAGCGGTTTGATCTCCCCTATCTTCTTCGCCGTGACCCTGCTAACTAGCGCGGGGATGAGGGAAGCCTCGCCTTGTGCAAGTTTATGCCGCTTGATAATGATACGTATGATGTTAAGATACCATCGCTTGAGGGCAAGGCTTGGGCAGGCGCAAATGGAGATTGGGTTGTTTATATTGGGTACAATTGCGAGTGGGAACTTGTGAATGTCTACACTCGTCAGCGGATTCCACTTCCAAAAATCTCCAAGCGCCCTGAGGTTGAGCAGAGAGATGATCTTCGTACGTTCAAATATGATCATGGTGACTGTCATCTATGGAAGATAGCATTTTCTCGAGTTCCCAACCGCTCTTGGAATTACAAGAGCTATCAAATTGTTGCTATCTTCAACAAGCTTTTTGCCGTCCGTCGTGATTCGAGTGGATGGATATTGCTCAAAAATCAGTATCTATACACGGATGTGTACTGTGATGCAATTGAATACGAGGGTCTTGTGTTTGCTGCCACCACTTGTGGCACTATTTTTGCATGGGATACTCGTAGTTTCGGTATGTTTGTCTTCCACCATAATTATAATTGTTTCATCCACATACATGCGAGTTAGCAAGTTTTTCCCTTCTCTACTAATTAACCTTCTTCTTGTGTTTCCAAGGTCATGTGGACATTCCACCACCTATACTTGAAAATTTTTATAACCAAGGGGAAGATGAGGACGAGGAGGGCCGATATACTCAGTGGCGCCTGGGAACTTCCGATGGATCACTCCTTCTTGTCTGTATACAGCCCACTGCTGATGTTACTACTAAGGAAGCAGGTGTTGTCCCCCATGGCCGCACTCTCCAGACCTATTCCAACACTCGTTGTATGGTATTCGCGATGGATACTACTGTGCTAGCACCAACACCTTCTCCCTGGTACCGTATTGATAGTCTTGGAGCAAACTCGCTCTTCCTTGGACAAATCTATCCAATGATGGTGAAAGGCGATGCAACTATTGTTGACACAACGTTACTACCATTTATGATAAGCAACTGTATCTATACGTCAGACATTGCAGTGGTTCCCTACACTGGTCGTGATATAGTATGTCACTTCAGCCTAGATGATCAGTCCTGTGTTGGTCTCGAGATTGACAGTAGCTGGCCATTCCCAGAGAATCACGTGTGGTTCAAAGCAAGAGTTTCCAATGCCGAGGATTGGTTGAGTTGAAGTTCATTTCATTGCTTGTTATTTGTTGTGTGATGAAAACTTTAGTATTTATAATGTATCCTTGTTGTCGTTGTGGGTTGATGACCTGTTGTATGTAATAAAATGATATGCCTGTGATAAACTTACTAAATTTATGAATGGCTTTCGAGTCGCTTCTCTGAGTGGGTGCTGCGACGAGGCAAACAAATATTTTCCGAATACATAATTGTATGTGCATTGCAATAGGTTATCGGATGACGCCAATCAACAATAGTACACTATTTGTACTAGCTTCACATGCCACACTATCTCTACGTATACATACGTAATACAACAAGTTTTAAACTTGAGACCAACCACCCATCCTCACAAAGAACACTTTTTAACCTAGCACAAACTCCAGGAAATTTGACCACAGTGTGAGGTGGGCCATATGCTAATGTGTTCGCTGTACGTAACCAGCACCTCGAATCCTTGATACTACTACTATAAGTAGTAGGAGTAGTAGGGTGGCATGGGCTAGAACAAGCATTCACGTCCAGGAGTACGACACATGCCACCAGCACGACTTCCATCTGACACCATATTTGTTGGAGTCCGTGCTATAGCAATCTCTTCAACCTCGTCGTTTCTCTAACTCAGCCATCGCATGGCGGGCGAGGTGGGGGTTTGCCGATAGTCGGTTTCCTCAACTGCAATCCCACTTGTAAGGCCAACTCCAACGCACGACCCCAAACGGACCTCTGTTTTGCCCGGATTTGTCCGTTTGGGTAGGGCAATGGGGTCATGTCTGGGCCATTTCTCAGATGCGGTGGTCGTGCGCCGAACGCGCGGACGCATCACGGCCGCGTACATTTTTCTTTGCAAACACATATCTTTGTTCATCATTGATTTTTTGGTACATGGAAATACATCACCAAAATTTTGACTAGAAAAATAAGAACCAGAAGGATACATTTTAGAAGATATCCAACTTCCTTAACTACTCCTGTTAGTTTAATTAGTGCCTTCTCGATGCATTCATTGTTCATCTGGGGAGGCTCGATCCTGCGTGCTTCTTTCTTCTTCGAGTGTAAAGAAGTAGACGTGTCTAGCCTCTATTCTATCAACACGTGTACTAGTCTCATCTCTAAGCCTCTATGCTAGCTAAAAGTGCTAGACCATCTACTAAATTGCGCTCTATCAATATATCGTTGTACTATTCTTCCCAATACCAAAACTTGCATCCATTATACACAATAAAATTTTTAAGTTAGCACCATAGAACTCGACCAAATCTTCGGTTGTGATCTCGAGGTGGACATTCTCCAGCGTGACGGTGGGTAGTCGCAGGGCCACCAATGCGTTGAAGAGGTTGTCACCATAGAGGTCGTTGAGGGTGGCAGACATCACGGAGCCTGGGCGCGTGGGCTGGAGGTGTATGTCAAGGTCGTCCGCGAGCTTCTTGACGACGGTCAACTTGTCAAGGAAGCCGATGAGGACCTCGTCGAACAAGGAAACGAAGCTGTCGTCCAAGCGGCCCCTCGCCCTGGCGGCCTCAAGCACTACCTAGAGACGTTCTTCGGTGTCGGCCCGCAGGCCGGCGTCGTGGACCATCTGGCACAGCCGGCTGATGCTCATGCTCATCGTCTCCATGGGTCTAGCTTCTAGTCAACTGATCTTGCGATTGGAGTGATCACTCTTGCCCTAGGGTGCGTATGTGCGTAGGATTTTGTAGATTGGACTGGCTGGAGCCTTTATACGAGAAGTGCAGACTGCGTTGAATTCACTTGCATGTTGGCCATCTACTCCTCGCCCCTCTACTGCACCTGCCTTTGGCTATATGACAGGTTGGCCAGCCACCCGTTGGGCCCACGTGTCATACACCCAAAGGCAGGTGCAGTAAGTCAATGAAGCCGCGTCCCCCTCCGCGCCCATGCATGCTTTCAATGACTTGAGACTACCAAACATCACATGCAGTGGTTAGTTCATTGCATGCAATCCTATTAAGTAGCAAAAAGACATTAAGTTACCTCACCGATAGGAATAAAATAATACACCATGTATTTATTTACAGAGGGAGTAGTACATTTTTTGTGACATGCATTACTAGATATTGCTAGTCAAATACTAAATCCAGATGGACGTTGTAGTACTACTAAATCCAGACGGTGGTGCTAGTACTACTAGTAGTAGTACTACCAATGTAGTACCACTGTACTACCCGTTGGTCAAATTATTACGTGCTGCTCCTCACAGTGAAGTGACAAGACCCTACGCCGGAGATGACACCTGAGTATAGGCGCCGTGTTCGGCATACCATAGTCAGCCTCACCGTCTGCAGTCACTATCATCATCGCTGTAGACCTAGCATGCCTACAACTAGCCGTGTTCGACATAATTTCCCGTGCGTAGATGCCCGTGCATTGCACGAAACACCAAGATTGGGGGGTGGACGGCGCCGGCAGTGGCCATCGCGCCAGATTTTTCCATGGCCTTCTAGATGTGGTGGGGAGGAGATAAGGCTGATTGTGAGAGACAAGGAGTTGTTTGTAAATAGGGAACAAGTGCGGGCATCTTTTTGCAAAACTGGAGAAGTTTGGTTTGTATGTGTTAGATCTAGATCCGACGGCTATTGGTGAAAGATGGCAGGCACAACATCATCACCAACTCAGGACCTGTTTGATTCACAGGATTTTGAAAACACAGGAATAGGACACGACAGTATTTCAAGTTTCAAACTGATATTACAAATGTTAGGAGTAATGTTGCACCTACGAAGAGGGAATTACTAGGAAGTTTACGTAAGAACTTTCGTTACTTTAGCTGGATGAAGCATTATCGTACAAACTAAAATCCACCGCCCTGACAAGTCACTAATGGGCAAATAAGTTTTCGAGTCTCTCGCCGCTTGATGTTTCAAAAACAAATTCAGCTTCTGTGGAGACTTTGCCATTTAGGCTTAGACGCTTGCGGTGATCAGCACACCATTCATTGTTGCGCCATAGAACGCCAAACCTCATTACCTTGAGCACACTTGCCTCCAGAACAAAGAACCTGGCCAATTTAATCTTAGATGTGCTGCCTCGGTAGTCGATCAAATCAATTTCTCTAAGATGGAGATCAAGGCATTCGATGAGATTGTTATAGTGCAGCACATTTTTCACTTTTGGGTCTTTTTATCTGCAAAAGAAGAGAACATATTAGAGCAGCTGGCTGTATAAGATTTCTGTGTCATCAAGAGGTATCAAAATCATTCGCTCATACGATAGGGTTGGCTGGCTAGTGATATTTTTTCACTCACTGACTCTCTCTCTCTCCTCTCATTTACCTAGGAGTACATGAAGAGCTTGGGCATTTGGTGCCTTCCACTATGTGGACGATGCCATACGCATCGATGGCAAATCAAAAGATTTTGGCACCGCTCTCGTGATGTGATAGAGTTGGCACCGCTGTGCACATAGACCCACATGTATAAACAAATCAATCAAACCAACTACACCAGCCTCTCACTCTCCCAAACAAGTGTTTTTATCGCCTCAGTCCTCTCTCTCTCCCACGCAAGTGTTTTTTCATTACGTGAGTTAATTTGGCACCGGAGCAAAGTTGGTGATCCAGATTGGGGCACCAGGTGAGCAATGGAGGGGCATTGATGGCAAATGCATCACAAGTGAATTTGGCACGTGTTTTGGCCTACATAGTGGAGGCCCGTTATGGCCCACTTTTGTACTACCTCTTATTTAGTATAAAATTTTGACCATATATTTATGTAATAAAATGCCAATGCATGTCACTAACAATTACACCATTTGAAATTATGTTCAAATATGAATCCAACGATATAGTTCTTAGTGACATGCATTACATGTTGTCAGTTAAATCTATGGTCAAATTTTGATACTACAAAATAGGAAGAGTAAACCAGGACGGAGGTAGTACTTGCTCTTAGGGTAACCATAGAGTTACTAGAGTAGTCTAAGTTACTTTCCACTATGACTAGCCTAGGCTACTATAGTAGTACAACAAAAAAATGATGTAGGTGATCACATGAGAAAAAAATACTAAAAACATTTCTTTTGGTGCACTGCGTAGATGCAGTTTTGAACACTACACTTTTCATCGTAATTTGGGAAATTACAAAAAATTTGAGCTATGTTGTGATTACCATTTACTAATAGGAAAGAAGTTTCACCTCGATGAGTAGCTTCTCCGTGCACGGAAATCATGTAAGGAATCCAACAACTTGATCCAGATTGGGGCCGATGGATTTTATTGCCAAGATCTTCACTGTGCGCATAGACTGGGTGAAGCTTGTGGGAATCATTTTCTGGAAGACGGTCGTAAATACATCAAGAAGAAATTTAAAAATGTGAATTTCAAGAAGACGGAGAAGAAGATGAGTGATGTACTTGAACGATTACGGATACAATAAGGAGTTCGGAGAATTTGGCAGACGAGTGCACCAACGCTGTCAATTTTGGCGCTTCAATGACCCTGATTTTTGTTGGACCTTCTAGATCCGATACAAGCAGTCTCTCAAGGAAAGGCACATTCTCAATGACCATAACGTGGAATAGCTGGAGTGATCTCTTCCCAATTGATGTCTTGTTGCGGGGCCAGCAAGACACATAAATCCATCGGAGATTCGTCGAGGCGATGTGGAGGCTAATGAACCCATGGATCTACTCAAGATGAAGGTACTCAAGCGTAGTAAAGCTGCAGAGCAGGTGCTTCATAGCCTTCTTCGAGATGAAAACGTCGAAGAGGTCGAGCTGCTTGAGTTGAGGGAGAAGAAGGGCGGGCGCGACATTAATCTGGGAAAGATAGCAGGAGCTGAAGATGGCACGGCGCAACGTTGGCGTGAGGAGGAGCGTGGACGACAGCAGAGAGCGACATTGTCCAGCTTCAAAGCTGAGCTCCTCGAGCTGATCTAGGGCGGGGGATAAGAACCACTCGTCGAACTTGGGTTGGACCTTGCAGTTGGTACTGAACATGTGGATGTCAAGGCGTCTGGCTGGCCCAGGGTGCGATGAAAGGATCTTGGAGACTGCAGCCATGCGTTTGCAATCCCCATCACAGAGGCAGCTATCGACAATGAGGTTGAGGGGGACGTGACGCCAGAGGGGGCGCCACCATCGGGAGAGCAGGGCGGTCCGCACGGCAGATTTGGTGGGGAGGAGGCCGATGATGATGAGCAGCATGTCGTCGGGGAGGCTGCTGATGAAGTCCGGGCTCGCCGGATGCGGTTTTGGCTCGAGCCGCCTCCGCTTGTTGGCTACCTCGCCGTAAATCTCAACCGGCGGCGACGCCGGTGTACACGTGTGCTGGTGTGTGCTGGGTGCTGGGTGTGTGCAAGTGCGTCCTTCTATGCATTCCACCGCGCAGTGGTGAATTGTGCGCGAGTGCGTTCTCCACGCGGAAGAAGTGTGTCCTCAATGCACCCTCAATTTACTAGTGTGCGGGGTGCTACCCTGAGTGGTTTCAACTTTGTTTACTTCACCGCATGTCAGATGTGCCTCTAGTTTACTTATTTTCACCCACTGCCACATGGGCCAGCACACGAAGATACAGAACACGAGCTGACAAAGCAGCATGTGGACTGGTTGACCGGTCAACTAAACAATATACGCAGCTATGCGCTGACATAGTAAGAGTATAATCTGTCGGTATAGAGTGTTTGTGTGAGAGGGGAGGCCCGTGAGAGATAGCAGAGAGAGAGAAAGAGCTACTCCCTCCGTTCAATAATGTAGTTCCAACATTTTTTAAAGTCAAACTTTTGAAACTTTGACCAAGTTTATTAAGAAATTACTTATATCTACAATACCAAAGATAAATGATAGTATGAAGTAAGTACATGTTGTGATGAATCTAATTATTTCTCCAGATGTACATGTTGTGATGCTTATGGACGTGAGAGAGTCGCTAACTAGAGAGAGAGAGAGTGAAATAGAAAGAGTGAGTAAAAAAGTGTGTGTGCGTGTGTGAAAGAGACATGGACAACACTCGATAAAAGTCAAGAAAAAACGTGTGTGTCTTATGCAAACATATCACACATGCATCTTCAACAACGGAAGCAAGGTGAGGAGATAGCTTGTGGTTGTTTGCAACCGAGAGAGCAAGACCCCTAGCACATGGCCAAGAGGGGTCTGACAAACAAGGGAGAGAGGTCCAGAGAGATGTACGGAGAAAATGCAGACATGGGGATGAGAGAGTGTATGTTTGTCATAGAGAGACCCCCTAGAGATCGTGATGGGACTACATGGGTGGGAGATCGAGTGACAAGGTGTGTGCGCGATAGAAGATACCACGAGAGATATCGAGATAGACGTATGGATGGAAGGAGACAATACGTGTGTTCCTGATGGCTAGTGAGAGATAATCATACTTAGGGGGGGCGAGTGCTTGCGCCTATGATGGAGTGAGGGATTATGGTACTTATTAGGGGGGGTGCGTGTCACATAGAGAGAGAACAAGGGCGGAGAGTGTTGGATGGGTCTATATGTACAGCGCGAGCGAGACATGTGTATGTGTGAACCAGGGAGATATAAAGTTTGAGAGAGACTGAGGAGCCCCAATAAGGCTGAGTGGTGCGTCAGATAGCTGAGAGGGGACAAGAGATATTCCATCTGCTCGATAACGCAGTGCATGTAATTTTTTTCGAAATCAAATTTTGGAAACTTTGATCAGGTTTACACAAATTTTATTTATATCTTCAATACCAAAGATACATCATACGAAACTACATCTCATGGTGAATCTAATGGTATATGTTTGTCGTTCCAGATGTAATTGTTTTTCTCCACATACATGGTCAAACTTTGTGATGTTTGAATTTTCAATAAATCTATATGCTATGGACCGAGGAGAGTGCCTAAGTCTAGAGGGATCAAGTGCGTGTGAAGGAGAATGAGTAAGGTTGCAAAAAGAGTATGTGTGACAACAAACGATAAATTAGAGAGGGGTGTGTTTTTTTGTTTCTTAGGCGAACATATCACGCGTGCATCTCCGAGATAGAAAAGCGAGGCGAGGAGATACACGAAGATAGCTAGTGTGTGATTGTTTGCAACGGAGAGAGACACCCCTATAGCACATGTCCAATAGAGGTCTGGCCAACAAGGAACAAAGGTCGAGAGGGATACATGGAGAACATGGACACATGGGGAGGGTGAGAGGGTGTGTTTGTGATAGAGAGACCCCCTCGAGATCGTGAGGGGACTATATGGGTGGGAGATCGAGGGAGGTGCGTGCGCGATAGAAAGATTCCCCGAGAGAAATCGAGATAGACCATGCACATGTTTGTGATGGAGACTAAGATTAGCTAGTCATATACATATAGGGGGGACTGCGTGTGCCTACAATTGAGTGAGAGACCATCATACTTGGCTATCTAGGCATGAGATTGTGTGTGTGCGTGTGAGATGGAGAGAGAACGAGCGAGAGAGATAGAGTTTTAGATGGGCCTATCGAGTGCGAGTGAGATATGCATGTGTATGTGTGACCCAGGTAGATGGAGATTTTGAGAGACAGGGGGAAGAGCTCTGAGACGACAGAGTGGTGCGTGAGAGAGTTACGGGCAACGAGCCAAGGAATTTGTGTGTGTACGATGAGTGCACCCAAGATATCTAGCTTGGACTAGAGAATCATACATAGTGTGCGAGAGAGACCTATAGATGGAGTATATATGCATGCGAACTAGAAAGACCCCCCCTCCCCCCCCCACACACAAAGAGAGAGAGAGATGGAGAGAAACAGAGAGGACCAACAAGGTTTGTGTGTTGGATGCGTGCGACATAATTGAAGATTGT
>NC_041384.1:338582441-338596252 GCF_002162155.2 Triticum dicoccoides
AAGATTGTCGGAGAGAGAGAGAGAGAGAGAGAGAGAGAGAGAGAGAGTGCAGGAGTCCGGGAGAGGGGGAGGTCGCGTTTTATGCATCAAAGACTGATATAAACCATGTTTCGATATAAACTTGTATTCAAATATTTAAATTGGAGAACATGCTGTCTGCAATCCACACATGAACGGATATATGCGTATATCAAACAAGTTCGTTAATTTGACTTTCAACATGTTCATGGAGTACTATAATACTATACAACATGCTATTCAATTGACGTGTTCAATTTTGGATTTAGTTCACTATTTTGACCTGGTGAACGAGCTACTTCATTGAATCGAGATATTTCATTTTGAGTTTGATTCCTGTTTTTGAGTGGGTCAACTATTTGTCATATAGTAAATCGCTAGCAACGAGCATGTAAAAACACATTACTCCCGAGCATCATCTCTCCATCTAAAAAGAAGTGGCAAGCTAATATTTCTAAATTTGATTCGAATCGACTTGGTAAGGTAGATGTGGATGCTCATTCTCCCAAATTTTGAACGAACCGTTAAACATCCTCTGCTCAGTGGAATTGGCCCGAGCAAATAAATGGGAGACGCGAAATTACCGTCCTATGTGGGAGTCGCATTAATTAGCCCGTTGTGCATCGAGGGTAGGTTCATAACTTCATCCAAGCGCGCCTTCTCCTTGGCCGAAATGACATGTGCCGAATAATTCATAACCATGGTCGGCAAAACACGCTCTCCTCGCCCAAAATAGCTCGTGCCCACTTTTTCAAAACACGCTCTCCTCGCCCGAAATTGCTCGCGTCCACTATATTTCAAAACACACCCTCCTCGCACGAAATCGCTCCCGCCCACTATTTGGGGAGAAGCATAGTTACTCTACTATCCCCGACCCTCAGTACACAGACCCAAGCCGAGAAGCCTAAAGGCAGGGGTAGAACTGTAACTCCCCCTCACATTTCAGACAAATGCGTCCGTAAAACATGGTTCCACTCCCCTCCCAATCCCCCCCCATTCATACTTCGTGGGCGCCAAATCACCTTCTCCCCGCAAGCGCCCTTCTCCCGAGCCGCGAAACCTCAGCCCTCCTCCATGGCACCCCGACCGCACCAATTTCACAGCCGCCCTTCTCCCTAATGCCGGAGACGCTGTCCATTTGCTGTCGTGCACTGGGCCATGCGCCTCTTACTCCGTGCTGCTGGAGCTGCCTCGACGACGGCTGCATGAACCGTACCGGAGCAGATTCACCCCCGCCGTTGTTCACGGCACCGGAGCGACTCCAACTTCGGATCCATCCAGAGTCCCGGCGCTGCTTCCCCATAGCCGTCGACCGTCGCGACATCGTTGTTTCCCTGCCGCCGGTGGCCACCGCAACCGTGCGGGCCTCACCGACTCGGCAGCTGGACCTACCTACTTCACCATGCCGCCAGATAGGTCGCACCCTCATCTCAAATCACTTTATTTAGCCGTCAATTGTCTGAATTTTTATTCTGGGCCAATCGATTCCCAATGGGAAGCAGCACCCCTCGAGGCGGCGGAGCTCCTAGGCTGCCGGTTGGCTAGTGTCTAACGTAAGGGTGCGGGGCCGCAAGTTGGCCACGGTAGCAGCGCTTAGATGGCTATCTTAGAGTTGCGTGGGTTCAAGGTACTGCCACTGCCAGATCTGGATGACGGGGAGTCTTTGTGGATTGGCCAGGGGGCGGCACAACCACGGCAGTGCGGTGGGGCGGGGAGTGGGGTTTTGGCTGGGGCCACGGACGGCTGAGGCAAGCTGCTCTACTTTGGTCACTGGCTCTTCGGGGAAGATTCCTAAGAGTGTCAGCCGGGAGGCACAAGAGGGCCATCAAGCCATCCGGCGTAGATCGGACAGTACCAAAATAAAATAAAATCGTGTTACCCCAATTTAGTCTCAGTCAACAGACGTGGGACCACTCTCGTACCTTGTTTTTGATCTCTTAGTGTATTTCTTCAGATCAAAGAGATGTGTCATTCTTAACATTATGTGTTATCTGCATCTTCAGCCACACCGACTTCTGACTCACCGCAGCTGCTCCAACAAGGGAAGCATACACCAGCAGGGAGCTATAGTGCCCACTCAACAGTTCCCTGCATCGAATGCACGTGCCCGACATGGACAGCCAGAACAACTGCAGGGCCATCGAAAAGTCAACACATGATGCTCACTCCTATAGATGGCGGCCAGATAGGTTGTACGCTCATCTTACTTGTGTGCAACATTTATGGCTTTGTTATTCATCTAAGCATGGAAAATAGATTATCACATTTCACTTTATATTCATGCTGATCTTTTGCGGGTCTTGTTCAGGAGTTAACGTTGTTCCATAGTTCATCTAAGATACTTGTTCTTTAGGTAACGATGTTCCATAGTTATCATCCATCACCCAATGCTATCCCATAGGCTGGTGATTATAGTATTATACCACTTCTAGTATTACCTATGTTGTTCTTTAATAATTTTGTGTGCCATCTAGTTAATCTCGAGTACAAATGATACATATTCTGTAGCTTTCATCTGTGTTCTCCCTTTAGTTTTTGAGACCTGTTGCTGCTAGTTAACCCCAGTCCTACTATTTATGTCATCTCCTACAGGCACTCCTTACATAAATCTAACTACTAGTTGTCTTCCATGCATGTCAGATATAATTGCACACACTGATATATCCACAAGAACCTCATGGAGCAATGTAAAGACCAATAAACTTGATGTCAATGATACCCAATATGATGGAACATGTAAAGGCAGTTCTTCAGAAGACTTGCAGAAAGATGTTGAATCCTGTTCACCCCACAAGGTCCTTGCTCTAACTTTGCCCATGATATGGGTACAACATACATACAATGTCCTGGAGTGTATCTACTCTGTTGCAATGCCATGTGCTTAGCATGCTGATGACGCATGTAAATATGTCATGCCTTCCTGTTTTTCAATACCTATTCCATTCATGATAACATGTTTTCAAATTCAAGTATTGTCATTCTACTCTATCGCAATGCCATCTGCTTAATTTGGACATCATGCTTCTGAATATCTTATGCATTGTTATTCATCAGTATGTACTTCATCTGTCTACCATACCATGTTTTTTTACATTGAAGTGTTGTTCTAGTGCTCTATTGCAATGCCATCTTAGTTCCCCAATCATACACGTGTATGCTGCCTTAGTTTTTTCTGTACATATTCTGCTAGCATACAGTTTTACATTCAACTAGTGCTTTTTTACTGTGTTGTCGTGTCATATCCCTAGCTCTTACACCATACTCCCTCCGTCCGGATTACATGTTGCCGAAATGGATAAAAAAGGATGTATCTAGAACTGAAATATGCCTAGACCCATCTATTTTTTCAGGATGGAGGGAATACATGTCAATATGTCATGCCTTTCTATTCTTTAGTACCTATTCCATCTCTCTACTGTAGCATGTTTTATAACTGAAGCACCATTCTTCTATACAAGGCATGCAAGGGAAAGACGACTATGTTAGAATATGAAGGGTTACAAACCAGGTCTTTGCAAAAGATCCAAATTCTAGGACATAATAAACCAACTATAGTTTATATAGATACTGCTCCAGCACAGAGAAACCCAACTCCTACTGATAATAAGCAGATTCCAGTGGCCAAAGAACTAGTCTGCTCCAGTCCAGCAAAAATATGTCAACTCCATTCTAAGAAGCGTGTGTGTATCCTTGCATCATGAAATTTTATAGCATGCTGATCATATTTTCTACATGTTTCTTACCCATCTCTCTTTTAGAAAATAAGCTTAACAGGTAGAAGAATTTCTACACTGGTATCGTCTGTGAGGAAAGATTCTTGCAGGAATTCTCTATACTCCAATGCAGATGTAAGTACCTGTTGTATATCACTATATTTTTACATCAACATGTATTTTGTTAATTGGCGTGAATCCAACCTTTATCTGATCTAAATTTAGTTGTAGCAAAATGTATGATTAAAGGCCACAATGTTGATTTCTGTAAGGAAAACTACCTGGTAGTTTTGCATCCTGAGCTGCATGAGTGTACTATCTCATATCAGTGGGTTTGATTACTTTGGTTCTGCAGTGGGGTTTCAGTGTTTTTTTACTGTGTTGTCCTGTCGTATCCCTAGCTCTTACATCATAACCCCTCCATCCGGATTACATGTCGCAGAAATGGATAAAACTGGATGTATCTAGAACTGAAATATGCCTAGACCCATCCATTTATTTCCGGATGGATGGAATACATGTCAATATGGCATGCCTTTCTATTCTTTAGTACCTATTCCATATCTGTTGTAGCATGTTTTATAATTGAAGCACCATTCTTCTATATAAGGCATGCAAGGGGAAGACGACTATGTTAGAATCTGAAGGGTTACAAACCAGGTCTTGGCAAAAGAGCCAAACACCAGGAGATAATAAACCAATTCCATTTTTCATAAACACTGCTCCAGCACAGAGAAACCCAACTCCCACTGATAATAAGCAGATTCCAGTGGCCAAAGAACTAGTCCGCTCCAGTCCAGCAAAAGAATGTCAACTCCATTCTAAGAAGCGTGTGCGTATCCTCGCATCATGAAATTTTATAGCATTCTGATCATATTTTCTACATGTTTCTTACCCATCTCTCTTTTAGAAAATAAGGTTAAATGATAGAAGATTTCCTTCATTGGGATTGTATTCGAGGAAAACATCTTGCGGGAATTCTCTGTGCTCCAATGCTGATGTAAGTACCTGTTGTATATCACTATATTTTTACATCAGCATTTATTTTGTTAATTGGCGTGAATCCAACCTTTATCTGATCTAAATTTAGTTGTAGCAAAATGTATGATTAAAGGCCACAATGTAGATTTTTGTAAGGAAAACTGCTTGGTAGTTTTGCATCCTGAGCTGCATGAGTGTACTATCTCATATCAGTGAGTTTGATTATGTTGGTTCTGTAGTGGGTTTTCAGTGTTTGTTTACTGTGCTATCCTGTCGTATCCCTAGTTCTTACAACATACTCCCTCCGTCCGGATTACATGCAGAAATGGATAAAACTGGATGTATCTAGAACTGAAATACGCCTAGACCCATCCATTTATTTCCGGATGGAGGGAATACATGTCAATATGTCATGCCTTTCTATTCTTCAGTGCCTATTCCATATCTTCTGTAGCATGTTTTATAATTGAAGCACCATTCTTCTATATAAGGCATGCAAGGGGAAGTCGACTAAGTTAGAATCTGAAGGGTTACAAACCAGGTCTTGGCAAAAGAGCCAAACGCCAGGAGATAATAAACCAACTCCATTTTTCATAGATACTGCTCCAGCACAGAGAAACCCAACTCCCACTGATAATAAGCAGATTCTAGTGGCCAAAGAACTAGTTCGCTCCAGTCCAGCAAAAGAATGTCAACTCCATTTTAAGAAGCATGTGTGTATCCTCGCATCATGAAATTTTATAGCATTCTGATCATATTTTCTACATGTTTCTTACCCATCTCTTTTTTAGAAAATAAGGTTAAATGATAGAATATTTCCTTCATTGGGATTGTATTCGAGGAAAACATCTTGCAAGAATTCTCTGTGCTCCAATGCTGATGTAAGTACCTGTTGTATATCACTATATTTTTACATCAGCATGTATTTTGTTAATCGGCATGAATCCGACCTTTGTCTGATCTAAAATTAGTTGTAGCAAAATGTTAAAGGCACCAATGTTGATTTTTGTAAAGAAAACTGCGTGGTAGTTTTGCATACTGACCTGCATGAGTGTACTATCTCATATCATGCACATTACCGAATTGTAGTGCTGCTCTGGTTGCCCATTCATTCATTGTGTTAATGTTGCTTTCGTATTACCTTACCTGGCTGATGATAGCTGTGCCATATTGTGTTAGTTTGGTGTTGGCTAGTTGCCCAAACGTTCGTTGTGCCAATGTTGCTTTCCTATTATCTGACTTGGCCAATGATAGCAATGCTAGTGTCTTAATTTGGTGCAGGCTGCTGAAGATAAGAAGACAAACTCTAAAAACACCAAGGCAACCCCATTGTTTCTTTCCAATAAATCTAGGCCATATAATATGCCAATAACTCATGATTAATCTGTTTGGTTCCCCTCCTAATTTATGTTCTGATGCAGTGGTCAAGACACTCTCCACTATCAATAATACAAGCCTGCCAAAATCGCCATCTGAATCTGTTCAATATCCTCTGTCTCGAATGCAACAGAAAAAATGTATGTTTGTGAACCAATTAATGGCTGAAGGAATGATGGAAATGGTGGAGGAATCAGAGGTGCAGATTCGTGCGACACAACAATTGATCGATGTTTTCATAGACAGTGTAGCAAAGCAGCAAGAACTTGCCCACATGCTTATGGGCGTCATCCGTGCTGAGGTTGCAGATTGTGACGTTGTAGATCGTTAGGTTCTGTTCATTTATTTGCACTGGCATCAATCTTTGATTGCCCAGTGGATGTAATTTCCTGTAATATATGCTGGATGTGCAACGTTTTTCCCTGTATGTCATACCTTTGCTTGATTGGTTTTGGTCCTGTGCATAATTGCTCGTCGTAATGGGCTCAAATTATCTAATTTGGACTAAAGACATGTACGAACTTTAGTGGGCCCATTAAGTTAATGGGCCATTACCAGGCCGAAAGTTAATGGTCGGCCCTCTTAACTCTCGAGTTGTTAATAGGCTGACATCGAAGCGGGCAACAGGTGGGCCCAATTGATTTCACGGGCTGTTAACAGGCCGTTACTAAGTTCGGGCTACATATGGCCCAACTATACTATGGGCCTTTAGCATGCCAAAAGAGACAGTGGGCTTATACTGGACCATGAAGAGCATGGGCTGCTAAGAGGCCGAAAGTCAGGTCGTATTGTAAATGGCCCAACTGTGTTGTGGGCCTTTAGCACGCCGAAAGAAAAACCGGGCTAGTATTGGACCATGAAGGGTATGGGTCGTTAAAAGGCCAAAACTTAGGTCCGACTACAAATGGCCCAACTCATTTATGGTCCGTTGACAGGCTGAAAGGCACATAAGGCCGGGAATTGGCCCACCAATTAAATGGGTCGCTAAAAGGCCAAAACTCAGGTCTGACTACAAATGGCCAACAGATATATGGGCCGTCACTAGGCTGAAAGACACACCGGGCCGGAAATTGGCCCAACACTTAAATCGGTCGCTAAAAGGCCGAAACTCTGGACCGACTACAAATGGCCCAACTGATTTATGGGCCGTCAACAGGCTAAAAGACACACCGGGCCGGAAATTAGCCTAATATTTAAATGGGTCGCTAAAAGGCCGAAAGATGTACATTGTGAAAATTGGCCCATCCACTGAATGGGCTGTTAACAGGCCGAAATCTCATCGGGCCGATATTGAGCCCAAATATATAGTGGGCTGTTAACGGGCTCGAACTGACGATGGGCTGCAATGGTGTCAAATCTTTAACGGGCCGTTGACGGGACGAATTGGCACATCTTGTATGGGCCGTGGGCTTAAATGGACCTAACACAAGTAGGCCTTATATGGGCCGACCTTCTATTTTTTACTGGGCCGGCCTTTTTCACTGGAATGGCCCACTGTTGGGCCGTGCCACGTGTCGACCTATCATAGGCGCCTCCTGTCCAATGAGTGGATGACATCTGTCACAACGGTGAGGCAACACGTGTTTCCTCCGGCCAATGATGGTTTTACATGTGGAAAATCCCCATTGGTCCGGGCTGTTAACGAGTTATCGGATCCAAAACCAGACCCGATAGCTTTACGGTGTTCTGTTACGGTGGATGCCATATGTCGGTCACCCTTGACGAAAGAACTTCTGTGACGCACGATTTATCGTCATGGAAGTGGACACTTCCATGATGATAATGTTGGTAATGTCATGGAATACTTCTACAACAGCACAGGTATGACTATCTTGATTCTGTCATAAATTTTTCATGGATGTACATGCATGACATAAAATGTAACCTAATGTGACAAACACGTATCATCACGGAAGTGTATTTTTTTGTAGTGTAATAAATGGATTATCAATAATCGGATAATTAGCCTGCTAATGGCGAATTATCCTGCTAATTGGGTTTTGCTATTACAAACGGTTGTTGAAAAAATACCTTGGGCGATGACCTCAGGCAATGTACACAGTTTCTAGGAATAAACCGTGTTGTATCAATGAACAATCTCACACGACTTTCTCTTGAAAACTGTTTGCGTTAGGCCACCTTGCGCAAACGTTCACCACATAAAAACTGTGTGCGATGGAGAGCCTTTGCCACACAGTTTCTTCTACGGTGACCGGGGATATTTTTCACCCTTTTCACCTAGGTCGCTAGCACCCCCCACCGCCCACCCGCATTTCACTCAACTAGTCCACCCAATCTCCATTGCCAACTCCCCCTCCCTAGATCCACAACAGAACCCTCTCTGGCGCCGGCGTGCTCACCCCGGCCGTGTGCCCGCTCTTCGGCGTTAAGCCTACCTCCACTATCGTTCCCAACACGAGGCTGACCGTGCCTCGCCGTCTTCATTTGCTCGCCAGCCACCCTCGAGCATATCAATCCTGTTACCCTCGCCTCTCCTGTGGTCCGGTCGGGTTTGCATTAAGAAGCCTATTAGTTACTGCTCTCCATCGCGGTGAGGCATATTTCCTCGCAACCACTCCTATTTCGTTTCGTAAATTGGCAATAAAATAACGGAGAGCATATATATGTTCATTATCTAACATCCTAACTAGTACATATAAGCTGTATTTGTTCCAATAAGTTACTGCCGATTTACAGATTGCGGGCGCCCGAGTCACACAAACTTAAAAAATTAGCCATGCATTTACTAAATTATTGCATGACATGTTTAGACAGCTTCATGCCAAGTTGTTAGTTTTATGCTTATCCTCCTTTCCTGAGTTTCACATGTGTTCTCTATAGATGCCAAGTAGCAGCGACATCACTCATGCTTCAGGCGATGTATCTTCATCTGATTCTGACAACCCTAGGTCTTCAGCAAATTGTGAGGGATCAAGTAATCTTGAATGGGATAGAGCTGCAACAATTACTCTCCCGGTCAGGACACAGAGGAACGCTCCAAGGAAACCCTAAAGGTGCAAATGAAGTAACCGAGATCGATTTAAAGTCTTTGGTTCCAACTAAACCAGATAAAGCATGCACGAGGTTCGGGAGTGGGTGTGGATTTGTTGGCAGGGCAAGGCTCAATATTAATCTGCCGGGTTTTGGAAGGTTGACACAGAAACATGATGAATGATAGTACATGAGATCATGGATCACTTCAATGTTCCAGAGCAGTGGAGAATGTAGGTGGAACACGCTTCACTAAAGAAGGCTAGGGATGCTTGGAGAAACTGGAAGCACGTGGTGTACAAGAAGTACTTGAGTGAAGGCAAGGACCCAATCGCCGCATACCCCCAAATTACAAAGATAGACTGGGTAGAATTCAAAAGGGTTAGGGCAACTAAAGAGTTTCTGACAAGAGTGCCAAGAAATTGGAACTTCAGAAGAAGAACCTACACCCCCACCGTATGGGTGTGGCGGGATACTATGGCATGAAACCGATATGGGGCCAGGAGGACAAAGAAGTAGTAGCGACGGGTGGGCAACTACTTGTGGGCACGTGCAAAGAGGTGTGATGACGAAACTTATTACTTTGGAAACTCATATGACGAAGAACTATATCAAGTGATGTTAGATGCTTCCAAGATCCCTCGAAGGTTCTTCAAGAACTCAGGGCCATGTGACATTCTGTCCGATGCTCTAGAAACAAGAGAGCCCCCTGGTCGTGCAACGGTTATAGGTGTTAATGTCCCGCACAAGAGGGCTTTCACACTCAGCAAAGAAGAGATACTCATGCTAAAAAGCGAGGAGTGAAATGAAGCAGCATGAATTGTATGAAAGGTTGGGGAAGGACATGTATTCGGCTGTTCGAAAGGATATTGAGGAGTCAATGATGATGTAGAGGACTCTAACACTGATAGCTAGTAGATGGGAGGGGAGGCGGGCATGGAGGATGCTTCTTATTGCGTGACAAAACCACACAAGAGTAGCTGTGCATCAGCTGACCCTAGCGAAACTGAGACTGCAGCTGCTCATGGTGATGCTATATCTAATCTACCTAGAATGAAAGACAGACTAAAGGGTGTTCTTACACATTATGAATGTACATTAAAATGTGCGACAACCTGGGTTTGCCCACCCTTCTTGGAAGAGGGCCTCTTGTTGGACAATGTGCCATTGAAGCCGGGCTGTGTGAAGTGCTACGTGACTGAAGTACGGCCTGGAATCAATGAATTTTCCCTGAAGAATGTCCTAGGAGACTTTGATGAGCAAAGGACCTTGGGAGAAACACTATTACATCACATCCAATGGCCACGAAAGGAAACAGAGTTCATCACTGAGAATTTTTTTGTTTTCCATGCAATACTCGTGCTTCCCCCAAAGAACCTAATACTCGTAATCCGACGGCTGATGCATCAACCTGTGATCAGCCGGCCCGACTTTATGCCATACAGGCCATGCCATCCTCTGCCCTAGAGAAGCTAGTGGCAAAACCTACAACTGCTAAAGACACACCACCGGTTCAGATGCTGGCCGCTAAAGTACCGGGGGGAGACCCAGCTATAGCACATGCTCAGCAGACCAACCTGGTGGAACGGACTGCTAAGAAGTTCGATGCTTCGGAACCACCTGCTAAGCAGTCTATAGGTCCAGAACCGACTGCTCATTAGTCCGTTGGTCCGCAGTCGCGTGATCAGCATACTAATGCGTCAGCACTTCCTGCTTAGCAAATCAACACGTTGGCACGACCTCCTCAGCACACCGACAAGTTGGCACCACCTGCACAGAAACCCGACATAGCTTCAACCCATGGTCAGCGGTCCGATGCCTCTGATCCTACAGCCCGACAGTCCATCACAGCAGCACCGCCAGCTCAGCGGTCCCGCATAGATAAACCGTCTGCTAAGCAGTCCGTCGAAACTTCATCATCTGCTCCGCAATCTACCTTGTAGCCAACCAGACGTTCTACCAGAAATGCTTCAAGTACAAATAACAAAGCGGCCAAAAAGGCTGCACACGAGAGGAAGCGCGGTGTGAGAGAGAAGAGGAAAGAGAACGATTGCCTCTTACTTAAAGCACTCATCGCCCAGAACCAAATTAATAGCAGGTTGTTCGAATCAGGGAGTAATATTATTTCTGACGGCACAAATGATGAAGAAGTAGAGTTGTTGCTTGCTAAAAGTAAAGCAGCCGTACTTGAAGCATGCAATTATGTCCATGACCAGCCATTTCTTGTTGGCAAATACTTTGATGAGTGTAGCTCCAGTTGTCACAAGTTACATGAATATTGCATGGATCTAATGTCAACAGGTCATCATGGTTTGCTAGTCCACTACAACGGAGAACATTTCTGACACGATGTTGGTTCCATCAATGTGAGTTTCGAGGACTTACATCTCTTCTTCAACTTCAACGAGCTCGATGCCACTCTTGTTAGATGCCTGATTTTGTAAGTACTTAACAAACTCTGATAAACTTCTCCATACAAGGCTGGAAATGATAAATAACTAACTGCATTTTATTCCTCTCAGGGATTGAACGTGCAGAGAAGAAAAAGGGAGAGTGTGTATTTCATAGATCCTGCATTAGCAAATGGCACAACCTTAGATGGTAAGGACCTATAGGACTGGGCCATTAACACGGTTGTTTGTCTCTTCGAAAACATGTCCCATGTAGAATCATTTCTCTAGCCATATCATGAATGGTAACTCAAGTAAACAACCACGCATACACCGATTGTCTTTCAGATTTTGACATAATTCATAAGTTCATGGCTTTCTTAATATGTAGCGATCACTGGATAGTGGTATTCATTGTTCCAAACAAGAACACAGTTTACTACATGGATTGTCTCAGAGAGTCAACAAACTCTCAGGGTCTGACACATCTTCAACAATTCATGGATAGGTATTGAATTATATGATGTTGAAATTAATTTGCATTCATATCTGGTTAAACAATTGATGTTGTCAAAATTCATCTTCGTTTGCAGTGTGCTCGCATTTTGGGAAACTAAACCAGGGAACATGTTCAAGAGGGAACTGCCTCTGCAACACGAGATCGTTTCCCCGGTAACACACTGAAATCCGTTATTTTCGGAAAATTTATCCAATAGTCTGCAAATACCTTTTCTTATGCTAGTCAAATGTTTAAGCTTCGAAATAAACATGTTTCTAGTTTTGTCCAAAGAAAAAATAATACATCTAACACCGGTTAGGTTGTTCCTAACAGGACAAATACATAACTAATTTTGTACAACAAATTGCAGTGTCCTCAGCAACAAGCAGGGACCAACCTTTGTGGATACTATGTTTGCGGACACATGATCTCCATCTGCAAATATGCTGATAGTTGTGACGATCCTCGCGAATTAGTACTAGTAAGTCTATCTTAATTAATATCTTCTACTCCACTCATCTGGGACATTATGATCTTCAAACTACTGCAGCTCATCTTAGAACCAAGGACCCCTGAACTGCTCCCAGCTGATGAATTTCTGATGGTTCGGAGATTTATCAGTGACGTCTTCCTGAATCACTACATATCTCCCACTGGTGATAATGAAGATTTTAGCATGCGTTCTCCTGAAACATTGAGTAAGAGTTAGCCATTTAACATATACGCATGGATCCATTGTTTTCCATCTGATGAGGTCTTCGTATTTTGTACACTATGATTAATTATGTAATACAGATATGTGTGGACAGATCATTCGAATTTAGCTACCATATGTTCAATTGCAATTGTTGCGAAATGTGATGAATGTTCTTCATGTGGACACTGTTTGCTCAATTGAATATTGTGGTGAATTTGCTTTTAGCATGCCGATTCAAAATGGTATATTTGTGTTTTAACCTGGCATTTAGTCCGCACATGGTTCACCTAAATGAGTGTGTGCATCCACATCGGAAAGCATACGTCAATCGTAGCTGAACCGTCGGTGATTGTAACGCCCCGAGACCGATGTGCCAGGTGTCTTCCAGTTATTCGCTGTTGTTGCCTTGTCATTTGCTTGCGTGTCATGCATCTCATACCATGTCATCATGTGCATCGCATTTGCATACATGTTCGTCACATGCATCCTAGCATTTTCCCCGTTGTCCGTTTTGCATTCCGGCGCTCCTATGTCATCCGGTGTCCCCCTTTGCCTCTTTCCGTGTGCGGGTGTTAAACATTCTCGGATTGGACCGAGACTTGCCAAGCGGCCTTGGTTTACTACCGGTAGACCGCCTGTCAAGTTTTGTGCCATTTGACTTCGTTTGATACTCCAACGGTTAACCGGGGAACCGTATAGGCCTCGTGTGTGTTGGAGCCCAACGCCTTTCCAAAGTGGCCCAAAACCCATCCAAACCCCGTCCATCATCTCGGTCGTTCGATCACGATCGCGTGGCCGAAAACCGCACCTCATTTGGACTCTCCTAGCTCCCTCTACTTATATATATGTGATCCTCTCCAAAAATTTCACGGATGAAACCCTAGCCCCGCTCCTCCGCGCAGCCGGACATGTCCGCGCCCGCCAGACGCGTCCAGCCTCCACCTCACTCCGCCCAATGTCAGCATGCCACATCACCCCGTCGCTGCCGCCAACCTATCCGGTGCCGCCACCTGTCCCCGCGCCTCCTCTCTCTCCACCGCGCGGCCCGCGAGACCCGGATCGGGCCCGCGCGAGCCCACGCCACCGCCGCCGTCCGCCCGCTCGGCCCGCGCCTCAGCGCCCATCCCCGCCGCCGGAACCCTAGC
>NC_041384.1:338596799-338654801 GCF_002162155.2 Triticum dicoccoides
GTTCCTGCGTCAACGGAGTTCGTGCCTCGTCGGAGAAGAAGGTGGACCAGATCCACCACACCCTCCATCCAAACACTGCTACCTCAGATCTGCACCGCACCGTCCCGTACCATGAGATCCTGTTGACTTTTCGCGAGGGTATATTTTCACTAAGTCCCCAGATCTGCATTTTCTCTAGGCTTGTTCATTGCAGTTCACATGGTTCCAAACATGCCTACGTGAATCTGTTTTGCCATGTTCCAATTTTCTACTAAGTCTGAATCTGTTAACGAAAGTTGCTATGTTCACATGGTTGCCATTGTATTTTCTGATCCCTTTTGGCTTATGGTCACTAAGGGACTTTTGTTGTATGCTTTGAGTAGCTTCATGCCATGCCTTGCTTTGCCATGATATGTTCCTGTCGCATGTTGTTACCTTGCTCTAAACATTGCTTCCTGATGTTAAATCCTGCCATGTTGTTATTTTCACTAAATCTGTAACCTGTTATCTTTTGCACTTTTGCCATGCTTGTTTGAGCCTGCTATTGAGTGAATTAGCCGTAGCTCAGTGTTCATCTTTTGTCAAGCATCTTGAGTGGATCCCTGCCATGTGCTTTGTTATTTTGTTATAGTGCAGTAGCTTGTTGTTCTTGATGCATTTAGATGGCCTCTTGCTGTTATTCGCAGATCGGTGCCATTATTGTTTTGCTTGCCATTTGCAATCTGTGCATCCGATTCCGGTGATCTTTATATCGATTTCGACCGAAATCAACTCATTTTTCCAGTGGCACTATTGGTTTTCCAAGTTGAGGCCAGGTTCAATCTTTCTTTTCCGAAACATGCATATGCATCGCATATCACATCCCGCATATCATGCCATGTTTTGCATCATGTTGCTTGCGCATTGCACCGTGGTTGATTGTGGTTTCCTTTGCTTGTGTTCTTGCCTTGGGTAGAGCCATGAGACGAGTTTGTGATCGAGGACCTGTTGAGTACGTTTTCAAGGATCAAGCTTTCGTCTTCTTGGAGAACTTTGCAGGCAAGATGACCATTACCCTCGAAATCACTTCTATCTTTGCTTGCTAGATGCTCGCTCTTTTGCTATGCCTATGCTATGATACCTACCACTTGCTATATCATGCCTCCCATATTTCTAAGCCAAGCCTCTAACCCACCTTGTCCTAGCAAATCGTTGTTTGGCTATGTTACCGCTTTGCTCAGCCCCTCTTATATCGTTGTTAGTTGCAGGTGAAGATTCGAGTTTGTTCCTTGTCGGAACATGGATATTTGTTGGGATATCACAATATCTCTCATTTAATTAATGCATATATATACTTGGTAAAGGTGGAAGGCTCGGCCTTATGCCTGGTGTTTTTTTCCACTCTTGCCGCCGTAGTTTCCGTCATACCGGTGTTATGTTCCTTGATTTTGTGTTCCTTAAATGGTTGGGTTATAATGGGAACCCCTTGACAGTTCGCTTTGAATAAAACTCCTCCAGCAAGGCCCAACATTGGTTTTACCATTTGCCACCTAGCCTTTTTCCCTTGGGTCGGCCAGCCCGAGGGTCATATTTATTTTAACACCCCGGGCCAGTGCTCCTCTGAGTGTTGGTCCGAACTGAGTAGACTGTGGGGCCACCTCGGGGCAACTTGAGGGTTGATTTTACTCATAGGATGTCTCATCTGAGTGTGCCCTAAGAACGAGATATGTACAGCTCCTATCGGGATTTGTCGGCACATTCGGGCGGCTTTGCTGGTCTTGTTTTACCATTGTCGAAATGTATTTTAACCGGGATTACGAGCCTGATCGGGTCTTCCTGGGAGAAGGAATATCCTTCGTTGACCGTGAGAGCTTGTGATGGGCAAAGTTGGGACACCCCTGCAGGGATTTGAACTTTCGAAAGCCGTGCTCGCGGTTATGGGCAGATGGGAATTTGTTAATGTCCGGTTGTAGAAAACCTGAAGCTTATCTTAATTAAAATGCATCAACCGCGTGCGTAGCCGTGATGGTCTGTTCTCGGCGGGGACCGGGAAGTGAACACAGTGTTGTTGTTATGCTTGAACGTAAGTAGTTATAGGATCACTTCTTGATCACTTCTAGTTCTCGAACGCGCTTTGCCTTCTCTTCTCGCTCTCATTTGTGTATGTTAGCCACCATATATGCTAGTGCTTGCTGCAGCTCCACCTCATACCTTTTACCTACCCATAAGCTTAAATAGTCTTGATCGCGAGGGTGTGAGATTGCTGAGTCCCCGTGACTCACAGATTACTCTCAAAACCAGTTTGCAGGTGCCGATGAAACCATGCAGGTGACGCAACCAAGCTCAAGGAGGAGCTCGATGAAGATCTTGTTCATTGTGTTGTTTCGTTTCAGTTGATCAGTAGTGGAGCCCAGTTGGGGCGATCAGGGATCTGTAGCATTAGGGGTAGTCTTCTTTTATTTTGGTTCCGTAGTCGGACCTTGATTGTATCTGTATGTTGTAATGCTTTATTCATGTATTGTGTGAAGTGGCGATTGTAAGCCAACTATATACCTCTTTTCTTATTCAGTACATGGGATATGTAAAGATTACCCCTCTTGCAACATTGCCTTCAATGCGGTTATGCCTCTAAGTCGTGCTTCGACACGTGGGAGATATAGCCGCATCAAGGGTGTTACAAGTTGGTAATCAGTGCCTTCCCCGACTTAGGAACCCCCCTGCTTGAGAGCTTGTGATGGGCTAAGTTGGGACACCCCTGCAGGGATTTGAACTTTCGAAAGCCGTGCCCGCGGTTATGGGCAGATGGGAATTGGTTAATGTCTAGTTGTAGAAAACCTGAAGCTTATCTTAATTAAAATGCATCAACCGTGTGCGTAGCCGTGATGGTCTCTTCTCGGCGGGGACCGGGAAGTGAACACGGTGTTGGAGTTATGCTTGAACGTAAGTAGTTACATGATCACTTCTTGATCACTTCTAGTTCTCGAACGTTCTTTGCCTTCTCTTCTCGCTCTCATTTGCGTATGTTAGCCACCATATATGCTAGTGCTTGCTGCAGCTCCACCTCATACCTTTCACCTACCCATAAGCTTCAATAGTCTTGATCGCGAGGGTGTGAGATTGCTGAGTCCCCGTGACTCACAGATTACTCTCAAAACTAGTTTGCAGGTGCCGATTAAACCATGCAGGTGACGCAACCAAGATCAAGGAGGAGCTCGATGAAGATCTTGTTCATTGTGTTGTTTCATTTCAGTTGATCAGTAGTGGAGCCCAGTTGGGGCGATCGGGGATCTGTAGCATTAGGGGTAGTCTTCTTTTATTTTGGTTCCGTAGTCAGACCTTGATTGTATCTGTATGTTGTAATTATTTATTCATGTATTGTGTGAAGTGGCGATTGTAAGCCAACTATGTACCTCTTTTCTTATTCAGTACATGGGATGTGTAAAGATTACCCCTTTTGCGACATTGCCTTCAATGCGGTTATGCCTCTAAATCGTGCTCCGACACATGGGAGATATATCCGCATCGAGGGTGTTACAGTGATACACAATAGATCGCAAATGATTTGCAGCGGTACTACGTGTGCGTAGGGTTTCCGGAACTGTTTGTGATATCACGGTATCGCACACGAGAGCTCGGAGTAAACTGTGCCCAATGTAGAATACTATCCCACTCATTATTTTTTAGGAAACATGTGGGATCCGAAACGAAAAGCCCACGTCACTCTTGCCACAACCGTCGGCGATACACAACAAATCACAAACGGTCTGCAGTACTTGTATGTGTGCGAAGCAGCTCCTAAACCGTTTGTGATATAACATTATCACACACGGTAATTGTTGGGAAACGTGTGTGATAGAATCTTGCATGGCAGACGGGTTCCGTAGAAAACACATGTGCGATTGGGCACATATCGCACACTGTTCATATGTTGGCCCGTGTGCCTTACATACTGTTTCCCAAATGGTTCATTACGACACACTGGTTGGTTTCACTGCGTCATTACAAACGTTTAATCATAGATCCCACACATGCGAAATAATTTAGTGTGTGATGCATCGCACATGATTACACTTTGCAAGGCCTCTGGATCATGGCTCCATATCCCCAACGGTTTCTGGGTCGTGTGGGAAGGACCCCCTATCGCCCACACTCACTTGGTGACAGTTCCAAATGCCGTCGCGGAAAGGGGTTAAAAACCGTGTGTATAGCACGGACGCATACCAGTGGTAATACATCATCACAAGAAGCTTGTAAGCAAAGTGACCAAGGAGTTAGTTACAAGATGATGTATTACGGAACGAGTAAAGAGATTTGTCAGTAACAGATTGAACAAGGTATGGAGATACCGATGATCGAATCTCGGGCAAGTAACATTCCGACAAACAAAGGGAACTATGTATGTTGTCATAAAGGTTTGATCGATAAAGATCTTCGTCGAATATGTAGGAACCAATATGACATCCATGTCCTGCTATTGGTTATTGACCGCAGAAGCGTCTCGGTCATGTCTACATCATTCTCGAACCCATAGGATCAGCACGCTTAATGTTCGTTGATGATATAGTATTATATGAGTTATGTATGTTGGTGACTGAATGTTGTTCAGAGTCCCGGATGAGATCACAGACATGACGAGGAGCTCCAAAATGGCCTGGAGGTAAAGATTGATATATGGGATAACAATGTTTGGTCTCCGGAAGGTTTCCGGAATTCACCGGAAGGGGTTTTGGATGTTTATCGAAATGTTCTGGTGCGATAACACTTTATTTGGGCCAAGGGGTAAAGCTCACGGGGCTTTAAGAAGGCGCAAAAGGAAGTTTTGCGGAGGCCAGGGGCCAGACGCCAGCATGCCAAGGACCCTGGCGTCTAGTCCTGGAGTCTAAGAAAGACTCTTGCCTTGGGGGCTAAACCGACTTTGAGGAGGATCTTTCTCCAAGAAACGACCCCATGGCTCAACCTACAAATAGAGGGGCAGGGCGAGCACCCAGAACACATCAAGATTCACCAAGCCGTGTGCCGACAACCCCGTCCCCTCTAGTTTCTCCTCCGTCTAGTTTTTGTTGTGCTTGGTGAAGCCCTACGGACATTGCTCTTCACCACCACCGTCACCATGTCGTCGTGCTACTAGAACTCATCTACTACATCCCCCATCTTGCTGGATCAAGAAGGCGAGGACGTCATCGAGCTAAATGTGTGCTGAACGCGCAAGTGCCATATGTTCGGTACTTGATCAAGACGGTGTACGACTACATCAACCACGTTGGTAAACGCTTCCCTTAGCGATCTTAAAGGGTATGAATATGCCCCCCTATCGTAGATATGCATCTCCATGGATAGATCTTGCGTGTGCGTAGAATTTTTTGTTTTCCATGCAATGTTCCCCAACACCCACTTCATGTCACTCACAATAGGTGCCGGTGTCAAAACCGGTCGATCTCGGGTAGGGGGTCCCGAACTATGCTTCTGAGGATCGAAGGTAACAGGAGACAAAGGGGACACCATACCCAGGTTCGGGCCCTCTCAATGGAGGTAAAACCCTACTTCCTACTTGATTAACTTTGATGGGTATAGAGGTTACAAGAGTTGATCTACGTCGAGATTGTAATGGCTAAACCCTAACTGTCTAGCCTATATGGATTCTGATTGCCTTGATAGATTAAACCCCCCCCCCCAGGTTTATATAGACACCGAAGGGGCCTAGGGTTGCACCAAGTCGGTTTACAGAAGAAGGAAATTATACATCCAGACAGCAATCTTGCCGTCAACGCAAAGGAGAGTCCCATCCGGACACGGGGGAAGGCCTTCTACTTTGTATCTTCACCGCCCATCAGTCCGGCCAATATTACACGGCCCAGACTCACGAGGACCCCTTAATCCAGGACTCCCTCAGTAGCCCCCGAACTGACCTTCAGTGACGACGTAGCATCCATAATATGTCTCCGGCTTTGTAAGGCGGGTTCGTCACTATACTTCAGACCAATGACAGTCCGGTCGTGACCTCGATGTTCTTGCCTCTTATGCTCCCTCCCTGTTGTCACTTCGATTTCCGCATGCCGAGTGAATATGAACGGTCCATGCTTTTTTGAATAAGCCCCTCACCATGCTCGGATGGCATCTATATAAGGAGATGTAGATCTCCAAATGCCATCTCACATCACACAAAAGGAAAACTGCCAAGTTTAGCCACGAGCAAAGCCTTCCATCATGGCCAGTACCTCAAGCTCCTCTTAGCACCCTCATGGCCCTCAAGAGGGTGATTGGCAGAGTTACTTCGTGCCTCATCTCCAGCCGACTCGACTCCAAATGCAGGGCTATCTTTCCCTCATGGATCTAGTCTCCGTTCGAGCGGGTTTGGCCTCAATCGGCAACAATGTGATGGTTGAGAACTTCCCCAACCCTAATAAGGAGGAGAGGGTGTGCTTTGTCTCATTCTTGTTGCGGGGTCTAGGATTTCTAATCCATCCCTTTCTCAGGGGGTTATTGGAATTTTATGGCATCCAACTACACTGCCTCACCCCAGGTTCGGTTCTGCACATCTCAGGTTTTGTTGCCCCCTGCGAGCTATTCTTAGGTGTTGAGGCCAATTTTGAATTATGGAGGAAGTTCTTTTGCCTCATTCCCCGTCATCGAGGAGGTTCCATATTTTAAGTGGGCGGTGCCGAAGTATGACGTATAGCCGGATCCGGATACCTCATAGGAACACCTAAAGAGGTATACCCACAGTTGTCTTCAGAATGGTTCATTATGGACGACGTCCTGCTGCCAGACCCAGTTCGGCGCGGCCTCTGTGAATTTTCCAGTTCTCCTTTAAAGAAGCGCCTCAACTAGCATCCCCGAAGTCCCACGGAAGAGGATAGTGCAGAGATAAAGAGGTTGGTTAGCAAGATCAGGTTGCTAGCCCATACCAAACTGTCGATAGTTGAGGTCATGGAGATTGCAATAAAGAGGTGCGTTCAGCCTCTCCAATCCAGAGTAACTCCCTTATGGTGTTACAACAGAGAAGACAACACGACCCATTACAGATGGAAGGGTCCAGATACCCTAGCCGAACTGGCCACAATGCTGGACGAGCAGTATAAGGGCGAGAAAGAAGATTGTCTCCGATTAAACTGCTGGAGGGTTATTCCATGTACAACCCTATTGAATGGGTAAGATTTCGATCTTCTGTGCTTATTTTCTTGCCGTTACAGACACTAATAAAACTTTCCCTTTGTTGCCACAAACAGTGATGGAGGAAGATGACCGAGGACGTCCACTGTCCCACTCCCCAGGCAGAGGATCATAATCGTGATAAAGACCCTAGCCTTCGCGAGGATCCGGGCATATATATAGAGTTCGACGACGGGATATTTTATCAAGCGAGCCTTGACGGCTCAGAAGTGGCTATCACCGCCAACTACCCCCACCTCTATCCCTTCTGTATCGTGAGTATTCGAAGGGTTCTTAAAAGGAAATCCTTCTCTACATTTTTATCTGTTTATACTGATCCGGATTCTAATAGGATCGGCGCTCTAGGGACCGTACCCCCTCAAGGGCGGCCCCTACGCAAGGCCGTCATTCAAAACAAAAAGGGTCCGAGAGTGCCACAGAGGCCTCACAGTCTTCCAAGAGGTAAGCTTGCTTAAGACATGCCTAGGCGTGAGTACGGATTGTTAAATGTCTCCTTTCATCCTTGATGACAGGAGGAGTACGCGGCAGACGGTGGGAAAATGCCCAGTTAGCCGAATGTCCACCAATCCGACGCCAGACTGGCCAACTAGGATGAGAGCCAATGAAACGCTGGTTCCGCCTCCTCAAGAGGATTCAGACAATGTATCAGTCACGAATTCCGAAGTGAAGAGCATGATGAATCAATATCGATTAAAGGAGGCTATGCGCACTCCGGCCTTTTCCGAGCAAGAGTTTACCGCACTCAGCTCGGTGGATGCATATATCCGAGCTGCTCGAGATGGACTTGCCGAAGTTATTCATCTATTCACGAAGGATATATAGGTCAAAGTTTACGCAATTTTTAATAGCCATGTGCCAGTAGCCCCTGAGACTTGAAGCGGTAAGGTAAACCAATTTAAAATCGATATGACCCGCAAGTTCTCAAAGACAGAAATACCGCACTATCTCAGGAGCTAGAAGCGAATCAGGCACAGCTTAATGTTGTCACCGCCAAATTGGCGGAAACGAAAAAGGCCTCAATAAGTGCATCCAGGAAGAATGAACATGAGGGAAAAAATACAAACAATCCAAAGAGATAGAGAGCTTAAGGGATCAGTTATTGGCCGCTCAGAAGGAAAATGAGAAGCTGAAAGGCGGCATGTTCAGTATGTCTTCCTCTCTTATTTAAAACCACCCTACGTACCCGTATGTAGTCCATAGCTCGGAATGTCATGATTCTGCTGCTGCAAGTTAGTTAACTGGCGGCCGAAACAGGAAGTATGCCGATTTCAAGGTGATGTGCTGAAGGAACTGTCCATGGTACATACTCGGGCCCGAAAAGCCACGAAGAGTATGGTGAAGGCATTATGGCCCTCTGATACCCCTCCAGAAAGTGTGTAGTTCTTGGCAAACTTGTTCAAGGGTGCCCGGCGCCGGTCAAGCTATGGAAGACATCCGCTTGTCGGGAAGGCACACGGGAAGCCTGGGCCATGGTAAAAACATGCTTCACCAAGCAAGTTCCAAATCACATGGCCAGAGTGGGACCACGGGGACCAGACGGGGAAGAAATTCCAGTGAAGTTGGTTTATGACCAAGTAATGGTTGCTGCGAAGTACTCACAGGAGGACTGCCATTTAGACAGTCTTATAGATGGCGTAGATAAGGAATAGGTGTTTGTATTAGTCATCCTATACCTTTATCCGAACATGTGAAAGTTCTGTCACCGCAGGCCTTTTGCTTTTAACCTCCATACAAAAAATTGGTGGAGTGTTTTCAAATAATTTTTTGAAATGAAAGAAGTATGTATTATGTCTGAAAACCAATCAACCTGGTCATTGTGCTCGAACAAACAAAAAGTTTAGTTCAAGATGTATGTTATATTACATATGTAAGAAACATCTTCCAAGGAAAATACGTCTGTTAAGGGTCCCTCTCCTTAGGTTGGCATGCTGAAATTATGCATGCCTCAACATTGGTCCATAGTACAGGAGAAAAGTTTCCCATAGTGTTAGAGGGATCACCATAATTTAACAATCTTGTCGCTTGATTGCCGACCACTTATTCTCTTAAGAACGCTAGCTTTCGCCTTCACCCGTCTGAGGTACATGTCTAGGTGACTCATTTGTAACAATCACAGAGATGCTCCCTTTATGCCATAGCTGAACAATCGGGAACGTAGTGCATAAACACAGGAGTGAGGCAACCCAGCTTGGCAAAAACTTAAGTCATAGAGGTGCATATGATGGCAAAAAGGATGTATATCAACAAACGACACTTATATTGTGAGCTCCAGGCTCCAAATAATAGTAAGCTTCGGTTAAAGAAGCCCCCGGTCATGGTGGGATATATACATTTAAGGATGCGTACCCCTCAAGTGTTCGGCTTATCCAAACATATCATGGAAATCGGACCGAAACGAGAAAACAAGAAATAAATGAAGAGGAGAAAAGGAACGAAAAGGAAGTATAACCAGACTTATGCATAGAATCTTCGGAGCCGAGCATCGTTCCATGGATTTGGCTCGAGGCGATTATCCGATGCATTACGAAGGCGGTAGGCTCCTCCTATGAGAACTTCATTGATAATGAAGGGACCCTCCTATTTTGGTTTGAGTTTGCCCTTTTTCTTCTTCGGAAGGCGTAAAACGAGTTCACTGACATTATAAGTCTTGGCCCGCACTTCTCTACTTTGGTATCTCCGAGCCTGTTGTTGATAGAATGCAGAACGGGCTTTTGCAACATCGCGCTCCTCCTCCAGGCCATCTAGGTTGTCCTGCCGATCAAGGTCATCTTATCTCTCTTCATACATGCACACTCGAGGCGAGTCATGAATAATGTCACAGGGTAAGATAGCCTCTGTGCCGTACACCATGAAGAAGGGAGTGTATCTGGTCATGTGATTGGGCGTTGTCCACAGTTCCCAGAGTACAGAATCAAGTTCCTCGACCAAGTGTTCATCTGACTCCCGTAGGGATCGCACTAGTCTGGGTTTAATGTCGCTCATTATTAGACCATTTTCCCGTTTGACCTGACTGTTTGTCTGAGGGTGATATACGAAGGCGCAATCAAGCTTAATGCTTAGGTTAGCACACCAATTTTTTACATCATCGAATGTAAAGTTAGAGCCATTATCAGTAATAATGTTGTGCGGGACACCATAACGGTGTACAATGTCGGATATAAAGTCGATCACCGTCCTAGCCTTAGCTGTTTTGACTGGTTTGGCCTCTATCCACTTAGTGAATTTATCCACCATAACCAGTAAATATTTCTTCTGGTGGCTTCCCCTTTAAGGGGTCCGACCATATTGAGCCCCCAGACACTACTAGGGAAAACCCTAGTAGTAGCGCGGGTTTTGAGGCTAGCAGCAGCGCGGGTGGCCGCGCTACTAATAAGGCGCTACAGCTAACTTATAGTAGTAGCGCGGTCCTTACACGCGCTACTACTGTTGACGATATCAGCAGCGCTTTTTGTGAATGCGCTACTATTACTTAGCTGTAGCGATTTCGCAGTCCCTCACTACTGCTATATCTTTCATCATTTCCCCCCGTACCCCTTTCCCTTTCAGTTTCCCTTTCAGATACTAGATACTAGGTACTGCTAGTAGATATCAAATTCATAAACCATTACTGGGTAGTACTCTCTTCGTTCCAAATTACTCGTCGTGGTTTTAGTTCAAACCACGACGAGTAATTTGGAACAAAGGGAGTACTAGATAACAATTTAATGCATAGTCAACATGCATCCTCAAGCAGTACAAGGTCATATCAACGGCGATCATCATATGTAGTTCTAGATGATATCAACGACGATCATCATATGTATTTCTAGATGATATAGCCACACACACATATGTAGTTCTAGATGATATAGACACACACACATATGTAGTTCTAGATGATATCGAAGACAATCATCATCCGCAAGCCTAGGCGGTTCGTGTTCCTGATAGTAATTAGGATGGCCTGTCCAACACGAAGATTCTTGCCATCGAGGAATTTCTTCCACCCAACCGAGTTTAAGTGTGTGCGACAGTTTGTGTCCACGCGGTAAGTACAGGTTGTGACGGAGCCCCTTGCAGTAAGGCGTAGTCCAGGTGAGCCTTCTTCATCAGGCTCGATACCATAACTCACAAATATGCTCTTTGCCAATTTCTGAATAAGAAAACATTTCAATTAATAAATAGCCTCACAAATAGGTACATATGGATTATCTACACTATTAATAGTTTCCTTAGATTCTACACTAATAAGCATGTGATCGAGCTCTACACTAAAACATATCATCGACTAGATTCCACACAACATACCATATCATTGGACTGTACACTAAGTATTTCATCGGATAATTTGCATTTGTAAGTATAACATACCATATCATGTCGATCAACCATGGTATTTGTCAGGCGGGTCACGAATGGCACCCTGACAAAGTCAGCACGTGGCGGAATTATGTCCCACAAGTTGGACACCTCCTCCTCGCCCAGCCTTGTTCTTTGAGCTACGATGGCTTCATGAAGTGGGTCATCATCATCTTCATCGAGTGGGTCGTCATTATCTTCATCATCTTCATCATCTTCGTCATCTTCATCATCTTCCACCAGGTTGAGATAAACGACAACCAGCTTGGGTCTTTCTGCTCTGAAGGAGAAGCTGATCAACTCACCACCAGTAAGACACATGCGAGCGACGAAACGGGCCCATCCATCTCCTCCAATCTGCGACATGCTGCGTCCTTCTCGACCTCCATAGTGTACAGCCCCCCCAGGAGCCTGAAATGTCACAGTGTCTCCTGTCAGCTTGTTGAATTTCAACCTCACATTGCATGGGACGATCTATGTAAAATAAGCAAAATGACACAATGCAGTAATGCCAAGACTAAAAATAAAATAGTTATTACATTTCATCTAATTTCATACCACCGCATGACGAAAACCCAGCTGGAAGTAGATGCTGAACAGCTTGCCAGTTGCAAGGCTGCTGGCGCACCTTGACTTGCACAGTCGACATAGTGGTGGTGGTGGTGGCGCCATTTTTCCTAAAGCAATATGAGCAAAGGATTAACGATCCACTTCACAGGAAAGAAAAAAAGTAGCATGAGATATTTTTGGTTCTTCCATGAGAAGCAATTTGATGGACAATTATAATCCTAAGATCTAGTAACATATTAGATGACAAGGTACCACCTACATTTTGCCAAAAAGTAACTAAATCAACTAAATGAAAATGTTCTAAATCAACTAAATGAAAATGTTCTAAATCAACTAAATGAAAATGGTGCATACTAAATCAACTAAATGAACTAGCCTACTAAATCAACTAAATCAAAATGTTCTAAATCAACTAAATGAACTAGCCTACTAAATCAACTAAATCAAAATGTTCTAAATCAACTAAATGAACTAGCCTACTAAATCAACTAAATCAAAATGTTCCAAATCACCTAAATCAACTAGCCTACTAAATCAACTAAATCAAAATGTTCTAAATCAACTAGCCTACTAAATCAGCTAAATCAAAATGTAGGGAGGACGGAGGAGGAGGCCGGTGCCGAGTCCAGCAAGGAGGAGGAGGGGCCGGTCAGCGGCCATTGGAGGGAGGACGGAGGAGGAAGGCGGAGCGAGGAGGGGCCGGCCAGCAGCGAGTGGAGAGCGAGGACGGAGGAGGAGGCCGGTACCGAGTCCAGCAAGGAGGAGGAGGTGACGACGGCGCAGAGGGGGGAGGGGCGACGGGGGAGGACCGGCACGGGGGATAAAGAGGGATCCAGTGAGTGTGTGACTGTGAGTGGATCGGATAGAGGAGATGGGGTGGGAGATGGAATGGCTTAGCAGTAGCGCGCTATAGCGAAAGACGCTACTGCTAAACTACCTAGCAGCAGCGCCTTTCACAAAGAAGCGCTACTGCTATGTGTCAGCATGTAAAAATACATTGATCATCAACGATCTTTTTGTGTACAATCTGATTTGTCAATATGAGTCCTCACCGGTTTAGGAACAAGTGAAGACTCATATTGCAGCCACAAATTCTACACATAGAGTTCGATGAAGACCAAGTGCTTGTCAAAGTTTGAGAAGTAACATATTTAAGGTGGTAGAAACTCTCTTCACGGAGCGAGGTGGGACTAAATGTTTTTTAGTAAACTTATCAGTAGCGCTTATTGGCAAAATGCGCTGCTACTATGCTACGTAGCAGTAGTGCCCTTCGTTATAACGCGTTGCTGCTATAGCTAGCCTCGCGGCGGCCTCGTGGGAATTATAGCAGTAGCGCGTCTTTTAGCTGGCGCGCTACTACTATATTTATTTCAGCAGCGAGTTATTCTTGAGCTCGCTACGGCTAATTAGCAGCAGCGCCTTATTTTAAAGCGCGCTGCTGATAAGATTCGGTGTATAGGCTTTTCCCTAGTAGTGAGACCCCGAAGTGGACACAACATTGTACAAGGGCCTGGGCATCTGCTCGGGCGGTGGGCCAGAAGAAACCTGTATGAAAGGCCTTACTTACGAGCTGCGGCGTGGTGGCGACCGAGACTAGCATGTATTTCGGCCAAGAGCTGCCACCCCTCTTCTTCGGAGATACATCTTTGAAGAATTCCAGTAGTACTTTTCTTGTAGAGTTCTCCTTGATGAACTTTGTAGGCTTTCAAGTGTTAGACTATGCGATGGGCCTCATTCTGGTCATCAGGGAGCTCCTACCTATTAAGGTAGGCTAGGAAGGGTTTAGTCCATGGAGCAATGACAACCATGATTACATTGGCGGAAGGTGTCATTTTGGTGTCCGAGCCCCCGATGATATCAAGATTGTGTTCGGCATCTGAGGGTATGATTGGCTCAGGACTGGTATTACCGCTCTCGCCCTGCCATACCATGGATGGCTTGAAGAGCCTTTCCACAAAGGTGTTAGGTGGGACGGGGTCGCGTTTAGCTCCCATTCGAGCAAGGATGTTCGCTGCCTGATTACTGTCTCGAGCGACAGGATGAAACTCGAGCCCCTCGAACCGAGCTGATATTTCGAGTACAGCATTGCGGTATGCCACCATCATTGGATCTTTTGCATCGAAATCTCCATTTATTTGGGATATTGAGAGGTTCGAGTCCCCATGCACCTCGAGGCGTTGTATACCCATAGAAATAGCCATTCGGAGACCATGCAATAGTGCCTCATATTCGGCTACACTGTTGGAGTCTGCATACATGATTCGTAACACGTAACGAACTGTGTCCCCTGTAGGGGATGCTAGGATGACACCGGCCCCCAATCCGGATAACATTTTAGAGCCGTCGAAGTACATCACCTAGTTAGAGTATGTATTGTACTCTTTAGCGAGCTCGACTTCTGTCCATTCGGTGATAAAGTTGGCCAACACCTGAGATTTAATAGCATGACGTGGCTTGTATGTTATTTCAAATGGTGAGAGCTCGATTGCCCATTTGGCAATGCGACCGGTGGCGTCCCGATTGTTTATGATGTCATCGAGTGGAACTTCAGAAGTCACCATGATCGAACACTCTTGAAAGTAGTGCCGCGGCTTCCGGGATGCCATCCAGACCGCATACGCTATCTTTTGATAGTGTGGGTATCGATATTTGCATGGTGTTAGAACCGTCGATACATAGTACACTGGTTTCTGGAGAGGGAATTTATGTCCCTGCTCCTGTCGTTCGACGACAAGTACATCACTCACTACCTGGTGAGTCGCACATATGTAGAGCAACATTGGTTCACCAACACTTGGTGCGGCAAGGTTGGGTTGCTTGCTAACAAAGTTTATATTTCTTCCAATCTGGTTGTAGCCGTGTCCGTCCACTCAAAGTGATCGGTGTGTCGGAGTAGTCGATAAAGCGGTAGCGCCTTTTCTCGTAACTTAGAGATAAAACGGCCAATTTTTGGATTTGCTTTAAGTCTGTTGGCATTGCCAATTGTGACAAGGCTCAGATTTTTGCTGGGTTCGCTTCAATTCCTCTATTGGAAATGATGAACCCGAGTAGTTTTCCGGCTGGGACGCCGAAGACAAAATTTTCCAGATTGAGCCATATGTCATATGTTCGGAGGTTGTCAAATGTGAGTCATAGATCGTCAACCAATGATTCGACATGTTTAGTCTTGATGATGACATCATCTACGTATGCCACCACTGTCTTGCCAATTTTCTTTTCTAGACATGTTTGAATCATGCGTTGGTAAGTGGCACCTGCGTTTTTGAGCCTAAAGAGCATAGTGTTGAAGCAGAAAGGCCCATAGGGGGTAATGAATGTTGTTGCGGCCTGGTCGGACTCCTTCATCTTAATTTGATGGTATCTGGAGTATGCATCGATGAAACACAATGAGTCATGTCCTGCAGTTGCGTCAATGATTTGATCAATGCGGGGCAGTGGGAAGGGGTCCTTAGGGAAATCCTTATTGAGGTCCTTGAAATTTACACAAAGGCGCCATGATTTATCCTTCTTTGGCACCATGACCATGTTTGCCAGCCAGTCTGCATGATTGATCTCTCTAATGAACCCGACTTCAAGTAGCTTGGCTAGCTCCTCCACCATAGCTTGTCGATTGGGTTCGAAAAATCGTCGCAGCATTTGCTTGACTGGTTTGAACCTCTTTATTACGTTGAGGCTTTGTTCGGCCAGTCTTCGTGGGATTCCTGGCATATCCGAAGGATGCCAGGCAAAGATGTCCCAATTTTCGCACAAGAACACTCGCAAGGTGACGTCGACCGTCGGATCCAGATGTGCTCCAATGGAGGCTGTCTTGTTAGGATCTGTCAGGTGCACTTGAAATTTAACTATTTCGTCTGCTGGTTTGAAACAAGTGGACTTGGGCCTCTTATCGAGGATTACATCATCCTTGTCCACTCTGGACCGCAGAGTGGTTAACTCCTCGGCCGCGAGGGCCTCAGATAGTGCCTCGAGGGCCAAGGATGCAGTTTTGTTTTCGGTGCAGAGTGCTATGTTCGGATCACTGGTGATGGTGATAATTCCTTTGGGCCATGGCATTTTGAGCTTCATGTACCCGTAATGGGGTATTGCTTGAAAGCGTGTGAAGGCGTCACGCCCCAACAGGGCGTGATATCCGTTGTAGAAAGGTGCCACATGGAAGAGTAACTCTTCTGACCTGCAGTTCTCCAGTGTGCCGAATACTACATCAAGTTTGAGTTTCTCCGAGCATCATGCTTCTCGACTGGGGATAATTCCTCGAAAGGTGGTACTGCTTTGCTCGATGCGACTCTTGTCCATTTGCATTTTATTGAGCGTGTCCCCGTAGATGAGGTTTAGTCCGCTACCGCTGTCCATGAGCACCTTAGTGAGCCTAAAACCATCCACAATTGGGTTTAATACCAAGGCGACAGGTGCTCGGACTGATCTGGCCCTTGGTTCGTCGTCAGTAGTAAAAGTTATTGCCGTATCGTTCCAAGGATGTATTGCAGCTACTTGGTTGACTCGCCGCTCTTAGCCACTTGCTGGAGCACCCAACATGCCCGAAGGTTATGTGTTGGTTCAGTATTCGATGTAGTGTGTATCTGACAGGGCTTGTCGAGCAGTTCATCAAGGATAGTTCTATGTCCTGTGAATGATATGATTCTCTTTTCAATGAGGTGATGATTTGGTGGCCTATATGGGTGCATCCTTTTTGTCTGTCCGGCGGGCTGCTTAAAGGTAGGAGGATCCCATCGGGCTGTCTAGGCTTTCCAAGCGCTTTCCGTTGCGCAGTATTTTTGTACTATGTGTGCCAAATTTGTGAAGTGTAGTATGCGGCGGCGGTTGAGGGCATTGAGGATTCCCTCGTCCGTATAGTTGCGGAAAAAAACGGAAACCGCATCATCGTCGCAGCAATCTTTAATTTTGTTTTTAACAAGGTGGAACCTAGCCCAGAAGTGATGTGCCGTTTCCTGAGGCTGTTGTCGTATGTACATTAGGTCACATACGTCTGGAGGACCTGAATTGCTTGGGTAATATTGCTTGTGGTGGTTGGGCAGGTTAAAATCCGAACCCTGACCCGCCATTAGATTTGGAGCTTGAAGAATCTCCGAGATCACTAGTCCAGGATCCGGAGTGTCCTAGAGACTTTCGGGCTTGACGCCTAATTCCATGTTCAGAGGACATACAGTCTCTTCCCGAAGATGGGTATCTGGCACGTAGGGCTCAGAAATCCGAACATAGCTTGTTGTTAACATGGGGGGAGAAGTACTCTCAGCTTGCTCCTCCACGACCGCTACCAGATGGGTGATCGGTGGGGACTTGATTTCCATCTGATCGGGTTTAAGCCCAATACAGTCCAAATCTGTTGCGACTCCTAGGGCGGCGATGCGATCTAGCAGTTCATTGAAGGACGAGACATCTGCCAAATCCATCTTCTCGGATTGTTCGAGGATGATGCGGAGGTGATGCTTGGCGATCGTGGGGGCTGCTTTTGGCTTAACGGCCAAGCAGGCGCCCATGGTGAAGCTGCCAAGCTGGAGGACCTGTCCTGGAGCCAGGGTCCTTCCAGAGGTGATGTTGTCATTAATGACAAGGTGATCCATCTTTCCTTCCATCGATGATATAGAGGAACTCTCAATGAAAGCACCAATGTCGGTGTAAAAACCGACCGATCTCGGGAAGGGGGTCCCAAACTATGCGTCTGAGGATCGAAGATAATAGGAGAAAAAGGGGACACGATGTTTACCTAGGTTCGGGCCCTCTCGATGGAGGTAAAACCCTACTTGTGCTTGATTGACTTTGATGGGTATAGGGGTTACAAGAGGTGATCTACCTCGACATCGTAATGGATAAACCCTAACTGTCTAGCCTATATGGATTCTGATTGCCTCTACAAACTAAACTCCCTGGTTTATATAGACACTGGAGGGGCCTAGGGTTGCACCAAGTTGGTTTACAAAAGAAGGAAATTAGATATTCAGACGCCAATCTTGCCATCCACGCAAAGGAGAGTCACATCCGGACACGAGGGAAGGCCTTCTACTTTGTATCTTCACGGCCCATCAGTCCGGCCCATATTACACGGCCCGGACTCCTGAGGACCCCTTAATCCAGGACACCCTCAATAGGCTTATTGTCAAGCAAAACTGTGTCATAGAAGTCTTACTGTTCTTTGGTGTGGAGACGATAATCAACAGCAGTTCTTCTCCTTGTATCATAGGGACCAGTTGTCCTCCATAGTCTCAGTCCATTATCCTTCCTCAACTTCATGTTCTCAGCCACTAGATGTCCATCATCGTGGTTTGGAATCTTGGGCCTCAATTTTGTGAGAACTTGGGGCTCCTCATCTTCTTGAATCTCTGGCACTGGGGCCTTGTTCTTATCAGTATTTGGGATGTTTCTAGTGGATCTCTTTGGAGCTGTGGCTTTGGGTGCAACGGCGGAGCTTTGGGCTTGGGCTTGCAGGGTGCACCAGCAGACTTCATGGCATCACCTATGAGCTTCTGAGTCTTTGCAGGGGGAGCCGCAGGTACCTCTTCCTCTTGTTCCTCTTCCTCCTCATATGGAAGGTTTGACAAGCACTGTAGCAGTAATTGTTTTGGCTCTTTTCTTCTTCTTTCCTCTAGTAGCCTCATCATCAGACTGTTCAAGTGTGAACTTCATTGTTTCTTGAGTAACAACCGACTTTCTGGCCTTTGTCATAGGAGCTCTCTTTGTAGGAGCTTTCTTCAAAAGACCTCGCTCGGTGGCAGCAGCTGCATCATACTCCTTCAACAATTTCTTCTTCGAGGTTACTTCCTCTTCAACCACAAAGTGTTCATCCTCACTATCTAAGGTTCTTTTCTTTCTCTGTCTAGTAGGAGCTTTCGGTAGATTGCTAGGAGTGCTTTTACTACCCTCATCACAGCTTCCACTAGGGCTTGTACCCTCACTGAGACTGAGTTGCTCCTCTGACCTGTTCTAGCTATCACTTGTTTCAAACACCTTTGTAAACTTACCCTGTGAATAGATAGGTATTTGCAGAGTGGATGAGCATCACAAAAAGAATCTTGTTTTGCAAAAAAAAATGAGTCAAAATCTTAGTTTTAGTTTTTTGTAGAAAGCATTTTGGAGCTACCGATATGACAATCTCGGTGACACCAAGGCACTTAACAGAGTCTACACATACAACATCGGTCAGACCGAGTTGTAGTTCGGTGACTCCGAGATGCTACAGTTTCACTAAGGCTTTGCTTTCAGTCTCGCCGATCAGTACGCTTCGGTCGAACCGAGTTGTACTTAGTGCAATGGCCAGGGCCAATCGGTGGAACCAAAAACTTCATTTCGGTCGGTCCGAGATGAGCTCGGCGGAAACCTAACCCTAAGATTTTTCATCGAATCTAATCTAAAGGAACTTTTTGCTGGATAGAATGTTTTCACATGTGGAAAGAAAGCAGGCAAAAACTTTGTGCAATGAATCGGAAAGGGGAATAGGCACAAAGTGGTTGAATCATACCCTAACTTGGTGATGAATCACTACGGCGGCAACAGCGGCGGAGACTTGCGGTGGAGGCACATAGGCGTTGACGGCGACGATTCCGAGACTAAGGGGCGGCAGCAAAGGGGCACGGGCTCGAGAGGTTTGAAGGAATTTTCAACCAAACAAGTCACGGAGTATATATACCCTATGTTGTCGGTGGCACCGAATGAAATGTCTCGGTGGCACCGATATGCATAACTGTGCGCAGTTACTGCAACTCAGTGAGACCGAGTCATTCTAATCGGTAGCACCAGATGAAAACATAGATCGATCTAGTGGTATCGGTGGGACCGAATATGAGTGTGTTGGTCTGACCAAAATTCACAAGAAGGTTTTGTAAGGCTTCCCTTGACGGATCGGTGGCTCCGAGTGCTCCTCACCCGAAAGGTTCGAAAAAGGCTTGTTCAATTTTTGTGATGTATCATGAATAGAGTTTGAGAAGATAAAAAGCATAGATGGCTAGAGAAGGTTCTTAGGCATTCTTGTCCATTCACTTGGCCAATAAAAAGCAAGACAATCAAAACAACAAATGGATGTCCTCAAATGGAGAAATTATGCAACCAACATGCTCACACAATAAGATAGCAAATGAAATATGTAACAAAGCATGCACAAACAATTCTAGCATCTATCAAGCTATTGGCGATGACTAGGTCATCTATATATGAGTATTTATTGACTTAGGAGTCAAATGAGAACATTTGATCGTAGGTCATACTCATCGTTTAAGCACAAATGGGGTTACCACTTTTACGTAAAGCATTGACGTGTTTACTCCATTAGATTTGCTTTTGCTCAATTCTTAGAGCAAAGCTCCCCCTAGATGTGATATCCCCCCTAAGAGGGATGAACTAACCTTCGGTTTTGTTAATGATGGCTTCATGTAGATAGTGAAGATGTGGATGCTCAGTGTTGATGTAGATGTTTTGGAGCAACCCATTGGAGTGTTGCACTTTCAATACCTATATGGGTTAGTCCCACGAGGAACATACATAGATATCCATAGACATAGAGTGAATTGCACATATGATGATTTCCATGAAAGCATTAAGTTACCTTGTCCCTTATCTTACCAACAAGAGGGTTTGTGACTCCATGAACTAGTGCAAGATATGAAAGTTATTTGCACAGCTGCTCGCCAGAATGAATATGAGTGAAGTATGTTGGCGGAGTCACCATCAAGAACGCTCTATTTATTCTTCTTTGGGATCCACATCAATTTGATGGGAATCATTGGAGTTGTATTCTACTTGATGATGTAAAGATTGACGTAGTCTTGGGAACCCACTTGAACATGGCCTTAGGAGCTTCTTCAAATGAGTCAATCTCTTCTTGAAGCTTGTCCTTGCCTTTTAGCTTGTGGTCTAGTGGTGGAAGACCGTCTTGAGCTCGTGTTCCCTTGAAAGAAGTTGGGTCATACATCTCTTGTTGAGGAACAAACTTCGTCTTGGGGTATTGACCTTCACTACACCACAACACTTAATTGGGGGCAGTTAACTGTCGGGAGAAATACACGGACAAAGGCATATTATCTGGGGAAAATTTTGTTTTTGCCACTCTAGATTTTGCCAATTTTCCTTATACCATTCTAGATTTTGACATTTCACTTTCGCCACTCTTAGCTTTTGACAATTATCACAATTGCCATTTTGTGGCAAAAGCAGAATAATTTTATATCATTTTTGCCACTCTTAGCTTTTGAAATGTATCACAATTACCACTCCAAAAATTTTGCTTTTGCCACCGGAATGGCAATTCAGATAATTGTCAAAAACTAAGAGTGGCAAAAGTGAAATGTCAAAATCTAGAGTGGCATAAGGAAAATATGCAAATTCTAGAGTGGCAAAAATAAAATTTTCCCTATTATCTGCCAGGGATCGTATAACTGCCGGCAAAAGTACATAAAGGCAAATGAACTGCCAGTAGAACTAAACAAACAAGGGAAGATACACTGCCGGGAGTAATGACTACTTTTCGTTTCATTGTATCTGTCGGCGCAACTAAAGCCCGACCCATTATCTGCCGGGGACCGCGTTTATGGCGCACGACCGAAAGAATTGGGCCCGAAGCGTGCCCTGGCGTGTGATAGCGCGCGGAAGCCCGGAACTGTTCACTCAATGGTTTACCCCCAATTGGCGGCCTGACCCAAATCGCGACCTCCCCCAAATCCCACCTGCCCTAGTTTCCACCCCAACCACCTCCGCCGCCGAGCACCTTCCGCCACACCCGACCACCGTACGCCAGCCCCCAGCATCCCACCGCAGTGCCCGACCCCTCCCCGGCTACTGTCTCTTCTGCTGGCACATGGGGGCGGGGGAGCAAGAGCAAGGGCCATAGCACTCATGGCGAGTTATCGTCGAGGTGCACGTTGTGCGCACGGGAACTTGAAGGAGTGGCTTGTAGGAGGGAAATGGAGGGAGGCGCGATGGGTGGAGGAGGCCGGAGGTGTTTCCCACACTACGGATCTGCCGTGGGGATGTGGGATGGAAGGCCACGGTTGCGCGGCCCCAGATCCGGCGATGGACTTGCGTGAGAGGCGGCCAACGGGGCGCGGGGCACAGCTCCAGATCCAGGCGGCCCGAGCAAAGCATGAAGCCAACAAGGAGGGGCGGGGGTTTGGATTTGTTGAGATGGACGCGGGCACACGCTTTGGGTGTCCGCCGCCGCTGCCCACCGAGCGGCACAGGAGCGAGTGACCTGGAATCAAAAGATGCCGACAGTCTCGAGTACTCAGATCAGCAAACCCGTCTTGGTATTTCCTCTCTTTTAGTAGATAATCCAGATTGCCTTTGTCTTTCGTGAGCTTTTGTGCTGATGTGTGATCCGAGTTTGGATGCATATCAATTGTTTGACCCAAGTGCTTGAAGGATCTTGTGTAGTTAGTTTTATCAATACTATACAAGTTTACATGTACTTGTTATTTTTTCATCGGCTGTACTTGCATATTGGAATGAAGGTGCTAAAGTTTAGCAACTCATACATTTTATTTCTTCATCTCTGTAAGTTGTGCCTTCTGGATTTTAAAAGTTTTCAATGATTACTTTTGATATATAGTAGGATTATTTCTGAAGCAGGATAAATCATTGTACAGCTTGCAATTCTCTGTTATGTGTTATTTCCACATGTAGTTTGTTTTATTTATTCCAAAGTGTATCCATATGCAGGTTCATCTGCTCAAGTTGATAACTTTACTTTTGTGCTTGTGTTGGTCCCTTTTGCAGATCATGGGGTACAATTAAATTGTGTCAAGGTTTGGCCTTTTGAAGGAACATATGTTACTTGCCATCATGCCAATCGCCAGTACTTACTTCCCATGCCAATCTCAAGTTTTGCTATTTCAACTTCAGTTTCACATGACATATTTCCCATGCCTTAATTTTGCTATTGGTTGATTACCGAAGTTGTTTGATGAAGTGATACTCTAGTTTATAATTTTTCCTAGAACTGCAATGCCCAATACGTTTATAGGAGTTTTAACATACCATACTTTTGCAGGTCTGTTTGTGCACAAACTCTAGACCCTGCTTGTTCAGATCTACAGGTTCTAGTTTCGGATTAAAGTCCATATATTCCCGTACCATACGGGAGTTGATTTTTTTAGTCTCGAGCATATGCTTTAGAAGTGTCTAATTCGCATTGTGAAAAAAACTGAAACCATTACATGCTGAAACATTTGACAGGTGATATTTCTCTCTCGTTTTATTCAAAATAGTAACTAAAATGAGTTTAGCAAGTTTTGAAAAAACTGAAACCATTACATGCTGAAACATTTGACAGATGATATTTCTCTCCCGTTTTCTTCAGAGCAGTAACTAAAATGAGTTCAACAATTTTTAAGTTTATGACACTACAGCTGTGAATATAATGACTAGCTATCAAACATATTCCCTAGACTGCACTAGTAGTATCTTTGCCATCCAATAGCCCAAGTTTATTTATGTTGAAGAGATCTTCCATTTAACAATGACTATTATGGTTGATTGCTTAAAAGTCCTTGCTTCGATGTATGGAGCTAGAAGTAGAATCTAAGTTGGAAAAGCAGCAACGTGAGCACAAGAAAGCTAAGGAGGTAATAATCTTGGATTTAGTATTTGCTTTTGGATACATTCTTGCTGCTATTTCAGAATATTGAAACTTCATTTAGCATTTGGTTCCTTATATGCTTAATGCAAATGAAACTGCAGCAAACATACAAACTAAGCTTTTGCTTGACCTGTGTATGCATGTCCTGAATGTGCTTAGCCTTTTTATGCATACAATTAGTGGAAGCTTTTACATGTCCAGTGTATGCATGTTCTGTAACTAAGCTTTTGCATGTCCTATGTATTCTGAAGCTTAGCCTTTTGTTATTGGGTTAGTACTTGAAAGATTATCTTAGTCTACCTGCCGTAGATCCATATATGAAGAGCATAGGTGATGCCTTCTTATATTCCTACGCATAGTCCAATATTTCCTTTTCCTTGATCCAGTACTCTTCTTTCCTTTGATGCAAGCAAAATGGCATCGCATTCTTGATCCAGTACACAACAGGAATATTGCTATAGATGCACACTGGAAGTCTGAAATCATGCTAGTAGAAATAGGTGTTCTGTCAGCTACTCATATTTTTTATTGCATGTGTCTCCTACCACTAAATTTGTGATTAAATAAGTGTTCTGCATATATGTTTGCCAACTGATGGTCCATATAAGACTGGAAACAACACCATCTTTGTGACATTTAACCTGTTCTATTTTTTTGTAGACAGTGCTAGTCCAATGGATAAGAAAATTGACACATGTCATTTGGAGCCCAAAGACTAGTAAGATTGTTGTAAACTACTTCAATGTAACATTAGCATTTTAGTTTCTATACTTCTGTCATGTTCGTGCTGGAAAAATGTTTGCATTTTGCTGTTTTTCCATGGGATGAAACTATTTCATACAACCTCCATCCCAGATTAGTTGTCTCAAGTTGGACACGTTTTAGTGTTAGACACATCCGTATCCAGATAAATCTAAGACAACTAATTTAGGACGGAGGGAGTATCTTGCACTACAGTCTTTGTGTGTTTATACCAAAACACAAGATCCGATGATGTAAAAAATTCATACGAGTTGTGCATGTAGCTTCCTGTAATCACTTCCTACTTTGTCCTATATATGTGCAGGTTTTGGATGGCGTTTTATGGAATCACATACAGGAAACTAAAATTGATATCGGAGCTAAGCACACGATGTAATTGTGGTCAACTAGATGTGCTTAATTTGTGTGCAAAGGCCTAAAAATCCTGACGTGTTTTAGTTTCCTATTAACTTGAATATTTGCTCAATGCCTTGAAAGGAAATTTGATTAGAAAATTTCTTGATGATGTAGACATCTTATAAAAGTGGGAATGGCGCACTCAATAGATTCTTTGAGTGTTGTAAATTAGTGTAATGCAGATAATGTTTTATAATACATGTGCTTTTCAATTCTTCTCTTATTGTCTAGGTTGGAAATGTCCCTGAAGACTGGTTAAGATACATTGGCATAACCATCTGATCTAAGCTCCCATAAAATACTTTGCAAGCCTTTGTGGTTGCTCCATCTTGTACAGCTTGAATGTCTTGAAACTACAGATGCTATATTATGATGCAATTCCTCACGTGTAATCAGTGAATTGCATAAATTGTACCCATGTAAATGTTTGATGAACATAATTTATAATATGAATATGAAGTATTTGTGCAGATTCCTTCTACTTTATTTGAATGTATGCCTTGTCAGTGTGCATCTAAGTGTGAAATAAATGAATAAATGCAATACTAGAGTGTAATAACCATACTGATTTGGGTATACGGCAACACTGGCACATTATCTGCCAGGAAAGCTATTAACTGCCGGGAGAACAGGTCTACCGGTAGAATAGAAACTGTCGAGAGACATCTGAACATGACGGCATATAAACTTCCAGGAGATCTCTATCTGCCGGGAATTAGAATCCACGGCAGCCGTTCTTGTGGCAGTTCTATCTGCCGGGAGAAAACCATTCCCGGCAGTTACCCTGCCCTTGTAAGTGACTTCTCCCAGCAGTTTTTCTGTCCTTGCATCAGTGTGGTGGTGTAGTGCTTCTTCCCACTCAACTCCATTGGCATTGAATATTCGTTCAAAACTAACACCTTGATTCTTCCGGTGCCTTCCTTTCTTGCATACAATTTCCTCAAATTGCTTGCTCCCGGCAAGGCTCTTGTAAACACCCTTCTCTGTAATTCCCTGCAATAAGCTATTTTCTTGCTCAAGTGTAACTTGGCTAAGAGAATCATTAGTGGAATCAAGAGAACTACTAGAAGCAACAATATTAGATTTAACATGGTTATTGTTACTACTAGAGGAAGAATCTTTCTTGCTCTTATTGCTAGATTTTACTTGTGGCATATAAGTAGACAAGAGGAGACATTTGGCAAGATAAGAGGAACTCTTATTTCGAAGGTCATCATTGATAGATTTCATAAACTCATGTTCTTTCTCTAAATTTATCTTCTCAAAGCATAGCTTCTCATGAGTCCTTAGGAGCTCTCTATGATCCTGTAGAGTTCTTTCGTGAGCTAACTTACGAGTGTTTAGTACTTTAGTTATATGCTCAATCTCCTTCTTATCATTGTCACTCGTTTCATCTTGATTAGCATGATTACTAGCAAGTTCATCATAGTTTTCATCACTAGCATCATTAACAAGTAAATCATCATAACTTAGCAAATCCTCTTCATCACTATCGAAATCAACATACTCAGGGTGATACCATAGGGCCTTTAGCCATTAAGCATCTTCCAATTCCTTCATTTGGTGAGTCAAATATGTCGTAGGAGTTGGATGACACAAGTGCAAGACTGGCAACACCTTCATCTTGAGTATATTCGGAGTCAGAGTGATAGATTCTCTCAGAGTAGTTGTCAGAGTTGGAACCGGATACCTATTCACCAATGTGAGCTTGATGTCTTTGTCTTGTTTAGCTCTTTGATGACTTCTCCTTCCTTTCCGAATCATTGGTTCTACGAGAGGGTCTTCGTTCATAACAATCATCTCTACTCCTTCTCTCTCTTGGAGGCGATTCATCTCTTTTACTCCTCCTCTTTGGGGAATCTTCTCTTTTCTTGTAGGAGCCATACACTCATTGGAGTAGTGTCTGGGTCTTCCACAATTGTAGGAATTATGATCACGAGTAGAAGATCTTTTGTCATTGTAGGACCTTGACTTGGAGCTTCTCTCTTTGCTTCTATTCTTGTAGAACATGTTGGAGTTCTTCACTATTATGCTCAATTCTTCATTGGAGACATGCTTCTCACTTGATGTTGTAGGAGCATCACCTAAAGCTTTGTAAGCAACACTTGACTTGTTGTGGAGCTCTTCCTTATCCTTGAGTGACATCTCATGAGCAACAATTCTACCAATGACTTGCGTGGGCTTGAGATCTTTGTAATTGGTCACATTTGGATCAAGGTGCACACGGTATCATATTTTCCGTCCAAGCCTCTTAGGATCTTCTTGATGATGAATTTGTCGGTCATCTCTTCACTTCCTAAGCTGGCAATCTCCTTTGTGATGAGAGCAACCTAGAGTACATCTCAGTGACTCCTTCACCATCCTGCGTCTTGAATTTGTCAAGTTGACTTTGAAACACATCCAACTTGGATTCCTTGACGGACTCGGTACCTTCATGCATATCAACCAAAGTATCCCAAATTTCCTTTGCATTCTCAAGGCGACTGGATTTGTTGAATTCTTCAGGGCACAATACATTGAAGAGAATATCGCAAGATTGAGCATCGTATTGCAACATCTTCATTTCTTCCACTGTCACTTCACAATCCTGTTATGTTCCATCCTCGAACAAATCACCATGCAAACCTATACGCACAACAGCCCAAATGGCGGGGTTATTGTTGGGGAATGTAGTATTTCAAAATTTTACCTACGATCAAGCAAGATCTATCTAAGAGATTCATAGAAATGAGCAGGGAGAGTGTGTCCACGTACCCTCATGGACCGAAAGTGGAAGCATTTAGTAACGCAGTTGATGTAGTCGAACGCATTCGTGATCCAACCAATCCAAGTACCGAATGTACAACACCTCCGTGATCAGCACACGTTCAGCTCGGTGACGTCCCTTGAACTTTTGATCCAGTTCATGACAAGGGAGAGTTCCGTCAGCATGATGGCATGACGACGGTGATGAGGAAGTTTACCGACGCAGGGCTTCGCCTAAGCACTACGACGAGGTGAACGTGGTGTGTAACTGTGGAGGGGGGCACCGCACATGGCTAAGAGAAACTTTTGTGTATCTTTGGAGTGCCCCTCTCCCATGTATATAAAGGAGGGGGAGGAGGAGGCCGGCCAAGGTGTGGCGCGCGAAGGGGGGGGAGTCCTACTTGGACTCCCAGTCCAAGTAGGATTCGCCCCGCCTTTCCTATTCCAAGAAGGAGAAGGGGGAAAGAGAGGGAGGAGAAGAAGGAAAGCCCCCCAACCCTAGTCCAATTCTAATTGGGCTTGGGGGGGCGCCTCCACCTGGCCGCCGCCTGCTGTCTTCCGATAGGGCCCATGAAGGCCCATTAACCCCTCGGGGGGTTCCGGTAACCCCCCGGTACTTCGGAACATGCCCGAACCTATCCGAAACAATTCCAGTGTCCAAACATAACATTCCAATATATCAATATTTATGTCTCGACCATTTCAAGACTCCTCGTCATGTCCGTGATCTCATCTGGAACGCCGAACAAACTTCGGCTCATCAAAACACATAACTCATAATACAAATCGTCATCGAATGTTACACGTGCGGACCATACGGGTTCGAGAAATATGTAGACATGACCGAGACACATCTCCGGTCAATAACCAATAGCAGAACCAGGATGCTCATATGGGCTCCTACATATTCTACGAAGATCTTTATCGGTCAAACCGCAGAACAACATATGTTGTTCCATTTGTCATAGGTATGTTACTTGCACGAGATTCGATCGTCGGTATCATCATACCTAGTTCAATCTCATCACCGACAAGTCTCTTCACTCGTTCCATAATGCATCATCCCATGACTAACTCATTAGTCACATTGCCTGCAAGGCTCATAGTGATGTGCACTACCGAGAGGGCCCAGAGATACCTCTCCGATACACGGAGTGACAAATCCTAATTTTGATCTATGCCAACTCAACAAACACCATCAGAGACACCTGTAGAGCATCTTTATAATCACCCAGTTACATTGTGACTTTTGATAGCACACAAGGTGTTCCTCCGGTATTCGGGAGTTGCATAATCTCATAGTCTGAGGAACATGTATAAGTCATGAAGAAAGCAATAGCAAAAAATCTAAATGATCATTATGCTAAGCTGACTGATGGGTCTTGTCCATCACATCATTCTCTAATGATGTGATCCCATTCATCAAATGACAACACATGTCTATGGCTAGGAAACTGAACCATCTTTGATTAACGAGCTAGTCAAGTAGAGGCATACTAGGGACACTTTGTTTTCTATGTATCCACACATGTACTAAGTTTCCGGTTAATACAATTCTAGTGTGAATAATAAACATTTATCATGATGTAAGGAAATATAAATAACAACTTCATTATTGCCTCTAGGGCATATTTCTTTCAGTCTCCCACTTTCTCTAGAGTCAATAACCTAGATGATTCTAACACCCATGGAGTCTTACTGCTGATCATGTTTTGCTCGTGAGAGAGGCTTAGTCAACGGTTCTGCAACATTCAGATCCGTATGTATGTTGCAAATCTCTATGTCTCCCTCCTTGTCTTGATCGCAGATGGAATTGAAGCGTCTCTTGATGTGCTTGGTTCTCTTGTGCAATCTAGATTCCTTTGCCAAGGCAATTGCACCAGTATTGTCACAAAAGATTTCCATTGCACCCGATGCACTTGGTATGACACCGAGATCGGATATGAACTCCTTCATCCAGACTCCTTTCATTTGCTGCTTCCGAAGCAACTATGTATTCCGCTTCACACGTAGATCTCGCCATGACGGTCTGCTTGGAACTACACCAACTAACAGCTCCACCATTCAATATAAATACATATCTGGTTTGTGACATAGAGTCAACCGGGTTAGTATCAAAGCTTGAATCTACATAACCGTTTACGACGAGCTCTTTGTCACCTCTATAAATAAGAAACATATCCTTAGTCCTTTTTAGGTATTAAAGGATGTTCTTGATCGTTGTCCAGTGATCCACTTCTGGATTACTTTGGTACCTCCCTGCTAAACTAATAGCAAGGCATACATCAGGTATGGTACACAGCATTGCATACATGATAGAACCTATGGGTGAGGCATAGGGAATGACTTTCATTTTCTCTCTATCTTCTGCGGTGGTTGGGCATTGAGTCTGACTCAGCTTCACACCTTGTAACACAGGCAAGAACCCTTTCTTTGGCTGATCCATTTTGAACTTCTTCAAAACTTTATCAAGGTATGTGCTTTGTGAAAATCCAATTAAGCGTCTTAGTCTATCTCTATAGATCTTGATGCCCAATATATAAGCAGCTTCATCGAGGTCTTTCATTGAAAAATTCTTATTCAAGTATCCTTTTATGTTATTCAAAAATTCAGTATCATTTCCATTCAACAATATGTCATCCACATATAATATCAGAAATGCTACAGAGCTCCCACTCACTTTCTTGTAAATGCAGGCTTCTTCAAAAGTCTGTATAAAGCCATATGCTTTGATCACACTATCAAAGCGTATATTCCAACATCGAGAGGCTTGCACTAGTCCACAAATGGATCGCTGGAGCTTGCGCACTTTGTTAGCACCTTTTGAATCGATAAAACCTTCTGGTTGCATCATATACAACTCTTCTTTAAGATATCCATTAAGGAATGCAGTTTTGACATCCATTTGCCAAATTTCATAATCATAAAATGCGACAATTGCTAACATGATTCAGACATACTTAAGCATCGCTATGGGTGAGAAAGTCTCATCGTAGTCAACTCCTTGAACTTGTCGAAAACCTTTCGCAACAAGTCGAGCTTTGTAGATAGTAACATTACCGTCAGTGTCGGTCTTCTTCTTGAAGATCCATTTGTTCTCTATGAATTGACGATCATCGGGCAAGTCAACCAAAGTCCACACTTTGTTCGCATACATGGATCCCATCTCAGGTTTCATGGCCTCAATCCATTTCGCGGAATCTTGGCTCATCATCGCTTCCTCATAGTTCATAGGTTCATCATGGTCAAGTAACATGACATCCTGAACAGGATTACCATAGCACTCTGGTGCCGATCTTACTCTGGTTGACCTACGAGTTTCAATAGTAACTTGATCTAAAGTTTCATGATCATCGTCATTAGCTTCCTCACTAATTGGTGTTGGAATCACTAGAACTAATTTCTGTGATGGCTACTTTCCAATTCAGGAGAAGGTACAATTACCTCATCAAGTTCTACTTTCCTCCCACTCACTTCTTTTGAGAGAAACTCCTTCTCTAGAAAGGATCCATTCTTAGCAACGAATATCTTGCCTTCCAATATGTGATAGAAGGTGTACCCAACAGTTTCCTTTGGGTATCCTATGAAGACACATTTCTCCAATTTGGGTTCAAGCTTATCAGGTTGAAGCTTTTTCACATAAGCATCGCAGCCCCAAACTTTAAGAAACGACAACTTGGGTTTCTTGCCAAACCACAGTTTATATGGTGTTGTGTCAACGGATTTAGATGGTACCCTATTTAACGCGAATGCATCCGTCTCTAAAGCATAACCCCAAAACCATAGCGGTAAATCAGTAAGAAACATCATAGATCGCAATATATCTAATAAAGTGTGGTTACGATGTTCGGACACACCATTATGCTATGGTGTTCCAGGTGGCGTGAGTTGCGAAATTATTCTGCATTGTTTCAAATGAAGACCAAAATCATAACTCAAATGTTCACCTCCACGATCAGATTGTAGAAACTTTATTTTCTTGTTACGATGATTTTCCACTTCACTCTGAAATTATTTGAACTTTTCAAATGTTTTGGACTTATGTTTCATCAAGTAGATATACCCATATCTGCTCAAGTCATCTGTGAAGGTCAGAAAATTACGATACCTGTCGGTGTCAAAACCGGCATATCTCGGGTAGGGGGTCCTGAACTGTGCGTCTAAGGAGGATGGTAACAGGAGGCAGGGGACACGATGTTTACCCAGGTTCGGGCCCTCTTGATGGAGGTAATACCCTACATCCTACTTGATTGTTCTTGATGATATGTGTATTACAAGAGTTGATCCACCACGAGATCGTAGAGGCTAAAACCCTAGAAGCTAGCCTATGGTCTGATTGTATGTTGTCCTACGGATTAAACCCTCCAATTTATATAGACATCGGAGGGGGCTAGGGTTACACATAGTCGGTTACAAGGGAGGAGATCTACATATCCGTATTTCCAAGCTTGCCTTCCACGCCAAGGAGAGTCCCATCCGGACACGAGACGAAGTCTTCAATCTTGTATCTTCATAGTCCAACAGTCCGGCCAAAGGATATAGTTCGACTATCCGGAGACCTCCTAATCTAGGACTCCCTCAGTAGCCCCTGAACCGGGCTTCAATGACGATGTGTCCGGCGCGCAGTTTTGTCTTCGGCATTGCAAGGCGGGTTCCTCCTCCGAATACTCCATAGAAGATTTTGAACCCAAGGATAGTGTCCGGCTCTGCAAAACAAGTTCCACATACCACCGTAGAGAGAATAATATTTCCACAAATCTAATCTGCTGACACGTTTGGAAGCATGACATCACGCCACGACCCGATCATTATTCGAACCGTTTTTCTCAACCAGCACCGCACATATCGCGAATCGGTTATCTTGACACATCTTGTCAAAGCAGAGATCATGTCCCCCTTATTACGGGATTCTCATCAATACGGACGTGGGTAACCCAACCACGCCATCAATTACGGCGCTTGGGGAATAAGCGATTTTACCAGGCAAGTGGGGAGGCGCATTGCCTCTTCCGCCCTTATGAAGAGACAAGGATTCACCCTTTTTACCCGCGCTTTCTTCCTCCTTGCTTACCCATTCTCGCACACTCGAGCTCCAGCGCCCAAGTTCGCGTCTTTCTTCTCAAACCACTCCAAGCATGTCCCGAGCGGGAGGCAAGTGGATGGTCTAATCCGTCACGGAGGAGAACATCACAAAGTTACGGGAAGCCGAATATCTGGCCACGGATATCGCGCACCGGTTGCCAGACGCAGGGCAGATCATCCCTACACCGGAACCCCATGAGAGGGTAGTTTTTTTACCCACTTCATCCGCGGACTGGGACTTCCCCTCCACCCGTTTGTCCGTGGGCTCATGTTCTACTACGGGCTGGATTTTCATGATTTGGCTGCCAATTTCATCCTCAACAACTCAGCGTTTATCGTCGTGTGCGAGGCCTTCCTCCGCATCAGGCCCCACTTCGTCCTGTGGCTGAAGACCTTCAATGTTAAACCGAAGGTGGTTGTCGGCCAGCAAGTAGAGTGCGGAGGCGCCATGGTGGGCAAAATGCCTAATGTCACCTGGCTCGAAGGCTCCTATGTGGAGACCATAAAGGGGTGGCAATCAGGGTGGTTCTACATCACCGAGCCATGCGACACCAACTGGGTAGCGGCCCCCAAATTCCGATTCGGAATTCCCACATGGCTCGCTTCTGGAAACAGAAGGGCCTATCCTGGGTTTCCTCGGTAGAGCTGACCAGACTCCAGACCTGCATTATGAACATGATGAGCAAGAAAATCAAGCTCCTCAACATGGTCCAGGTCATGCTCTTCCGCCGGATTATCCCGTGTCAACGACGGGCATTCAATTTGTGGGAGTTCGACCCGGCCAAGCACCAGACGCTGGAAGAGCTCTACGACATGACGCACAAGGACGTCTGGAGGGTGTTGTTCAAGGGTGCCGAGGTACCTCCTTCCCTCACTGAGGACCGCGGACTCAGCGCAAAGCGCCATGCCAATCCGGTAAGTTTTTGTATCACACAGGGTATTTATTTGCCCCAGTTAAATGATGTGCGGGATCTAAGCTCCCATGCCATTAACACGACTAGATAAAGACAGCGGAGCAGCTTGATTGCCTAGCCCCCCTGCCTGAAGATCCTGTAGATGCTCTCCTAACAGAGATGCTTGCTCTGGCACCTTACGAGGTGCCGGAGAAGAAGACCAAGAAGAAGGCCACGGGGACCCGAAAGGGTCTCTGGCGCAAGGTTGTATCGGACTCCTCGTCTGATGACTCCGACGCGCACTCCTCCCATGAAAACGAGGAGGAGGACGAGAAAAGTTCTCCCCCTAGCTGGGGGTGACAAGAAAAGGAAGGCCTCCCCAATCGGGGAGGCCGAAGGGTCCAAGAAGGGAAGGACCCTCCCTCTGGACTGCTCCACGACGGCCGCCTACAGCGTCGACGAGTGGCTACCCAGGGTCAAGCCCCTGGCGTAGTCTTAAGTATCCGGATACCATAGTAATTCATGGTATGTTTTATTGCACTGCTTCTCCTCATGCCGAACATGATTATGCAGTCTGTCCCGAGCTCATCTCGACGTATCTTCGTCGAGCAGTTCATTGGACTCGTCGAATATGAATAACGGTTCTCTTCCGACCGCCTCAACCCCTCGCCCTATGGACAACGTCGAGGTGTTGTCTTGAAAGGCACCGAGCCGAGGGGAGGTGGTCGTGGGGGCGCCTCGAGGCGACCTCCCGGACCCTGGGCACAAAGGGAGCAAAACTCACACGGGCTCCGAGTTCAGCCCCCAGCCGAACACTGCGCCGGAACCTTTGATGGTTCTGGACTCCGGCACATGATCTCCCATTAAGGGGGCAAGCGCCCGTGTCGGTGTCCTCTGTCCATCCAGAGGCACCGGACAACTTACTGGAAGCGCTTCGCGACGCTTCCATCGACGAAGAGCACCGCACTATCATGAGTGCGGTGATCGAGAAAGTTCAGTCCGTCAAAAACGGACTGACCGAAGCTTGCGCCAACCTCCTAATAGGCTTTGAGGTAAGCAATCAAAATATAAGAAAATATTACCGTATAGATAGTAGCCCCTGATGCTCTATTCGGCGTTTGAGAAGAAAGGCCGAATAGAGGATCAAATGATGACTCAGGAGTCTAATCAGAAGATGTCTATGTGTATGTGCAGGCTTCACTGCTGGCCGCTGCCGCACGTACTGTGGAGGTCTCTGCACTGAAGCAGGACCTGGAGCGGTCCGAGAACAAGCTCGGCCTTACCAAGAGGCAGCTCGAGGAGAGGAAAGGTAAGCAATACCTTGTCTACGCTTTAAAAAGAAGTTCGGTTGTAAAGTAATAGGATCATCATGAATTTGCCAGGGGCCACGACCAAGGTGGCGACCCTGAGGAAGACGATGTCCGAGGCCGAAAACAGAGCGGCCAAGGAGCGCCTTGAGCGGGAAAAGCAAGAAGCCCGAGTAGGCGAGGTGCAACAAGAGCTCGAGGCTCTCGCCAAGAAACATGAGTCCTTGGAGCTTAACTCTAAGATGCGAGAGTCCGAGCTTGTGAAGGCGCTCGAAAGCGCCCAGAGCGCCAAGGCTGAATCCCACAAGGCCCTCCAGGAGATTGATGCGGTGAAGAAGATAGCAACGGGTAAGGCATTCATTATGTAAAGCAAGCTTGTGAAGGAAACATTCCTTTTACTTACCCGAGTTCAGAGCTCTCCAGGAGCGTTCGTAGATCTTCCCTGTAGTGTACTGGATGCCGCGGAGTTTTACCGAGCTGAGGAGGGGAGCTCGACGGAAAAGTTGTTCTAGTCTCAATATACTGGGACCGAGCACCCAATGCCCTTGAGCGACCAGCTGAAGCAATTAGTCGAGCTTCACAAGGCGGCCGAACAGGCCATGAAGGGTCTTATAGTCCGGATGTGGCCTGGCGAGCCCCTGCCCGGCAGCTACTTCGGTCTGGTGAGGCGGCTTGTGGATGCATGCCCACGGCTTGAAGTCATAAAGCGGTCCGTCCGCATCGAGGGTGCGTGCAGGGCTTTTGCCGGGCAAAGGTGCCCTGGGCGAAGCTGGACGCCGTGAATCTGGTGGAGGGGCCGCCGGAGGGCAAGGAATCTCGCAACCCCGAAATGTATTATGACAGTGTCCTGAAGGGTTCCTGCGTTGTGGCAGATGAATGTGCCGAAGATGTAATTTTTGAATGAACATGTTTATTTGAAACAAGTTCATTTGCGCTATGCAACGCTTTTTGAATTTAAAATATTACCTTATGTGCGGCCGTTTATAAAATCTAATAGTTGGCCAGTCGTCGGCTTCTCCCCCCATGTACCTAGTACTGGGGTGTTCGGGATAAACCTGAGCACACATTATCCCAATTTTGGGTCCTTCAAGAGAGATGTTCAGCACAACGAACCAGGCAATCAGACTATAAGGCTTTATCACTCTCACTCAGCCATAGAAGTCTACAATTTTAAATTTTGGCGAAGCCCCTAGTATTTGGAAGGCCGAATTTGGGGCGCTATACACGCCTAAGTCGAGCAAGGCCGACTCCTCGCCCGAAGCATAAAAAGTCTTTAAGGACTTGAGACCTCTCGAACAGCGACCAACTCTTGCTTTATCATGACAGTCAGTTTTTGGCTTTCTCTACTGAGGTGTTCGTCTGGAAGAACCGGGACACAATCGCAGTAGTTCTCCCAGCGCTACCTTAGCCGATATAGCGGAACGTAAGGTACCAAAGCATGGGAGCCGTGCAAACCCAACTATTGACCCAAGACATGATTCGGAGCTGATGCATATAATGCTATAAGTTCGGAGTGCCGCACTGTCACAAGTGTTCGGACTTCTCACACCGTATTATGGGGTAAACGAAAGCCCCTGGCGTATTGACCGTACCAGAATGTACGGGTACAAGTTGTCGTAAATGAACATATAAGAAAAAAGCGATAAATAATGCAATAATAGACTAATGCTATGCATTGTTATCTAAATAATACGTCGAAGCGTACTGGTACAAGTAGTGCAATAAGCAAGAAATAGGACTATCTGACATGTCCTATCCAAGGGCAAGCTGTGTATGGGTAGTAAAAAGCGGGTATATCGATTGTTATTAGAGACCACCTGGGGGTTCCCTTGTACGTCTTAGATTCTTGCCTCCTTGGTTGTTCCCGTAATGTGTCCGACAATCATGCTGCTGGAAAGGGCTTCCAGAGAGTAAGGTCCTAAAAGAGAAAAAAATGAAAAAGGTATGCAGCCCCTACTGCGGTTAAGCCGCATTGGGGGACATGCCCTGATCGTGCCCCTGCCTATGCCCATGGTATTTTCAGTGCGTAATTATGTACGCGCGGCACGAATTTCGTCGCTTGACTGGGACTGGGACGGGGGCCGGATTGCTAGGCAAGCTCTAAATGTGCCAGGCGATCATGTTGCAGTTTACTCCGGACTCGCTTGAAGGTGTCCGGGGGGCTGTATCACCGAAGTAGTGGTTTGCCTTAAAAGGCTGCTTTGTGCTTCTGCTGCGAGGGCCGCAGTGTGCTCTTCCATGCGGAACGAGCGTTCTGTGTTTCCATTGACTGTTATGAACCCCCTAGGTCCTGGCATCTTGAGCTTGAGGTATGCATACTGTGGTACCGCATTGAACTTTGCAAATGCGGTTCGCCCGAGCAGTGCGTGATAGCCACTTCGGAACGGGACGATATTGAAGATTAACTCCTCGCTTCGAAAGTTGTCTGGAGATCCGAAGACCACTTCCAGTGTGATTGAGCCCGTGCAATGGGCCTCTACACCTGGGATGACGCCCTTAAAAGTGGTTTTTGTGGGTTTGATCCTCGAGGGATCTATACCCATTTTGCACACTGTATCCTGATAGAGCAGGTTCAGGTTGCTGCCGCCGTCCATAAGGACTCGAGTGAGGTGAAATCCGTCGATGATTGGGTCTAGGACCAATGCGGCGGATCCGCCATGATGGATACTAGTGAGGTGGTCCCTACGATCGAAGGTGATCGGACAAGCGGACCATGGGTTGAACTTTGGGGCGACGGGCTCTATCGCATAGACGTCCCTTAGTGCACACTTCCGTTCCCTCTTGGGAATGTGGGTTGCGTATATCATGTTCACCGTCTTCACTTGTGAGGGGAACCTCTTCTGTCCTCCCGTGTTCGACGGCCAGGGCTCTTCCTCGTCATTACTATGCAGCCCCTTGTCCTTGTTTTCAGCATTTAACTTGTCGGCCTGCTTGACCACCCAGCATTCTCTGTTGGTGTGATTGGATGGCTTATCGGGGGTGCCGTGGATTTGACACGAGCGATCGAGTATGCGATCCAAGCTGGACGGGCCCGGAGTACTTCTTTTGAATGGCTTTTTCCGCTGACCGGATCCAGAGCCTCTAAATTCGGCATTGACTGTCCTATCATCGGTGTTATCGTCGTTGTTTCGGCGCTTTTGTCTATTACGACGTGGTCTGCCATTGGCATCTTTGGTATCCGAAATGCCCGGATTCCTTGATGTGCTGTTGCTGCGAGCCAGCCAGCTATCTTCGCTCGCGCAAAAGCGGGTCATGAGTGTCTTGAGGGCTGCCATAGACTTCGGCTTCTCCTGGCCGAGGTGCCGGGCGAGCCACTCATCATGGATGTTATGCTTGAATGCCGCTAAGGCCTTTGCATCCGGACAGTCGACAATTTGGTTTTTCTTAGTTAGGAACCGTGTCCAGAATTGTCTGGACGATTCCCCTGGCTGCTGAGTTATATGGCTCAAGTCATTAGCATCCGGTGGTCGCACATAAGTGCCTTGGAAGTTGTCAAGGAATGCGTCTCCCAAATCCTCCCAACTGCCGACGGAGTCTGCTGGCAAGCTATTCAGCCAATGCCGAGTTAGTCCTTTGAGTTTTAGTGGGAGGTACTTGATGGCATGTAGATCATCGCCGTGAGCCATGTGGATGTGAAGGAGGAAATCCTCAATCCATACAGCGGGATCTGTTGTACCATCATACGATTCGGTATTTACGGGTTTGAAACCCTCCGTAATTCGTGATCCATAACTTCATCAGTGAAGCATAGGGGGTCTGCGGCGCCTTTGTGCCGGGCTATATCACGATGCAGTTCATATGAATCTTGTCTACTGTATTCGGCCCGACCGGATTTACCTTTAGTGTATCCGGTGCGACGGTCATCGTCCTGCGTTGGAGCGTGACCCCGTGACCCGTATATCGACCTTGCATGTTTTGCCCTGCTGTCCAATACGTCTCGCAGGTCCCGTGTGTTGCCCCGAGCTTTGGTATTTTTGTTTGGGTGGCGGCGGGGTGCAGGTTGAACATCAGGCTGAAACGCCTCTCTAGCTCGGCCACGAGGTGGCCGGTCAACCGCGTCGTACACTAGTGATGTGGGTTTCAATGCTTCCTCCTCGAGGTGAGGTAGCAACCTGCGCTTTGGGTAACTCTTGGAGGGGCGCTCGAGTTCATATTCCTCGGCCACAAGGACTTCAGTCCATCTGTCTGCTAGTAAGTCTTGATCAGCTTGAAGTTGTTGTTGCTTTTTCTTCAGGCTATTTGCTGTGGCCATAAGCCGGCGCTTGAAGTGCTCCTGCTCGATGGGATCCTCAGGTACAATAAATTCTTCATCGCCGAGGCTCACCTCGTCTTCGGAGAGAGGCATGTAATTGTCCTCCTCCGATTTTCCATCTGCTGCCTGCTCTGGAGGGCTAGCTTGTTCGCCTTCCCGCTCTGCATTGTTCTGGAGGGGACTGTGCTTGTCTTCGGCACTATCCGGAGTGTTATTGTCTCTTGTGCCGGTGTCGGTGTCAAAACCGGCGGATCTCGGGTAGGGGTCCTGAACTGTGCGCCTAAGGCGGAAGGTAACAGGAGGCAGGGGACACGATGTTTACCCAGGTTCGGGCCCTCTTGATGGAGGTAATACCCTATGCCCTGCTTGATTATTCTTGATGATATGAGTATTACAAGAGTTTATCTACCACGATATCGTAGAGGCTAAACCCTAGAAGCTAGCCTATGGTATGATTGTCTGTTGTCCTACGGACTGAACCCTCCGGTTTATATAGACACCGGAGGGGGCTAGGGTTACACAAGGTTGGTTACAAGGGAGGATATCTACATATCCATACTGCCTAGCTTGCCTTCCACGCAAGTAGAGTCCCATCCCAACACAGGATGAAGTCTTCAATCTTGTATCTTCATAGTCCAACAGTCCGGCTGTCCGGAGACCCCCTAATCCATGAATCCCTCAGTAGCCCCCGAACCAGGCTTCAATGACGTTGAGTCCAGCGCGTGGTATTGTCTTCGGCATTGCAAGGCGGGTTCTTCTCCAAATCTTGAATATCTGTTATGTAGTGTCCGGCTCCCATAAACGTTGGTCTTCTTGGCTTCTGCGCCCAATAAGGGCTATCTTCCACGTGTCGATCGAATGCGAGGAGCCAGGACGTTTTCACATTCGCCCCCTAGCCAAGTAAACAAATCGTCTATTAAAGGGATGGGGATTCTTAGATCCAATCCACACCATCTTCCCACAGCGAGAATCCATCAAAGCACGCTCGGAAAAATCCATTCCATCATGGCCAGCCACCACAGCTCCTCCCCTTGCTCCCGTAGCCCGAAGCCCGGCGATTAGGAGAAGTGTTCCACCCCGCATGGCCAATTAGTAGAATTGCAAACCTAGGGATTTCTCCCTCTGGCGTATATGGTCCCCGTCCGAGCCGGGCTCGCCACTAATAATGGCGGGGAGCAAGCAGAGAGCTTCCCCAATCCCTCCAAGGGGGAGCGGGTATGCCTTGTCCCTTAGTTACTAAGGGGACTCGGATTTCCAATTCATCCGTTACTCCGCGGACTCCTGGAGTTTTATGGCCTCCAGTTGCATAATTTCACCCCTGCTTCCATATTACACATCACCGGCTATGTTTCCATTTGCGAGTTGTTTTTGGGCTGCGAGGCTCATTTTGAGCTGTGGAAAAGGCTATTCTGCCTTGTGCCCCGCACATAGAAGGGGTCACTTTATCAAGTGGGCGGATACGAAATATGGCGCGTCGCCGAGACTGGATACCCGTCCGGTACTCCAAAGAAGACGTCCGAAGACTGGCCTTCGGAGTGGTTTTACATGGAGGACGTCCCTCTCCCAGACCCTATTTGGCGGGGTCTTCCTGAGTTTGACAATGCTCCTCTGAAGAAACGTCAAAGTTGGCGCCCACGGAGCCCCCTGGAGGAAGATAACAGAGAAGTCCTTTATCTGATGAACCGGATAAAAGCGCTGGCTCAATCAGGGTTGACAATAATCAAGGTTATGTCAATATGCATAATGCGGGGGGTGCAACAACTTCAATATCGAGGGCACCCCCTGTGGTGTTTTAACGGGCAAGACGATGCCACCCGTTGCGGGCGCAAGGGACCGGACTCACCTGCTGCTTTAGCAAAAGTTCTGTACGAGTTATTCAAGGGAGAGGAAGAGGAGTTCATCCACATTAAACCACGGGACGAATTCTCCATGTACAACCCACCTAGCTGGGTGAGGTGTAACCTTTTTACTCTCAACCTTCTCGCATTCTTCGTTGTAGGTGCTCACCTTGCAATTTCACGGCAGGAACTGCGAAAAGCGATCAGGGAGGTCAACAGCCCAGCTCCACAACCAGAGGACCCTGGCCGAGCCCTCGATCCCGGACTTGAAGAGGATCCGGACATATTCGTGGAGCTGATAAACAGGCAATTCTATCAATTGAGCTGCGACGATGCCATGGTGGCCATAATGGCCGACTACCCGGGATTACTTCCTGCGTCGCACGTAAGAAAAACCAAAGTCCCAACTCCCAAAAAAGGATTCCCTTTTATGCACTTCACCTACCGTACACGTATGGTGTCTTACAGGGAAGGCCTTCGGGACGCCATGCCGAACCTGCAACAACTCGCCAACAAGAGGCGCCGAAGCCGGGTAGGCAAAAAAGGAAGGCGGTCGGGACAGAGACGCCAGCACTGAGGTATAACACAAAACCTCATTCCATGGTTGTCATTCTTGCTTAAAATATAATGACATCCGTGTTTCCTAGAAAAAACGCCCGCTGGACTATATCCGGAGAGGCTGCTGATCATGCCTCGACCAGTCGAGCTCCAGGGCCGGACATAGAGGCAGAAGCTAACGTGAGGCAGACGCCGGATGTTCCTCCTACAGAGGATGAGGATAGACTATCCGCTACAAATTCCAAAGTGGAGAGCGCCATGAATCATAGGCGTCGTCAGGCCGTACTCTGTGATGCTTATTTCTCACCATAGGCATTTGATGCCTTCAATTCCGGAGACGCGTACATTCGTGCTGCTCAAAATGCCCTAGTCAGAGCCATGGATAAGTATGTAAGGGATATACGGGTAAGTAAATCTGACGATTATATGTATTAGTAGCCCCTGAGACTTGAAACAGTTGACACAACTGATCTAAGGATCATTTATCTGAGTAGGTTCTTACAGAGAAGAATTCCCAATTGTCTCAAGAGCTGGAAAAGTGCAAGGCCCAGCTAGGGGCCTCCGTTGCCGCGTTGAAGGAGTCCGAGAAGGATCCCTCTGGTAACACTTGTTTCCATTGCAAAGAATATGGGTACCAGGTAGTATGCGGCATGTATGCAAATCTAACAATAGATGTTGCAGGTGGCCCCGGAGTGAATTCGGAGGCCGTGGCGGTGGATGCGGCACGTGATGATCGACAGTGAAATGCTGGCGAGCGCGTGCTTACGCGAGTCAGGCAGGAGAAAAATGATCTCCAAGACGCCAATATCTGGCTGGGCGTGGAACTGAAAGATGTCCGAGCCCAGCTTGCGGACTCCGTGAAGGAGAATAAACGGCTTCGACGCGGCATTTTTAGTAAGTGCTTGAACGAACTTTTAAAGGAGTTCGGCGAAGAACCCGACTAACAAAGTTATGTCTGCAGGTATGCTGACGGGTCGTCCCGCGGAGGAGATGCCTGGGTCTTCGGGTGATCTTCTACCAGAGCTCTCACAATTGCACGAACAAGTTCGGCAGGTGATGTAGGGTATTGCCCAAGCCTTGTGGCCATCCGCGTCCCCGCCCGGAGGCATAGGGGAGCTTTTAGAGAAGCTCAAGGGAGCGCGGCGGCGCTTCCGATTATGGAAGATATCCGCCTGCCGACAAGGTGCAAGGAAGCCTGGGCTATGGTGAAGACGCGCTATACCAAAGCGGACCCGAACCACATGGCCGAGGTTGGACCTGTGGGGCCTGATGGGAAAGAGATCTCCGTCAGTTTAGTGTATGATCAAGTAGAATTAGCCGCAAAGTATTCCCAACAGGATTGTAGGCTAGATAGCCTGTTGGATGGTATAGAAGAATAATTGAATCAGTCTTAGCGATTGTGTAATTCAAGTGACATATGTAATGTCCCTAGCCGGATTGTAAATCATTTGTCATGGCGGACCTTCTCGCTTCGCCCTCTGGACCCGATAGTCTGGAGTGTATCTGAATACCCGCTCGGTAAAAACCAGGGTATGCATGGAGACTAGGCATAGGGGTCATAAGTGCTTGAATAGACAAGTAACCAACTAGTTATGTTATATTACATGGGTAGTAAGAAACATCTTCTAGGCAGAATAGTTCCGTTAAGGGTTCCTTTCCCTGGGTACGCATGCCCTAATGTGCATGTCCAAACTGCGAAAAGAGACGCAGGATATAAACATCTGGCGGCATGTTTCAAATTAGATAAAAGTCATCTTTTATTCACCGACCGAATATTCCCTTAAGAACGCTAGCTTTCGGCTTCACCTAGTCTGAGGTACACATCCGGCTGACCCAGCAATAACAATCGTAGAGGAGCTCCCCTTATGCCCTAGCCGAATTAACGGGAACGTAGGGCATAAATACAAGAGCCAGGCAACCCAGCTTGGCCAAAACTTAAGTCATATCGATGCATATAATGACAAAAGAAGGTACATGCGGAAGAATAACACATGTATGGGACGTAAAGCCCAGGAAAATAGTTCGATTAAACTTCTGTATAAGAAGCCCCCAGGTAAATGAGCGCGGTTAGCGCGTCAAGATTGTGTAACCAGGACACAAGTATAGCCTTTAAGGGCCTTGAAGAGAGTAAAAAGGGAGAAAGAGAGAAAAGACAGATATGCAAAAAATTGACGGAGGTGAGGAGACAAACATAGAGTCCGGCGCTAGGCGTAGAATCTTCGGAGTCTGGCTGCATTCCATGGGTTTGGCTCGAGTCGATTATCCGATGCATCCCACAGACGGTACGCTCCACTGGTCAGAATTTGGTCAATAATGAAGGGACCCTCCCATTTGGGCTTGAGCTTGTTCTTTTTCTTCTCCGGCAGGCGTAGAACTAGTTCACCAACGTTACAGGTTTTGGCTCATACTTCTCTGCTTTGATACCTTCGAGCCTGTTGCTGATAGAATGCGGAACGGGCCTTTGCCACGTCGCGCTCCTCCTCCAGGGCGTCCAAACTGTCTTGCTGATCGAGCTCGGCCTCTTTTTCTTCGTACATGCGCACTCGAGGTGAGTCATGAATTATGTCGCAAGGAAGAACCGCCTCTACGCCGTACACCATAAAGAACGATGTGTATCCGGTAGTGCGATTCGGCGTGGTCCACAACCCCCATAGTACGGAGTCGAGCTCCTCTACACAGTGTGTGTTTGACTCCTTTAAGGACCGAACTAATCTGGGTTTAATGCCGCTCATGATAAGACCATTCCCTCGCCCGACTTGACCGTTAGTTTGCGGGTGATAGACAGAAACATAATCGAGCTTGATGCCCATGTTGCTGCACCAAAGTTTCACCTCATTGGCTGTAAAGTTCGTGCCGTTGTCAGTGATGATGCTGTGGGGGACGCCATAACGGTGTACGACCCCGGATATGAAGTGTATCACCGGTCCGGATTCAGCCGTTTTGACAGGTTTGGCTTCTATCCATTTGGTGAATTTATCCACCATGACCAGTAAGTATTTTTTCTTATGGGTTCCCCCTTTAAGGTGTCCGACCATATCAAGCCCCCAGACCACAAAGGGCCAAGTAATGGGGATTGTTTGGAGAGCGGTAGGTGGCATATGGCTTTGGTTTGCAAATAGCTGGCAACCGACGCAATGCTGGACCAGATGCTGCGCATCTGCCCGGGCCATCGGCCAATAGGAACCTGTACGGAAGGCCTTGCTTACAAGGGCCCGGGCTGCGGCGTGATGGCCGCCGAGTTCGGCATGGATTTCTGCCAAAAGCTTCTGCCCTTCCTCTTCGGAGATGCACCTTTGAAGGACTCCGGTAGTGCTTTTCTTATAAAGCTCTCCCTCGTGGACCTTGTAGGCTTTAGATCGCCGCACTATGCAGCGTGCCTCATTTTGATCCTCGGGTAGTTCCTGCCTGGTTAGGTAGGCCAGGAATGGTTCTGTCCACGGGGCGATGACGGCCATTATTACATGGGCTGAAGGTGTTATTTCGATGGCAGAGCCTCCGATTGTGTCAGAGTGTTCGGTATCTCGGGTTGTGGCCGGGTCCGGATTATTGTTGCTGGTGTCCCCTTCCCATACCATGGATGGTTTAAACAGTTTTTCCAGGAAGATGTTCGGTGGGATAGGGTCACGTTTAGCGCCGATACAGGCGAGGATGTCCGCCGCCTGATTATTTTCCCAAGCCACATGGTGGAATTCAAGCCCCTCGAACCGAGGTGACATTTTGAGAACGGCATTGCGATATGCCTCCATTTTCGGATCCTTGGCATCGAAGTTTCCATTTATTTGGGATATTGCGAGGTTTGAATCCCCACGCACCTCCAGGCGTTGAATGCCCATGGAAACTGCCATCCGGAGACCGTGCAATAGGGCCTCGTATTCGGCTGCGTTATTGGAGTCTGTGTATAGTATTTGGAGTATGTATTGAACTGTATCTCCGGCGAGGGACGTAAGGACAATGCCAACCCCTAGACCAGCCAGCATTTTAGAGGCGTCGAAGTGCATGATCCAATTGGAGTACGCGCCGTACTCTTTAGGGAGTTCGGCTTCTGTCCATTCGGCGATAAAATCAGCTTGCACTTGCGACTTGATGGCTCGTCATGGTTTGTATGTTATGTCGAACGGGAGGAGCTGGATGGCCCATTTGGCAATCCGGCCTGTGGCATCGCGATTATTTATTATGTCATTGAGTGGTACTTCAGAGGCCACCGTGATTGAACACTCTTGAAAGTAGTGTCGTAATTTCCGAGATCAGCTTGTCATGCAATGCCTTGTGGTGAGTGCATCGAGCTCGCAAACATGCCTTCTTAAGTCTGTTTATGCTATGTCCAGTTTTTCTACTAAGTCTGAATCTGTTAACGTAACTTGCTATGTTTACATGGGTGCCATTGTATCTTCTGATCCTTTTTGACTTATGGTCAGTAAGGGACTTTTGTTGTATGCTTTGATTAGATTCATTCCATGCCTTGCTTTGCCATGATATGTTCCCGTAGCATGTTGTTATCTTGCTCTAAACATTGCTTCCTGATGTTAATTCCTGACATGTTAGTATTTTCACTAAGTCTGTAACCTGATATCTTTTGCACTTTTGCCATGCTTGTTTGAACCAGCTCTTGTGTGTTTTAGCCGTACCTCAGTGTTCATCTTTTGTCAACATCTTGAGTGGATCACTGCCATGTGCTTTGTTGCTATGTTGGAGTGCAGTAGCTTAGTTTCTTGTTGCATTCTAGATGGCATCATGTTGTTAATCGCAGGATTGTGCCATTATTGTTTTGCTTGCCATTTGCAAACCGTGCATCCGTTTCCGGTGATCTTTATATCGATTTCGACCGAAATCATCTCATCTTTCCAGCGGCACTCTTGGTTTGCCAAGTTGAGGCCTGATTCAATCTTTTCCTTCCAGAGCACGCATATGCACTGCATATCACATCCCGCATATCATGCCATGTTTTGCATCATGTTGCTTGCGCATTGCACCGTGGTTGATTGTTCTTCCCTTTGCTTGTGTTCTTGCTTTGGGTAGAGCCGGGAGATGAGTACGTGTTCGAGGACCCGTTGAGTACGCTTACAAGGATCAAGCTTTCGTCTTCTCGGAGAACTTTGCAGGCAAGATGACCATACCCTCGAAATCACTTCTATCTTTGCTTGCTAGTTGCTTGCTCTTTCGCTATGCCGTGATACCTACCACTTGCTTTGTCTTGACTCCCATATTGCCATGTCAAGCCTCTAACCCACCTTTCCTAGCAAACCATTGTTTGGCTATGTTACCGCTTTGCTCAGCCCCTCTTATAGCATTGTTAGTTGCAGGTGAAGATGAAGTTTGTTCCATGTTGGAACATGGATATTGTTGGGATATCACAATATCTCTTATTTACTTTAATGCACCTATATACTTGGTTAAGGGTGGAAGGCTCGGCCTTATGCCTGGTGTTTTGTTCCACTCTTGCCTCCCTAGTTTCCGTCATACCGGTGTTATGTTCCTTGATTTTGCGTTCCTTACGCAGTTGGGTTATAATGGGAACCCCTTGACAGTTTGCCTTGAATAAAACTCCTCCAGCAAGGCCCAACCTTGGTTTTACTATTTTCCACCTAAGCCTTTTTCCCTTGGGTTCTGCAGACTCAAGGGTCATCTTTATTTTAAACCCCCGGGCCAGTGCTCCTCTAAGTGTTGGTCCAAACTAGAGTCCTTTGCAGCGCCCCCTCGGGGAAACTCGAGGTTTGGTTTTAGCTGTACGGAGCACTCATCCGGTGTGCCCTAAGAACGAGATACGTGCGACTCCTATCAGGATTTTTCGGCATAGCGGGTGGTCTTGCTGGTCTTGTTTTACCATTGTCGAAATGTCTTGTAACCGGGATTCCGAGTCTGATCGGGTCTTCCCGCTAGAAGGAATATCCTTCATTGACCGTGAGAGCTGGTGATGGGCTAAGTTGGGATACCCCTGCAGGGTATTGAACTTTCGAAAGTCGTGCCCGCGGTTATGGGCAGATGGGAATTTGTTAAAGTCCGGTTGTAGAGAACTTGACACTTAACTTAATTAAAATGCATTAACCGCGTGCGTAGCTGTGATGGTCTCTTTCCGGCGGAGTCCGGGAAGTGAAAACGGTTCTTGTGTTATGCTTGAACGTAAGTAGTTTCAGGATCACTTCTTGATCACTTCTAGTTCATGACTGTGCTTTGCTTCTCTTCTCGCTCTCATTTGTGTAAGTTAGCCACCATATATGCTAGTGCTTGCCGCAGCTCCACCTCACTACCTTTTCCTACCTATAAGCTTAAATAGTCTTGATCGCGAGGGTGTGAGATTGCTGAGTCCCCGTGACTCACATATTACTTCCAAAACCAGTTCCAGGTGACGTTGATACCAGTGCAGGTGATGCAACCAAGCTCAAGGAGGAGCTCGATGCAGATCGTGTTGGTTGTGTTGTTTCGTTTCCAGTTGATCAGTAGTGGATCCCAGTCGGGGCCATCGGGGATCTATTGCATTAGGGGTTGTCTTTATTTTGGTTCCATAGTCGGACCTTGATTGTATTCTGGATGATGTAATGCTATATTTATGTATTGTGTGAAGTGGCGATTGTAAGCCAACTATGTACCTCTCTCTTATTCAGTACATGGGATGTGTAAAGATTACCCCTCTTGCGACATGCCTACAATGCGGTTATGCCTCTAAGTCATGCTCCGACACGTGGGAGATATAGCCGCATCGTGGGTGTTATATTTGCTCAATACGGTAGTTGTCTATTTCCATTTTTTGAAGAGTCTCCTCATAAACAAGGTTTAATCCGCTGCCGCCGTCCATGAGCACTTTAGTGAGCCGAAAGCCTTCCACGATTGGACTGAGGACCAAAGTGGCTGGTGCTCGGGCTGTTCGGAATTCAGGTTAGTCACTGGCATTGAAAGTAATGGCCGTGTTTCTCCATGGATTTATTGCTGCAATGTGGCAGACTTCGGCAAGGCTGCGGAGTGCTCGCTTACGCCTATTATTTGAGGCGAATGTCTCGAAGACCGTTAATACTGTATTGTTATCCTCGGGAGGGTGTTCTGGGGTGTTTTGGATGAGGAGATCCTCACCGCTCTTGGCCACCTGCCGGAGTACCCAACATGCTCTAAGGCTATGTGTTGATATGGTATCCGCTGTACTATGAATTTTGCAAGGCCCGTTAAGCCATCCCTCCAATACGGTTCCATGCCCAGTAGTGGGTTTTTGCTTCTTTGTAATTGAGTCGGGCGACTTATGAGAGTGCACCCTTTTAGTTCGGACTGGGGGTTTTGTCAGAGCCGGATTGTCCAAAATTGTGTTTCGGTTTTCCAGGCGCTTTCCATCGCACAATGATGAAGCTATGTACCTAGTGTAGGGTCATGGATCTGTTCAAGATACCCTCCCCAAGGACATCCCTAAAAGAACCAGAAGCAGTCAAAGAAAAATCATCATCTACTCGACCATGAAGCCATGTTCCACTCGACAGTCTTGAAGACACTCGACCGTACGGACAACCACTCGACTACCAGAAGATCTAGAGCTACCCCACTTTGCAACGGTCGGGATTTAAGTCATAGCCTTAATGATAATTATGTACTATTATTACAGGCGTTACCAGTAACGTCTCCATCTTTATGTACCTTAAACCCTATGTGTCGTGGGCTGGCTAGGGTCTTGGCGCACTCTATATAAGCCACCCCCTCCACAGGCACAAGGGTTCGCACCCCCTGTAACACACACGCATATAATCCAGTCGACCGCTTCCGGGCTCCGAGACATCGGGCTGTTACTTCCTCCGAGAAGGGCTTGAACTCGTAAAACTCGTGTGTAGAACTCCTCCATAGCTAGGATCTTGCCTCTACATTCCTGCCCCCTTTCTACTATCAGACTTAGAACCACGACAGTTGGCGCCCACCGTGGGGCCGGTGTCTTAGCGACTTCTTGGAGAAGTTGCAATTTTTCCGATCCCCTTCATCATGGTTTCAGGTGGAGGTTTGGTTGAGGGCCGCGAGATCCGTCTTGGCGCGCTCGTGTTTGTGGCCGATGACTCCGCTTGGCTTCAGGAGGCTCCACTCGACGTCGACGCACTCCCCGTCCGCGAGGCAACGCACTTTCTCGCGTGCGTCCGCGGCGTCATCCTGCGGCAGCCGTCGACCCAGTATCAGTCGGCTCCTGTGGCTTCCCCCCTCCCTGCGGCCCGCTGGAGCAAACGTTCCGGTCGATCGAGGCTTCAGCGGTGGGTGAAGCATGCGGTGGCTCGCCAGTCGGCCATCCCCCAAGTCGCGGCAATCGAGCCCGACGAAACCCTTTATGGCATGTTAGATCTGTCGACTGGCTCCGTGGAGACTGCGTCCGAGTGCGACAGCAGCGATCCTGCGGTGGAAGTTTTGATGGTCAATGGACCACGCAGTCCTCCTGGCTTCACCCATGAAGACGGAGGCGATGGGGGCGGTGATCCGTCGTGTGTTCATGAAGAGTACCGCCCCGAACACCTCTCTTCGCAGCGGAGAGAAGAACTTCGCCGCCGGAACATGGATGCACTTCACACTCCTATAGTTGGAGAAACCCCTGAGGCCCAGGCCTTGGAGGAGGCACGCCTGGCCAACTTGGCTGAGCGCACTCGACTAGAGAACCTCCAGCGCGCACTCGACGAGCGTGCTCGGCAGCGTGCTCCCGAATCCAGTCGACGTCAACTTTTTCTGCCTCCGACTCAGGTATACCGAACTCCAATCCAGAATATCGCAGCTGCGGCCCGAATAGCGGAGTCAATTCAACCTTCCCAGTCAGAAGCTGGTCGGGGTTTGGTGCACATCTGGGCCTTGCTCCGAGCTGCGGGTGAACAGAACACAGTAGTATCTCAGTCACGGAATAGGATTCATAGCAGATCTGTGGTTGCAGACACAGTCCAGTCGGCTCACAGCCCAACATCACCCACGAGGCATGAGGGACGTGAAGATCAACGAGATTAGTACAGAAACCGTGAGAAGTATGATCACCGAATCGATCGCGATGATCGTCGTCGAGTGCCCACACCTACCCCAAGGAGTGGGTCATATGTGCCTCGGCAACATGATGATAGGCGTCCTCACAGTGTTGGGCGAGGGATTCCAGTTGACCCTAGAGAGCCAGGCTTTCATTCGAGATCTATTCTCGTTCAGGGCTTGGTCGACAGAAACAAAGCTCACCGAGAAGGTCATGATAGAGATCTACCAACCAGCAGCAGAGTACATGTCTCAGGTCCGGAGTGCTTCAGCAGAGCCATCAGGGCTGAAGAGATTCCCCCAACTTCAGGTTGGCGACTGGTGTCAGTAAGTTCACTGCTGAGTCCAAGCCTGACACTTGGCTTGAAGACTACCGAGTGGTTATTCAGATTGGTGGCGACAACGATGAAGTGGCCATGAAACATCTTCCTCTGATGCTGGAGGGCTCGGCCAGAGCATGGCTGAATCAGTTAGCGCCTAGTAGTATTTATACTTGGGAAGATCTTGCTCGAGTATTTGTTAGGACGTTTGAAGGTACTTGCAAGTGGCCAGCAGGGTTGACAGAATTACAGTGTTGCGTTCAGAAACTGAATGAAACTTTGAGGTATTATATCCATAGATGGATCACATTGCACCACACGGTGGAGAATGTGTCAGATCACCAAGCAATTTGTGCCTTCAAAGAAGGCATTAAGTATCGGGAGTTGAATATGAAGTTCGGTCGGACGGGAAATATGAGTCTGACTCGGATGATGGAGATTGCCACCAAGTACGCCAATGGTGAAGAAGAAGACCGGCTCAGGAGTGGCAAGCACAAAACAGTCGCCCAGGAAACCGGAGGAGGAAACTCCAGTCGGAAGCAGAAGCGCAAGGCCGAGCCAGCAGCTCCTGGTGAAGCCTTAGCCGTGACTCAAGGGAAGTTCAAGGGAAAACCCAAAGGACCGTGGAACCCCAAGAAAGTAAAAGATCAAGATGGAAATGATGTGCTGGATTTACCATGCCACATTCACACCAAGAAAGATGAAGAGGGTAATTTCATTTACCCAAAGCATACCACTCGACAGTGTCGACTCCTAATCCAGCAATTCTGAGAGAAACAACCCAAGGAAAAGGAGAAGAAAGCGGACAAAGTCAAGGATGAGGAGGAGGATGATGATGGTTACCCCGACGTAAATTCCACTCTGATGATTTTTGCTGATGTTGAGAGCAAGAGTCGACTGAAAGTCATCAACAGAGAAGTGAACATGGTCGCCCCGATGACACCCAGTTATTTGAAGTGGTCTCAGACTGCCATTACATTCGACCAGTCCGATCACCCAGCGCACATAGCCACCCCTGGGAGGCAAGCACTAGTGGTCGACCCAGTAGTCGAAGGCATTCGATTGACTAAAGTTCTGATGGATGGTGGCAGTGGTCTGAATATACTGTATGCAGAAACGTTGAAAGGAATGGGCATTCCGATGTCCAGACTCAGTGAAAGCAATATGAGTTTCCATGGAGGTATTCCCGGCAAGAAGGCCACGTCACTCGGTCAGATCGCCCTTGATGTAGTTTTTGGTGATTCCAAGAATTACCGCAAAGAAAAATTGACATTTGAAGTTGTGGATTTCCAGAGTGCTTATCACGCCATTCTGGGCAGGCCAGCTTATGCACGTTTTATGGCTCGGCCATGTTACGTGTACCTCAAATTGAAGATGCCTGGTCCTAAAGGGGTGATCACTATCACTGGCAGTCGAAAGAAGGCAGAAGAGTGCTTCCAGAAGGGCTCGAAGATCGCCGATGCACAGATGGCAGTAGTAGAATTGCAGGAGTATCCAAAAAAATGCAGATCCGAGTGATTTGCTGCAAGCTAAGAAGCCTGCTACGGATTCAGCATTTCAGTCGTCCAGTGAAACGAAACCGATTCATATTCACCCGACTGATCCCAATGCTGCTCCAACTCACATTTCCACAACACTTGATTCCAAATAGGAAGAAGCACTTGTTGGGTAACGTAGTAATTTCAAAAAATTTCCTACTCACACGCAAGATCATGGTGATGCATAGCAACGAGAGGGGAGAGTGTGATCTACGTACCCTTGTAGACCGACAGTGGAAGCGTTAGCACAACGCGGTTGATGTAGTCGTACGTCTTCACGGCCCGACCGATCAAGCACCGAAACTACGGCACCTCTGAGTTCTAGCACACGTTCAGCTCGATGACGATCCCCGGACTCCGATCCAGCCAAGTGCCAGGGAAGAGTTCCGTCAGCACGACGGCATGGTGACGATCTTGATGTACTACCGTCGCAGGGCTTCGCCTAAGCACCGCTACAATATTATCGAGGATTATGGTGGAAGGGGGCACCGCACACGGCTAAGAATGTGATCACGTGGATCAACTTGTGTGTCTAGGGGTGCCCCTGCCCCCGTATATAAAGGAGCAGGGGGAGGTGCGGCCGGCCAGGAGGAGGGCGCGCCAGGAGGAGTCCTACTCCCATCGGGAGTAGGATTCCCCCCTTTCTTAGTTGCAATAGGATTCGGGAGGGGGAAAGAGGAGAGAGAGAAGGAAGGGGGGGGCGCCGCCCCCCTCGCCTTGTCCTATTCGGACTAGGGGGGGAGGGGCGCGTGGCCCAGCCCTGGCCACCTCTCCTCTCTTCCACTAAAGCCAACTAAGGCCCATATACCTCCCGGGGGGTTCCGGTAACCTCCCGGTACTCCGGTAAAATCCCGATTTCACCCGGAACACTTCCGATATCCAAATATAGGCTTCCAATATATCAATCTTTATGTGTCGACCATTTCGAGACTCCTCGTCATGTCCGTGATCACATCCGGGACTCCGAACAAACTTCGGTACATCAAAATGCATAAACTCATAATATAACTGTCATCAAAACCTTAAGCGTGCGGACCCTACGGGTTCGAGAACAATGTAGACATGACCGAGACACGTCTCCGGTCAATAACCAATAGCGGAACCTGGATGCTCATATTGGCTCCCACATATTGTACGGAGATCTTTATCGGTCAGACCGCATAACAACATACGTTGTTCCCTTTGTCATCGGTATGTTACTTTCCCGAGATTCGATCGTCGGTATCTCAATACCTAGTTCAATCTCGTTACCGGCAAGTCTCTTTACTCGTTTCGTAATACATCATCTTGCAACTAACTCATTAGTTGTAATGCTTGCAAGGCTTATGTGATGTGCATTACCGAGAGGGCCCAGAGATACCTCTCCGACAATCGCAGTGACAAATCCTAATCTCGAAATACGCCAACCCAACATGTACCTTTGGAGACACCTGTAGAGCTCCTTTATAATCACCCAGTTACGTTGTGACGTTTGGTAGCACACAAAGTGTTCCTCCGGTAAACGGGAGTTGCATAATCTCGTAGTCATAGGAACATGTATAAGTCATGAAGAAAGCAATAGCAACATACTAAACGATCGGGTGCTAAGCTAATGGAATGGGTCATGTCAATCACATCATTCTCCTAATGATGTGATCCCGTTAATCAAATGACAACACATGTCTATGGTTAGGAAACATAACCATCTTCGATCAACGAGCTAGTCAAGTAGAGGCATACTAGTGACACTCTGTTTGTCTATGTATTCACACATGTATTATGTTTCCGGTTAATACAATTCTAGCATGAATAATAAACATTTATCAGGATATAAGGAAATAAATAATAACTTTATTATTGCCTCTAGGGCATATTTCCTTCAGCGCTCACCCAGTTCCTCCGTGAGAACTGGGACATCTTTGCATGGAAACCCTCTGAGATGCCAGGTGTTCCCAGGGGACTGGCTGAGCATCGTTTGCGAGTCGACCCAAAGGTGAAACTAGTCAAAGAACATCTGCGACGGTCCGCCATACAGAAGAGGAAGGCAATCGGTGAAGAAGTGGCTCGGCTTCTGGCAGCTGAGTTTATCCGTGAGATTTACCACTTTGAGTGGTTAGCTAATGTTGTCATGGTCCCAAAGAAGGATGACTCACTTCGCATGTGCATAGACTTCAAACATATCAATCGGGCCTGCCCGAAAGATCACTTTCTTCACCCTCGCATCGACCAAATAGTCGACTCGACTGCGGGGTGCGAGCGTTTGTCCTTTTTGGATGCCTATTCCGGGTACCACCACATCCGTCTATACGGACCCGACGAGATAAAAATAGCTTTCATCACCCAATTTGTGTGCTTCTTTTATGTCACTATGCCTTTCGGTTTGAAGAATGCTGGAGCCACATTCATGCGGATGATTCAGAAGTGCCTGCTCACACAGATCATTCGGAATGTGGAAGCAGACATGGATGACATTGTGGTCAAGTCAAGTAAAGGTTCCGACCTACTGGTTGACCTTGCTAAAACCTTTGCCAACCTCAGAAGCTATGATATCAAGCTTATTCCATCAAAGTGCACGTCTGGAGTTCCAGGCGGAAAATTACTCGGTTTTCTCATTTCCGAACGAGGGATCGACGCTAACCCAGAGAAAGTGGGTGCCATACTCCGGATGAAACTCCCTGTGCATGTGCATGATGTCCATAAGCTTACTGGTTGTTTGGCTGCCCTAAGTCGATTCATTTCTCGCCTCGGTGAAAAAGCACTGCCTCTTTACCGACTGATGAAGAAATCAGATAAGTTCGAGTGGACTCCTGAGGCTGATGCAGCATTTGCGGAGCTAAAAGCCCTGCTTTCCACCCAGCCGGTGCTTGCTGCCCCAATCAGCAAAGAGCCTTTACTGCTTTATATAGCAGCCACTGGACAAGTCGTCAGTATAGTACTTACGGTCGAGCAAGAAGAAGAGGGAAAAGCCTATAAAGTTCAGCGCCCAGTTTATTATGTTTCTGAAGTTCTGACTCTGTCAAAGCAGAGATATCCACACTATTAGAAGCTTGTTTATGGGATTTACATGACCACGAAGAAGGTTGCACACTATTTCTCTGATCACTCTATTAAGTCGTCAGCGAGGCTCCATTGTCGGAGATTCTGCACAACAGAGATGCAACTAGTCGAGTGGCAAAATGGGCGATTGAACTCCTTCCTTTAGATATCAAGTTTGAGGCAAAGAAAGCTATCAAGTCCCAAGCGGTGGCAGATTTCCTCGCCGAGTGGATCGAACAACAACTGCCGACTCAAGTTCACTCGGAGCACTGGACCATGTTCTTTGATGGATCCAAGATGCTGAATGGTTCTGGTGTTGGGGTGGTACTGGTATCCCCCCGAATTTGATTCCTCGAATATGTCCTCTAGAGCCCCTATATAGATTCACTCTAGATTCACTTTGATTCACTTTGATTCCTCGAATAACGAAGCAGAATATGAAGCACTCCTATATGGGTTACATATGGCCATTTCACTCGGCGTCCGTCGCCTCATGGTTTACGGCGACTCAGATTTGGTGGTCAATCAAGTGATGAAAGAATGGGATGTTAGAAGCCGAGGTATGACTGGTTACTGCAATGCGGTGAGGAAGTGGGAAAAGAGGTTTGAGGGGTGCTTCATCACATACCCCGTCTGAAAAATCAAGCAGCCGATGATTTGGCAAAGATGGGTTCCAAGAGAGAAGCCATTCCCAACAATGTGTTTTTGGAACATATTCACACACCGACAGTTCAGGAAGATCCTTTTACTGAAGAGCCCCCGCAGCCTAAGAGCGCCACAGATTCGACTGAAGTCGAGGTCCCAGCCATGGTCGATCTAATCATGGAGGTTCTGGTCATTACTCCCGACTGGACAGCGCCATACATTGCGTACATCCTTAGGAAGGAACTCCCAGAGAACTAAGAAGAGGCTTGACAGATCGTCCGTCGATCCAAGGCCTTTACTGTGATAAGAGGACAACTGTTCAGGGAAAGTGTGACTAGAGTCAGTCAAAGATGCATAACGCCAGAAGAAGGTCGAATGATCCTCAATGACATCCACCCGGGGACCTGTGGTCACCATGCGTCCTCTCGGGACATCCTGACTAAAGCATACCGAGCCGGATTTTATTGGCCACGAGCAAATGAAATGGCGAAAGATATAGTCGACAGATGTGAAGGTTGCCTGTTTTACTCTTACATGTCTCACAAGCCGGCGTCAGCCCTGAAGACAATTCCCCTCGTCTGGCCCTTTGCTGTTTGGGGATTGGATATGGTTGGACCACTAAGAACTGGTAGTAGCGGCTTCACTCATGTGCTCGTAGAAGTCGACAAGTTTACCTAATGGATTGAAGCTAAACCTATCAAGAATCTTGAAGCTAGCACCGCTGTCAGTTTTATCAGAGAATTGACATTCAGATATGGAGTTCCACACATCATCATCACTGACAACGGGTCGAACTTCGATTCTGATGAGTTTAGAGCTTTCTGCGCTTCTCAAGGCACACGAGTCGACTATGGTCCAGTCGCTCACCCGCAGTCGAACAGACAAGCAGAAAGAGCGAATGGCCTAATTCTCAAAGGACTGAAACCCCGACTGATGCGTGATCTCAAACACGTGGCAGGCGCTTGGGTCGATGAAGTTCCATCAGTTCTTTGGGGTTTGAGGACAACTCCTAATTAGTCGACTAGACGAACTCCTTTCTTTTTGGTCTATGGAGCCGAAGCTGTTCTACCAAGTGACCTACTCCACAACGCACCCGAGTCGAGCTCTTCTCTAAAGAAGAAGCGGAACAGGCCCGGCAAGATTCAGTCAATCTCTTAGAGGAAGAAAGAGAGATGGCCTTGATCCGGTCGACCATTTATCAGCAAGACTTGTGCCGACTCCACGCCAGAAATGTGAGGGGTCGAGCCTTTCAAGAGGGAGACTTGGTTCTTCGTGTGGATCAACAGAAGCCACACAAGCTCGCCCCTGCTCGAGAAGGCCCCTTCATCATCACCAGAGTTCTCCACAATGGAGCATACCATCTTTACAGTGTCGAGCATCAGAAAGATGAGCCACGAGCTTGGAATGCGGAGCTGCTCCGCCCATTTTATACTTAAGTACTCGTTCGAATAAAGTGTAATAAGAAGTACCTTTGTAATATTTTTTATCAAAGACAAGAGCTTTACAGTCCTCTGGCACGATTGTTGTTTCTTTTGTTTACGTCTGAAAACCCCTAGTGGGTGGCTTAGCTGTGAATCTGTTTCGCCTAAGTTTTCAAACAACCTACCGAGTGGTGAACCAGCCTCCCACTCGGGGGCTTACCTGCGAACCTGTTTCGCCTAAGTTTTCAAAATCCTACCGAGTGGTGAGCCAGCCTCCCACTCGGGGGCTTAGCTGCGAACCCGTTTCGCCTAAGTTTTCAAAATCCTACCGAGTGGTGAGCCAGCCTCCCACTCGGGGGCTTAGCTGCAGTCCAGTACTCGCCTAAGTTTGTAAAATCCTATCGAGTGGTGAGCCAGCCTCCCACTCGGGGGCTTAGCTGCAGTCGAGTACTCGCCTAAGTTTGTAAAATCATACCGAGTGGTGAGCCAGTCTCCCACTCGGGGGCTTAGCTGCAGTCCAGTACTCGCCTAAGTTTGTAAAATCCTACCGAGTGGTGAGCCAGCCTCCCACTCGGGGGCTTAGCTGCAGTCTAGTACTCGCCTAAGTTTGTAAAATCCTACCGAGTGGTGAGCCAGCCTCCCACTCGGGGGCTTAGCTGCAGTC